>NC_092331.1:53808893-54151067 GCF_036785885.1 Coffea arabica | reverse complement strand
GAAATAGGAGAAACAGATGTGTTGATTTTGAACCTACCCAAAATAAGAAGAAAGAAAATAGTGCAGGTTTGAAAAGTTAAACAAGTAATTTAGTAGTATAAAAAAAATAAATAGTTGAGAAGTGACTAAAATGTCCAATATCACACTGTAAGCAACTGCATTATATTTCCTTCTATCATCTAGCATGTGATTTGTAATCTCGGATTTTTCAGGCGAGATACCTGAGGCGGTTGGATACCTTAACAAGTTGGAGGAAATAATACTAGACGCGAATAGGTTTACAGGTCCCGTCCCATCCAAACTGTTTAATGTGTCTTCGCTACGAGTAATATCCATGACAGAAAATGATCTCTCGGGCAGTCTTCCCTCAAGTTTGGGTGCCATGTTACCCAATCTTGAAGAACTTTATATTGGGGGAAACAGACTAAGTGGAGTCGTACTAACATATATCTCCAATGCTTCAAGACTTGCTCATTTAGACCTTACATCTAACCAGTTCACAGGTGTAATTCCTCGTTCTCTTGGTGACTTGAGACTTTTAGAAATTTTGTCTCTTGCGAACAACAGTTTTTCCTATGAATCTCATTCTGGGGAATTAAGCTTTTTGAATTCCCTGTCAAATTGCAAATATCTAATGGTGTTGTGGCTAGATGAGATTCCTTTCAATGGGTTCCTTCCAGTTTCTGTTGGAAATCTTTCTACTAATCTGGAATCTTTTTATATGAATGATTGTGGACTTTATGGACAACTACCAAGTTCCATAGGAAATTTAAGTAACTTGGCAGACCTGAATTTGGCTCGGAATGCCTTGGAAGGGACAATTCCACCAACTATTGGAGGGCTATTGAAACTTCAGGAAATGAAGCTTGGATATAACAAGTTTCAAGGACCCTGTCCTAGTGAATTATGCTATTTATTGAGCTTAGGACAATTAAGTTTGAGCAGCAATCTGCTTTCTGGTAGACTTCCTAGTTGCATAGGGAATATTAGTTCCTTAAGATATCTATACCTGGAAGCCCTCAAATTTGTGGAGACTCAGGGATATCTTGGAGCTCAATTTGTCCACAAATTCTTTCAGCGGTTCTTTATCCTCTGAAATTGAAAATTTGAAGGCCCTAATAATTGTGGACCTGTCTGTCAATAACTTTTTTGGAGATGTTCCCACGGCCATAGGAGCACTACAGAGTTTGCAGGCACTATCCTTGAAGCATAATAGGCTGCAAGGATTCATTCCGGAATCTATGAAGAATATGTTGGAATTACAGTATCTGGATTTGTCATTTAACAATTTGACTGGTGAAATTCCCAATTCACTGCAAGTACTCCAGAATCTTGTATACTTCAATGTGTCCTTCAACAGATTTAGAGGACCAATTCCACATGGAGGACCTTTTGCCAACTTTACGAAACTATCTTTTCTCTCAAACGAAGCATTGTGTGATGCTCCTTGGCTCCAACCTTGTCAAACTTTTGAACAAAATTCAAGGAAAAAGACAGTCTTGTTTGTGTTGTTGGCACTTGGATCAGCAGTTGTAGCCATGGTAGTTTCGTTTTTGGTGATAAGAAAGTGGAGAAAAAAAATTGTGTCCCCATCTAACTTAGATCCAGATACAACATTAGAGAGGGTATCATTCCACGAACTCAGACAAATAACAAACGGGTTCAGTGAGGGTGCATTACTTGGCTCCGGAACCTTTGGTTCTGTTTACAAAGGAATACGAGAAAATGGGATGACTTGGGCTATAAAGGTTTTCGATTTGCAGCTCGATGGTGCATTTAAAAGCTTCGACAGGGAATGTGAAGTCTTACGGTGTCTTCGTCATCGTAATTTGACTAAGGTCATCAGTGCTTGCTCAAATCCTGACTTTAAAGCTTTGATACTTGAATTCATGCCCAATGGAAGCCTTGAGAAATGGCTTTATTCAGGCACTCAAATCTTGAACATCATGCAAAGACTAGACATTATGATAGATGTAGCTTGTGGTTTGGAATATCTCCACTATGGTTATTCAACTCCTGTGATTCACTGTGATTTGAAGCCCAGCAATATCCTACTAGATCAAGATATGGTTGGTCATGTTTGTGACTTTGGAATTGCTAAATTGTTGGGAGATGGAGAAAGTGTGGTACAAACAAAGACTCTCGCTACATTCGGATATATTGCCCCAGGTAACTCTTCTTGACTGCAATTCCAATTTTTGATGTCAGTCAAATGATGTTTCGACTTTTAACTAAACAAAAAAAATTTGTATTCAGTACCGAAGTTCTGAATTCACTTTATTAATTGAATTTAGCAAACGAATTTAATTCAATATTGATGCTAGAGTATGGACTAGAAGGATTGGTTTCAACGAGTTGTGATGTATATAGCTTTGGGATCACATTGATGGAGACATTTACTAAAAGGAGGCCTAAGGATGAGATGTTTACTGAAGAGCTAAGCCTGCAGCGTTGGGTACAAGAATGCTTACCAGATTCTGTGATTCAGCTTATGGACATGAACTTAGTTCATCTTGAAGATGAACCAGTCAAGAATAAGATAGCATGCATATCATCTATCCTGGTACTTGCTTTATGTTGTACAGCAGACGCTTCTAAGGACAGGGTGAACATGAAAGATGTCCTAAAAGCACTGCAGAAGATTAAACTTCAATTCTCTGAGGGGCTCAAACCTTTGAAGCAGGTATATAACTGTTATATAAAGAGAACTAAAAATTGCAATTTTTTTTTTAAATTCATGACATATCAGATAATTATTCAAAAAAAAAAGAAAGTATTGTTGATGCATTGCTTTTAAGTATCTTCTGTTCTGAATATATGGCAGAGGCGTATGGTGTAATTGTGGTGAATCCTTTCCCTTGACTCCGTGCACACCAACCAACCAAATGCTTCAAGTTCAGGACATGAGCAAGAAATTTTGTGTGTGTGTGTGGGGGGGGGGGGGGGGGGGGGTTCAAAAGGGATGTTAATTTCTGTATTTCCTGATGAGGCATTGCTGATTCAGGTAGCTTTTTAACAGTGGTTTGCTTGCAATGTCATCAACAATTTGCATTTTCCTCCGAAGATATATGTTGGTGCTTAATTTGGCTACATGGTCATCTCACTGTATCTTGTGCATGTTATTTTGAGCTTGCAAATCATATCCTGGAACTGCCCTATGAAAATGATCTTCAGTGAAAATGTCTGTAACTCATCTTAGGAAGAGAGAGTCGAGATGCATGTAAGACAGCATAAACAAGGCACGAATGCAGGGCAGTAGAATTAGATTTCAGTTTACTCTTAATGGACCTCTTCATTGGACTGTTGATGATTTGGGAACATCTCTCTCTCTCACACACACACACACATATATATATGTATATGTATATGTATATGTATATATGTCAATCCTTCTATCTCTAAGTGTACCCTATGAAAATAGTAATTATATTTCAGTGTGGTGAGTGCACTTTTTGGATTTAAATTTGAATTCTTCATTTAAACCTTTAAGCACAGTGCAAAAGTTTCTAGATCTTCTAAAGACAAATTAATCCAATAGAATATCATTTGAGAAAAAAATATTTATGACCTCGACTAATACAAAACTTTTTGTGTATCTTAGTGTTTGGCACATTTTACAAACTATGTTCTTGATACATCGAATTTAGATTTTTGTTTCAAATTTAAACCTCTAAGAACAGTTAATAATATTGCTTTTTCAATCTGAGAACAATAAAAAAGAAAAAAAAAATATGTACTTTAATGAAGGGCTAATTGCAGTTTGCACCCCCAACTATTCCGCTATCGGAGTTCGCACATTAAAGTTCTAATTTCTGCAATGAACTACTTTAAACTTTTGATTCCTAGAACAATTTAAAAATCAAGCTAAGTTGGATTAAAAAACAAGAGTGGTGCGTCCAGTCTACTGTTTTTTTTTTATTATTATTGAACTTCGAATAATAGCCTTTAAACAATAGCCTATTAAAAAAATCTTATGAAACCCAAAAGAAAAATAAATAAAAAAATATAGTTCATGCATGAGGAGGTCCAATATCACCAATGTGAGACATAAATCTTCCCAGGCAGGTAAGTAAATTCATGACCAAATTAATATGTGAAGACTGTTTTCAACAATATAATTTCAAGAGTAGATACTACTTCATTGAGTTATGCTGATTGGTTTTCTGCTCCAATTTCCACTTCATATAGAAACCACAAACTCTAGCATCAGTTCCTTTTTTTTTTATGCATTTTTTAGTTTTCATACATACTTAATCGTTTTACATGCATATCACCAAATTGCACGAGACATAAATGCTTTCTGCAAAATTTGAAGTAAAAAGGTAATATATTAAGCAAATTATCTTGACCTAGAACATTAAAATATTCCATGTAAAGTAAATCAATGTTTGAGAGAGAGAGAGAGAGAGAGAGAGAGAGAGAGAGAGAGAGAGAGAGAGAGAGAGAGAGAGAGAGAGACCTTTTACATCAATTTAATGGAGTCATTTCTCTTCCTTAACATTTAATAAGACAGAAAACCTAATACCTTAAAAATTTTGTATTTTTCTCAAATAAGTAAATCGGGAATAGGACATTAAATTTGAAGAGCGTCGAGGACATTGCTTCAACATGTACAAAGAATTGATGTAAACTAAAACTTTTTACCTATAACAATATATATTTAAGAAAGATTCAAACAATTTTTCTTAAATTACACCAAATCATGTATATTAGTGCATTAAATTATAGTTATAAGGGGCAATGATTTAAAAAATTTTGTATTGTATTTAGAGGTTTAAATGGACAATTAAAGATTAATACAAAAAGTTTCAAGATTATCGCCACTCGCTATACTCTTTAAGCGCAAGTACTTTAAAATGGAGTACATATACCTAGAGCTGGATGGATCGATACATATATATACCATTCATAAATAAATGACACAAGCAGCTAGGATACATAAATATATGCAAGGCACCCTCATTTTTTCATTGTTCATGAGAATTTCTCCAATAATAAAAAAGGGTTTCTGATAAACACAACAAAATCATTATCTAATAAGAATTCATTAAGTTGCCCGATGAAGATTTGGTCTAAGCGGATTTCATGGTGACCTTAACTAATTTTTTTACTGGTGGAGTCATGGCGCCTATTTATCTGCTTATTCATTTCCTGTTATCAATTTTGAAGACTCTTTACAAAATTCTCAATTCCAAGTCAATTGAACTTGAACTTTCCAATAATAGCCCATATCTTGCGTCCATAAAGGCTTGGGCTAATTAAGTCTAAATTGAGTAAATTCTTGAGTTGAATTGTCGCATTCAAATCCTCATCAATATTCCAAAAGATTCCAAAGGAGACTTGGTGGAAGGAGCCTCGGGCACGAAAAGTTTTTGTTACCAACCTTTTGAAAAATCAGTCTATATCAACTTATCGTTTTCTAAGTGTGCTCTGTTCAAAAGCGTTCAAGATGATGGTGAGTCTTGATACTCTTCGTTTTCTAAGTCTTGATGCTTTTTGTCAATCTTGTGTTTCTCATTTCTGATGCACCAACCTCAAAATAATCATTCAGATAATGACTAAACATGGAAAAAATGGACAAGAAACGCGCAATTTGACTACATAATCGAACGATAGAATGGGATCGTAGGGATCAAAAGGAAATATGGTGAATAGAAGCACATTAAACTATGTAAAACACAACAGGCAATTTAACTGTCATTCACTATGTAAGCCTCTAACCACAAAGTGTTTAGGGCATCTCCATTCTTATGTGTAAACTAAATCAGCACAATATTTATCAAGGAAACAAACAAATATAGAACTTTACATCATATAGGAAAAATCTAGATCCGTGTGTAATTCGGACAAACATCAAGAGAGATAATGTACTTTGAATAATGGGCATTTGCGTCATTTTACGAGTTTCCACTAGTTCCGCTTAAACACCATCACTCAGAGTTATTAGATTTTGTTTGGATTGTGATTTTTTTCAGAAAAACTTTTGCTTTTTTCATAAACACATTTATCACCTTACATATATCAAAACACTACACTACATTATTTTATAAAAAAATTTTAAAAATAGCAATTCAAACAGGTTGATGTCTTTCTAGAAGGGAAACAAACACAATTGTGTGAATGGCTCCAATTCTTGACTCTCCAGTCTGTGGACCAAGTCAAGAGTTGACTGTCCACTCTCCAGTCTGTGGACTCAGACAGGAAAGGTTCTTGACCGCAACTCGTCTTTCCACCCAATGAATGCCATACACAAATTAGGGCCCTTTATGATGTGCGTCTATGGTCAAATGAAGTCTAATAAAAGCCTGCGAATAAACAAGGTTGAGATTAAAGGGAAAATCATCCGGAATACATGAATCGCAATTGTATATTGAGTAAATTGTTCAGCTGGCTCCCAAACTATTATTATCATACAATGTGTATCATTTAAGTTCTTAAACAATTTAATGTGTAATGTGCAAGCTTCTGACCTCTCTATCAACGTTTGCTATTTGAGCTAATGGAATAAAGGAATAAAAATGTTCATCCACAAAATAAATGAAGGGATGACAGATTTTTAACTCTTCTGTCTCTTATTTCTCGCGCATTCTCCCATCCTTTAGTCCTAATTTTTATGAGATTCTATATGAATGACGATAGATAGAGTGGTTTGATCCTTTTCATTCATCTTCTCGACATTTGTCTTTTTATTAAAGGACAATTTTGCCCCTCCATTCCATTAGATCAAACAGCACAAATTGACAAAAGAGCAAAAGACTTACGCATTGCCTTGTTTAAGAGCTTAAACAATGCATATTATAGCTTGCTCATATATTTTGTGTGACAATGTACAATTTTTTATCCCACTATGTACAATGTACAATTTTGTGAGTTCATTGTAATTAATGACTTGTAACCTGGCAACGAGTTTATATTTATCCCAGCAAGGTGCATTAGTTATAACTACATAAGCAAAAATATTTTTCAAAGCCTAAGCATTAATCTGCAGCTAATCCGTTTACCGAAACATTACAATCACACTATCTTGGCCAAGACCTGTAATTATTCTCTCTTGTCCTACTCTTCCTTTGATTTGGATTGGAAAAAAAAAAACAGGGAAATAGAAAATTTGACCCTTGGACACTCGTGCTTCTTCATCAAGATAGCAGCATTCAAGGTTGAACGGGTCTTGATAAAGGCAGTGAGTGCAATGATACGTGATTATCACTAATAGACTAGGAAACGATGCACTAAAATGATAAGACAAGCGATTTAGAATTCTCCATAACTATTACTATCATTTATCATTTGAAAATAACTAACCTGCACGTCTGCGACGAAGTCCAACACGTGGCATAGATTTTCCCCTGGTTTGTGACCGTTCCTCCAATTGGTCACACACGGCTAATTCCTTAGATTATAGTTTAAAAAAAAAAGTCGGTCAAATGTTACTTTGATAAAGATGGTGTACCAAATTATACCTGTTATGCTGACGAAGTACGATAGGGTACTCCACTTTTTTTTTTTTTTTTTTTTAAAGGCCAAAGCTTTCGTGCTGACTAAGCACGGCAGCCAATAATTGTGTAGTGCTGACTAAAAGGCATTGGAAAGAGTTGATGCTAAACATCAGAAAAACTAGCTCCTTTGGTTTCCTAAATTTTGAATTTGCCCATTAACATTTCAATTCAACATCTCCATTTGTAGTTTGTACTATGAACAAAACCTTCTGCATCTTTTGGACTCGGACCCGCCCTCCCATGCAATTTATGCTCTTTCAATTCAGAAGAACTCATTATACACTTTTCGCCAAGAAGTATGACTATTTATCCAGTTATGCTATAGCAAAGAATACAAAGCAAAGATTAGGGGATAATAGAGTTAATGCAGACTGAAACTATGTAAAGAGGAGGGCGATAGACATAACAAAGTGAAATGAATTAAATAAGAAGAATGCAGAGAATGACGGCTTAAACATTCAAGTGATTTGAACTATGACCATGAACGGACAGTATCAAAGACTTTGTATACCAAATGAAACTTGAAAGAAGAATACAAGCAGACAATTTTGAACTATGATAAACCATCTGCCAGGTATGTCTATCCATTTGCAACTAGGAGACGGATGAGCATGGGCAATAAATAAGAGCTTCAACAGAAATTGCTTTACTAGAATGCAGAAATCTGTATTTAAATTAAATGCAGTGAACTATGTGGACTGTGTGAAAAGAGTCAAATGCATATACCAATAACTCAAAATGCCACAGAGAATGCTAAAACACGGGAATTGCTTGTCATATCAATTACTCTACAAAACATAACAACGAAAGTTGAAGAAAAATACATAAAAACTAGTCTGAGGAAATCTTGACAGCTGCTCGAGCACCCCAAGAAGGTTAAATTTGAGAATGTCACTAAAAATAGGATAGGATGATAAATGAGGATTTGTAATCTTGGGAAGTAATTAAAGTGTGTTTTCAATACTTGTAAAAGCATTCTGTAATAATCTTCAATCAAATGATAAATTTAACAAGACCTTATTCTGTAAATAATATAACTAATTTTGAAAGTATTGAAGTAAATCATCCGGAATACATGTCTGGCAGTTCTGTATTTAGTCTAACACTGCACAAGTAAATCATCGGAGAATGTTCAATACTCCAAGTTTTATCCCTGTCTTACAACAAATTCCGAGGATATATACCAAAAGAAATTTGGAATCTAACCACTCTTACACAAATAATTTTGGGTGGGAACGACCTGACAGGTAAGTGCCAACTTGACTTTGTTTTGGGTGGGAAAAATTCTTGTGTATTTCGAGCACCAATTGATCACAGATTTAAATGCTTGTAGGGTTGTGAGTTTAGATGCGGATGTGTGGAGAAACACTTAAACTTAATGTTTAAGTAGATTAAAGTTCAAACTTAAATGTTTAAGTAGACTGGATGTAAGCAAAGGTTCCTTCTTTTTGCATTCTTTGTTCATCAATGATTACATGGGGATGCTTGAAATATTTTGGTTAAGCCGCTAACTTGTTATACCAATGGCCGGGATTAATGACTATTCCAAACACACAATTTGGTTTGGTGTAAGAAATAAAATTGTGCAAGAAGGATGAATTAACAATATGTATACTAATGGGGTAGAATAGTCTTTTTGTACAAAACCATTGGATCTGATGGATTACATCTCTCTTGCCTTTGAATCCAAAGCATAAGGATGTTTAAAGTATATTTTCAAGCCACATGGGTGGTTTTGAGTAATTTCCCCTTAAAAATTTTGGACATTTGAAACTTCATGGCTTCACCTCTGTGAAAGAAAATGTAAAAAGTATTAATTTCGATATTCGTATTTAGATTTTATATCAATTTTATTTCTAATTTATGCACACATTTAAAAATCCATTGACATACGCATAGAGATTGGCACCAAAATGATCTCCAATTTTTGGAAGTGTATGTAATCGCCATTTTGCTAATATTTACTACAGATTTACATGATACCGTTTGAAACTTGACTGACGATCCTTGGAGTTCCAAAATGCATATATATTATATACATATAATTATGCCATGCCGTTAATTATATTTATCATCATGCCGTGATTTCTGAGCAGGTGAAATTCCAAAAGCCTTTGACAATCTCTATAATTTGGAGATACTAGCCATGGAGCGTGCTAATGTGACAGGTAAAAAACTTGATACATTTTGGCATGAAATCTATTTCATTATTCCAACATTAGAACACTTTTTTCAAACCTGATTTTGAGCTCGAAGTCCAGTGAGTTCAAATACAAATCAAATTGGACACTTTCTTATACGTCAAATTGGTCAGTCATACTAGTGCACTGCATAAGCTAAAAGGATTTCGATCAGCTTGATCTCAATATGCTACAGCCTACATCTATAACTCAACTTCAAATTTCAATTGATTGCACTTCAAAAGTAGAGATACTGATAGGGGGCTAACAGATTATACAATGGGAAAAAGGAAGATGAGGAAGTACGTAGAGAGAGGGTACAAAGAGATAGAAAGAGTGAATGCTGGAGCGAGGAAAGTGTATAATTCTATGCCCCTTTTAACAATGTCATGTTATTTCGTTTGCAACATTGTCTCAAAATGTTTTGTCATTTCCAAAATTGTCAATGAATCCGTTTTACGGTCTGCGACTAATCTTGTTCGAATCAAGTCGGGCCCTATAGGGGTAGCTCTTCCAAAGTCATTTTTTCCATTCTCATGAGTTTCGAACTCGAGACCTCATAGTTAAGGGATGCAAGTCCCTTCCACTTGCACCAACATCCATCGGTAAATTTAGCTACTTGACTTTAGATATGTGAGATACAAAAGTTTTGGCATGTTGTCATGCTTTGGTAACTACTCATCTAGGCAAAAATTCTACAAAATGGTATAGCAGTTTGTACCAATGAATACGGATCAAGTACATGGAAGACACAAATACAATTACTGATGTCAAAGTGGTTTCGATCAGGCAGACGAGCTGTAAATTTTATCGAGAGACATGAGGCTCTCAGTACAAGTTAAGAGTAACAAGGTGCTGTTGTGATAGGGTTGCGGGGCCCAAATTGATTGGACATAAAGATGATTGAGAGAACTGAAAGTGCAAGGCTTTAACTATGGTGGGCAGAGTTGGGGAATTGAAAAGGCAACTTGTTAGTGGTTGAAGCACCTGACGAGGACAATTAAACCAGTCATGGGTAGGAGGAAAATGATCGTAAATTAATATGTACAATTAATTAAACCAACCATAGGAGAAATGATTATTAATTATTAAATTAATAAATTGTAAATGAGTAAATGAATGATTAATTAATTAGTTGAAATGGAATATGATATGCGTGGGGTGTGTATATATAAATAATCTCTACCTCAAGTTTTAAATTTATAACTTTCTAAATACCCCATACACAATTGTAAGTATACAGATCATATTTGAGTATATGATATTAAGAATCGATCACACAAAGAAGAGTGATCAATTATCGATACCATTCGAACTTCTTTATTATTTAGACGCTCACTGATACAAACATATAATAAAAAGGAAATAAATCAATAATATAAAGCTCCTAGGGAATGGAATTATAACCATTTTTTGCTAGCAATATTACTTGGGCAATTGAACACTAGTACCTTGGTTAGTTATGATTTAATTTCCCTATGCACATGAAATCTATTCTTGTAGTGAATTAACTATACTTATAACCAATCTATATCTACTCTTGTGATTGTGAAATTAGTTACAATTTCATGAGCTTCTATGAAATTACTATAAAATAAGCCATAAAGGTGCATCTCTACTCTCGTAAGTGTACTTTTTAAATTTAGTACCTTCTTGAACTAACATTGAATTACAACTTTTATTGATAATCCAATATCTTTAAATAATCACAACTAACAGCTAATTAATCCTGATTATAAGAACCAAAAGTACTAATTAACTTATTCAAAATAATAGCATCAACCTCCCAAGCAAATCTCACAAACAAATCATAGCTAGTTCATACAACCCAAGGCATGAAACTTTAGCTAAATATAAAGCAAATGAAAATACAATCCAATATTGTATTAAAACTAACAAAGGAATCAAATACAAGAGTTAAAATGTTAGAAAAGATCAAACCTTTGTCCCTAGAGCTCAACTTCTCCATCTTCATCTCCTTTTGTTCCCTTGTTGAGATAATACAAAAATTGAAGAACAACCCACTAATTGTAAATTAATCCTATACTAATCCAACCTAGACTAAGAAGACTAAGGATTTCTAGTTTAAATATACATTTTGATAGCGTTTTTCTCCCTCTTTTTGTTTGCAAAAATCGTCCAAGAGAAGTCTCATTTATAGGGAAAGGAAAGGCTCAATTATTATGCAAGTTGTTCGAGTTGTGCTGCTTTTCTGACTCAAATCTGGCCGACATCCGTGCACAGATTGTTGGAGTTGGCTAGATTGCTCCCTGGATTCTGCTGAAACATTGCAAGAAAAATACTTCCAAAGTGGTTCTATGAGGTGATCCGCGGACCCCGTTCACAGATCCATCCTTTTGCTTTGTTCTTCATTAGTCTTTTGCCCTCTGCCTGCAATTCATTCAGGAATCCGAGCCCAGGTTCATGTGAAAATTTCTACTTGAATAAAGCTGAATTAGCTTTTGTTTAAAAAAACAAATTTGTAGCCCTTTGAGATAGTTTTCCAATGACTCAAGAATCAAGTCATTTCGAGATTTGGGAACTGAATTATGATGAAAATACTAATGATTGGTTAGATATCATTATAGGAGAAAAGTACTTCAGTAATTTGGATTTTTTGCTATGAAAACATGAGAATTGGGTCTTGTAGTTCGCATAAGAATTGTGGTCCTTCCACTTAGCTTTAAAATGATTTAAAAATGGGTAAAAAACAAAAAAGGCCCCTGTGATAAACCTAATATACAGAAAAGCTCCCCATGGTTTCAAAATATACAACACGACCTCTTATGCTTTGAACTAAATTGTAAAGATGACGGAATTCGTTAAACTTAACGGAAATGGAAGAAATGACCAAAATGCCTGATATAATTAAGCAAAAGACAACTCAAAAAAATCATTTGTTTTATTCTCTAAATAGAGAGAATTGAGGGTTAAGGGGTAGAATAGGTATACTTGATAAAAATTAGGTATAAAAAAATTTTTTTAGGTTCTAATAAGTCATTTCCGTTAAGTTTAACGGATTCCGTCACCTTTACAATTTAATTCAAAACATGAGGTATTGTATTGTATATTTTGAAACCATAAGGGATTTTTCTGTGTATTAAGCTTACCACAGGGTTTTTTTTTTTTTTTTTATCCTTTAGAAATCATCTCAATTCAAGTTTTGTAACTTAAGTTATAGCCAATGTACCAAAATATATCTTTGCTACCAATGCTTTTATTCTTGTTTCTTGATTGCATTTCATCCCTTGCTCCTTCATGTCACATGATCTCCACTTAAAATCATCAACAATCATGCAAGTATCTTCTCACTTCCCTTCAATTGATGAATGAATTATCAAAATCTATAAAAACATGAAATTTCCGCACTTAAGTCCATAGAAATGCAAATTTTCTCACTTAACCACCAAATGCAAAAACCTAGTTACTCAACTTGAACTTGAATGAAAACACACTAAAATACACATAGGTAACCATACATAAATATGCAAAACAAGCACTTATCAGAATATTTGTAGGAGAAATGATATGTTGTTGCGTGATTGTTCATTATATTTGTGGGCATAACATAAAGAAATTAAAAAAAAAACATTTGTAATAGTATTATACCAAATTAATGCGAATGAATTGATGACTTAATAACTGGACTGCATATAGGTGAAATTTAATTAGACCATATTTGTCACTTTTAAATTTTCAACATTATCATCACAATCACTTAATAATTTTTATCATTTGATTAACATGTTGCCTGTGTATTGTCCACCAATAGCACAACTAACTTTCATCGCTAACCAACCACAAACATTATAATTACCAAATTTGTTAAAATAATATTAAAAAAGCTTTTAAAAGATCAAAGTTTTTTCATTTATTAAAATTTTTTACCGATTTCTTCCATATAAAAAATGATTTTTTTAAATTACACGTAAATTGAGTGTGCCCTTTATCACCAGTAATGGTAATGGTATTCGTACTAATGTATACCTGCTTGAAATCAAATATTCGTATTGATTAGATGATATAGTGATACAGTGAAGAATACTCTTTAATAGGTGTAAAAACAAAAATATAACTCATTGTCTATTCTAAAATCTTCACATTTTTTCTCACCAATTTGATTTGTCAGGTATAATACCTCAAGAGGTTGGTAATCTTAGCAAGTTGGAAGTACTACACATGGGAGAGAATAGGTTAAGAGGTCCCATCCCGCTGAAACTTTTCAACAGTTCAACTGTACGACTTATTGCTCTCACAGAGAATGATTTATCGGACGAGCTTCCATCAACTATAGGTGCTTTCTTACCCAATCTTGAGGAACTCTACCTTGAGGGAAATGAATTCACTGGAACTATACTAACGTCCATCTCAAATGCGTCTAGGCTCAGAATGCTACACCTTGCTATGAACCATTTTACTGGTGCAATTCCTCATTCTCTTGGAAACATGAGATTACTGGAACAGTTTGCTATATGGCAAAATAATTTTTCTGAGGACTCGCTATCCAAAGAGTTGAGCTTCATCATATCCCTAACAAACTGCAAACATTTAAGAAGGTTGTGGATAGATGAGAATCCTCTGAATGGCTTCCTCCCAAAGTCTATCGGAAATCTTTCTAGCTCACTTGAATCCTTTCATGCAGGTAGTTGTGGAATCAAAAATGAAATTCCAAGTTCGATTGGTAATTTGGTAGAACTGTTCTTTGAAAACAATAGTTTGACAGGGTTAATTCCAACTACAATCAAATGGTTCTTGAAGCTTCAGAGGATAGATCTAAGCGACAATCAAATACTAGGTGCTATTCCAAGTGAGTTTTGTAATTTGCTGAACTTAGGAGAATTAAGACTTGGACAAAATATGTTCTCTGGTATGGTGCCTTCTTGTTTAGGAAACGTTACAGCACTCAGATATGTTTATCTCAATTCTAACAATTTAAGTTCTATGATACCAACAAGCTTTTGGAGTCTCAGATATATTTTGGAGCTAGACATGTCAGGAAATTATTTGACAGGTTCTTTGCCTGCTGAAATTGGAAACTTCAAGGCATTAGTCTATTTGAACCTTTCAAATAATCAATACTTGGGTAGGATACCCAGCACTATTGGAGCACTACAGGATTTGCAAGAACTCTCCTTGGAACGTAACAAGCTACAAGGATTGATACCAGATTCCATGAAGAATATGTTGCAGTTACGGCATTTGGATCTATCTTTTAACAATCTGGAAGGTGAAATTCCCAACTCATTACAGGTACTGCCAGATCTCCAATACTTTAATGTGTCTTACAACAGATTGAGAGGACCAATTCCTCATGGAGGGCCGTTCGCAAATTTCACGAACCTATCTTTTCTCTCAAATGAAGCATTGTGTGGCGCTCCTTGGCTCCAACCTTGTGCAAGTACATTTGAGCATGAATCAAGGACAAAAAGGATAGTCATGATTGTTCTGTTGACATCAGGATCTGTCATATTAGCCTTGGTGATTTCAATTTTTTTGATACGGTTAAAGTTGAGAAAGAAAATTCTAGCTCCAACTCAGAACTTGCTTCCCATGGCGACATTTGAAAGGGTGTCCTTCCATGAACTTAGACAAATAACAAATGGATTTAGCGAGAGTAACTTACTTGGGTCGGGGAGCTTTGGTTCAGTTTACAAGGGAATTTGTGAAAATGGGATGGTTTGGGCCATAAAGGTATTCGATTTGCAGCTAGAAGGTGCATTTAAAAGCTTTGATCGAGAATGTGAAGTCTTAAGCTGCCTTCGTCATCGAAATTTAACTAGAGTAATTACTGCATGCTCTAGTCTTGACTTTAAGGCTTTGGCGCTCGAATACATGCCCAATGGAAGCCTTGAGAAATGGCTTCATGTAAACCATCATGTCCTAAGTATCAGGCAAAGGTTGGGTATCATGATAGATGTGGCTTCTGGTTTGGAATATCTCCACTATGGCTATTCAATACCTATAGTTCACTGTGACTTGAAGCCTAGCAATATTCTCCTAGATGAAGACATGGTTGGACATATTTGCGATTTTGGAATTGCGAAGTTGTTGGGAGACGGAGAATCTGTGATACAAACAAAGACTCTTGCTACATTTGGATATATTGCCCCAGGTGACTTTTCTTGATTCCAATTTCAAATTTTTTATGTCATTCAAATTAAAGTTTCAACTTTTAATGGCTAGTACAGTATGTGAAATTTAAAAAATTTGAAAAAAAATTAAAATTGGTGAACTGGTACTAGTACTTGATTTTAACAACTAGTTTCAAATTTTTTGATGCTAGAGTATGGACTGGAAGGATTGATTTCAACAAGTAGTGATGTTTACAGCTTTGGGATTATATTGATGGAGACATTTACAAAAAGAAAGCCTAAGGATGAGATGTTTACAGAAGAATTAAACCTCAGGCGTTGGATACAAGAATGTTCACCAGATTCTGCGATTCAGGTTATAGACGCAGACTTGCTTCATCCTGAAGATAAAACGGTACAAAGGAAGATTGAATGCATATCGTCTATCTTGCAACTTAGTTTAAGTTGCACGACAGATGCTCCGAGGAAAGAATAAACATAAAAGAAGTTCTAAGAGCGCTACAGAAGATCAAACTTCAGTTTATCAAAGATATCACGCCTTGAAGTAGATAGTAATAGGAACATAGGATAAGTTTTTATTCATAGCATTTCTGTAAGATTTAATTTTCAGCTTTGGGACCTGTGACTTAAATCTATAGCGTCCAGGCATTTCTGTATTCGATGCCTGGTGGATGGATGGGCCATGGATCCATGAATGGTTGATTTCCTGTTTGTTACTTAGAAACTTTTGGGTTATAGATTCAAGTGAGCCCATTCAGTGCTTTAGGATTTTGTAAAGGATTCTCTCAATGGATTTTGGTGTTGTTTAGTAATACTTCTATTTTGCTAATTTTGGCAAAGGTGTTGATAGTTTTACAATAAATTCTTGTCGACTGTGTAAACTTATTGGCCAAAACTGAAACATATGAAAAAATAATTTTAGGCTACAAATGAAGGTGTGCAATGAAATAGATAGACTTTCTAGAGGTATAAACTGCAATCAAAAGACGTACAATACTCTTGAATGTTTAAACAACATGGTTTACGTACAATACTTCTCAAAAGAAGTTCGCACTAATTCTGTTTCAAATGAACTCAGAAAAGCAAATGTTAGATTATTGATGCATTTGTAAGGTAGAGAAGATAACTAAAGTCCAGTTGAGAAAATTCTAGTAGCATGATGAATTTATATTCTTCTTCGCTGGACCGCATTAATACATGAAACATGAACTGGATTCATACAAGATTGTTCTAGTCTAGTGCCTTTTGAGTCAATATTTGAAAATACAAACTTTTTTAATGGCTTCTCTTCTCAGATTGCAGTCTTTCTTGAAAGGAAATAGCACAAATAAATAAATAATGCGCCAATTCTTGGCTTGAGACTGAGTCAGAAGTTCTTTGGTGCCGCTTTTTTCTTTCCACATAATAGTATGCTTAGACAAATTATGGCCCTTTGTGGTATGAGACAGTTAGAGGATTAAAAAACTTGAATAAGTCTTCAGTCTTCTCTTCTTTTACCATTTAGGAGGTGTTTGGTTCAAATGTCGAAATCAAGATTGAGATTAGAATTATGGACCTCACTTGATTGAATACTCTTGATTTTTTTTTCTTTCTTTGTATAGGCTTGCACGTATTTCTATTCCATGTTGGTGTCTGGACTATAATTTTTTTAACCTAAATTATTGGTTGGTCAAAAAACAGTGCTGCCCTTATTTTAGAGATAAGTAACGGATTGATAGCAAGCGAATTTTTTTTCGGAAAAGCCATGGAGATGACTACAAAAGAAACAAAACAATACCAGCAAATTTTGTTTAAAGAAAGTGTGATTTATGTAAAAAGATATTTGACAAATATTATATATCACCAACAACACATACCCTATCACATAAACAACCAAGAATCTTCATCATGAAGGTTTTGGAAATTGAGTTTTTTTTACGTACAGAAAGGAAAAATGAAAAAAAAAATTGGAAGATATATTGATTGCTCAAGCTAAGAGAAGAATGACTGAATGAGAGAAAAAAATGAGTTTTCAAATAGAAAGTAACGTTATATTTGTCTGAAGATTCGAACATTTGAAAATAGAACTGATTTTGAAATTCTAAAGACACCAACTACTCAAAGACAAAGTTGGATTACATAATGACTAAAATGCCACAAAATTAATATTATAGACTATGTTATAAAACATTCCAAACTTTAGGGGGCATAGTGCATTTAAAGAAAATTTGAAGAAAAAGAAATGACTGCATTTGATGTAAAAGCAAGAACTCCTGTTACGATTTCTTTTTAGGCATAGTTATTCACTACACATAAGATTATCCTAAAGCTCGTGTATTGGTGATTCGACATGTATCAAAACCAAGTATGGTTACAAAGAGAAAGAAATAAGGGTGCATGCAGAGGGGAAAAACACAAGTGATGCTAGAGCTCATGGTGCAATAGGAACTTGAAATTCTAGAGGCATGTAAGAAAAAAGATAATAACTACAGCAGGAAGGATTTTTTTTTTTTTTTTTTTGTTGGGGGGGAGGGTGGAGACCTTTAGCAGGTCTAGGTCTTGGGTCAAAGTCGCCAATCTATATCTCGCTTCTTTCCATCCAATTAACAGGAAGGATATAAGAAAAAAAGAAAATAATTGCTGCAGGTCTAAGTCAAGATAGTGATGGTAGTGTAAGGTCTTGATCTCGTATAGATAGACTGGGAGTCAGAAAACTCAGATAATTGCTTGCTACTAATAGATGGTACAGGTGTACTTTATTTCTTACTACTTGCTATATACATCGAGTGTATTTGAATACGTTATTGTTTGGAAAAGAATTTTTATTGGTATCATAAGCATATTTTTAAATTATCTTTTTTATTGTCTCAACCACTTTTTTGTCTTGTGTATATCACATTATAAAAAAGTGTCATAGTAATTATTTAAAAATATCAATCGATTCAATCCCCTAACGATTGGTTCATTATCCACTTATTTGATTATCTGACAGTTCATTTTTCTAGTTTTACGTAGAATTGATTCTCTTTATCTCGATTTTTTTCTTTGCTTCATCCTAGAGGTGGCAAATCAACCCACTTAACTAAATTTACCCATACCCGCCCATGAATAGATGAGTATGTGTATCTTAAATTTTTTTTATATGGGTTTAAATGGGTTACCCAATAATACCCATTTATTAAATGGATATTATTGGGTAACCCATTAAACCCAATTAACCTATTTAGAATTCTTTTCCCCCAAGTCTCTTCTTTTCCCCCACCTTTTTTTTTCAAAATTTTCATTTTGTCATGATGTTAACTACTTTTGTTTCATTATTATTATTATTTGTTGGTTTTATCTTATTATTTTATTTTCTCTTAGTTTGTTAACTTGCTCATTTTTTACCATTACCAATTTATGATAAATTTTAGCCTATTTTCTTATCTTTATAAAATGAAAATTTAAATTTATATATGAAAAAATGTTAGGGGTTCAAAATTTTTGGATTAAGTTTTTATATTAATTTTTATAGTACTTAGTTCAAATTTTTATATTCTTATTATTCAATTATTAAATAATAGGTAATTTTGTGACATAGAGTATAAATGAAAAAAAATTGGTAATTAAGTTTATTGAACATTATAAGTAAATATTTAAAACTAATGATGGGTACAAATAGTGGTATAAATTGATAACTTAGTTTGCAAAAATGAATTTAAATGAGTTTACAAAAAGTTAAAATAAATGGGTTATAAATGGGTAATTGGGTTACCCAATTCATTTTTTGACTTACCCATTTATACCCATCTAATTAAATGGGTATAAATGAGTTGACTCACTTATACCCATTACCCATTTTACCCAACCCAAACCCGCCCAAGTCACCCATTTTGACACCTCTAACTTCATCCTCCACCAATCATTTTCTAAATCTAGAATACAAAATAAACATAATGAAACTAACTCTGGTGTTGTCTAGTTAACATAAACACATTTATCACACACTTGAGTCAGGCCGTGTTACAGACTTTAAATCCCACGTTTTTAAGTCCTCGGCATTATTGTTGAACTATTTTTTGGAAAATAAAGACTTTGGCATCATCCTGATGGATATAATGGTAGAAATGAATTAAAAGATCATTTTGACACTTTTTATTGTTGTGAACCAATTTAATATTTGAAATAGATAAAGAACCAATAGTTGATCATTGGAATGGTTTAGGAGCTCCCTAAGTGGTTCACCCCAGAAAATAAAATCCAAAACTTCAAGTTAGTTTCTAACAAAAACAAAATTCAATATTGAAGTAGAATTATACATAGTGAAAAAAAAAAACAAAATTTATGAGTTCTTAAAGTTTTTGAAGACATTACACGTAACATTTTAGTATAAATTGCAAACGATCCCGAGATTTTTTTAAGAACATGTTTACGTACAAGTAATAATAAAGTCATTTGAGTTTATTATCCTAGTCTGGAAGTGATAGTCATTTGACGTTACAATAACCATCTTGAGTCTGAAGCAAGACTACTGGTTCTGCACTGAAGGATGATATCGTGAAGAAG
Source organism: Coffea arabica (assembly GCF_036785885.1). Classification (NCBI taxonomy): domain Eukaryota; kingdom Viridiplantae; phylum Streptophyta; class Magnoliopsida; order Gentianales; family Rubiaceae; genus Coffea; species Coffea arabica. The sequence continues at coordinate 54,130,775 of NC_092331.1, read as the reverse complement.
ACCAATTGTAAATTCTTTGAACAGTGAATGGATATACACCATTCTTCAGGGTTCAAGCGTTAAATCCATTTCTCTTTCTCTGCTTTCCTTCCAAACAATGGAAGAAAAGTAAAAGAGAAGAGGTTAAGCTGCTTGACGTCCTATCTGCTTGACGTCCAATGGTGAGTGAATTACCAGAGATGTTCCAATTATTTGATTAACAATCTTATCTTAATCGAGTATTATTATAGACAGTCTATCTATTTATCTAGTATTTCATTTTGAGCTCTGAAGTGAAGACTCATTACAAAATCGTCAATTTGATGTCATATGAATTGGACCTGATAGGTTGCAAATTTATCGTTTATTTTATAATTAATTTTCCCTATTACCTGACCCGATGTGGATTAATTGTTAGATTTTACTCACTTTTGGTAATTTACATTTATTTCAGGGAGGAGAACGAAAATATCATAACAAGTGTCAATTTGACAGTTATCAAGAAAGAGTTCAAGTAACAGGCATCTAGGGACAGTTTTGGAATATCAAACTGCGACCCTTCTTGGTAATTGGCCCGAAGACAGCATTAAAAGGGGGAGGCCGAAGTCTTCTTTTCTCTCGCTCGGCTGGGCGGCGGACGCCGCACAGTAGCCATTAGAATAGGAGCAATTGATATATGGCAGAGAAGGAGCACTAGCACTAGGGAGTTGCTTTTGTTGACTTTTCTTCCCTTTTAGTTCTTAGTAGTTGTTCTACCTTCCTCGTACGTAGGACCTTTAGCATAGTTTTCCTTTTGACTTTTTCCTTGAGTCTTGGGTGGATTTCTCCTGCGCATGTCAGGAGCAATTGAAGGTCTTGGTCACTTTCTGTATTCTTCCATCAATTGAGCGAATTGAGCTCCCTCGGTCAAGGACAATGGCCGCGACTTTACCTGCAATTTTCCAGGGGTTTAGTTCATCGATTATGAACTAATTCCCTTTATCTAGTCAAGGGACAACGGATGTTTTGGGTCGCCTAAAATTGTGAGATCGATTTAATTTTATCTTTTACTTTTATTTATTGGTATTCGCATATTCCCTGGTTACAGTGCTTATGATTGTTCACTTAATTGATTGTCTTGGATCCGGATAATTAGTTAATTTGATAATCTATTGTCAATTGGGACGTTAAATCCGTAATTGTTTAATTGTCTCAAAATAGTGACGACTGGCATGATTGGGTTCGTGTCAGGGGAATACGCGGGCTAATTTAAAATAACCCTGGTAGTGCGTTATTTGATTAGAATAGGGCTCCTCTAATACGTAAAGCAATTGGGGAATTAAATTCTATGGGCGTACCTAGGATTATTTCTCAATTAGAGCAGTGATTAACGGGCGTACCTTAATCATCGACACGGTAAGGAGGGGTTGACTGTCATCGCTTGTTTGGCAGTTATAACCTATTTATTGATAAATAATTGGAATTGCCTTTGCTTATCGATGATCAATTAGGTGAACCATTGCTGAAGTTATTTCTTGGCTAGATCCTTAATTATCACTTGTTTGATTTTAGTAATTTGTTATTTAATTTCTAGTTGGCTATTTTATTTTTATTGTTTTACTTTTAGTTGAATTGCTTAAATTGTCACCTCTGAGATAAAAACACCCCCTTGTCACTGTGAATTTGAAAAGAAACAATTACTCCCAGTCCCTGTGGATTCGACCCTGCTTACCGCTATCTACAGAAATTACTTTTATTTTGAGCTCTGAAGTGAAGACTCATTACAAAATCGTCAATTTGATGTCATATGAATTGGACCTTATCTCCAATATCAACTTTTATTCTCCATTTAAACCTTGAAGTGTAATCATAAATTTTTCAGAGCATCATTTTTTCTTCAGTGTAAACCAATCAAATAATATAATTTTCAATGGAAAAAATATAAAACTTTACATAATCTAGGAAAGATCATCTAAATAAATTTTAAATGTTGATTTATTTTACGCGCCACTTTCGAAACCAACAATGAATGCTAATCGTCCCTAATGAAGTGAAATATTTTTTAGTCAAATAAAAATAGTACTCTGGATTTTTCTTTTCTTTTTTTTTTTGTTGCATAGGCTCCCACATATTTCTATTCCATTTTGGTATCTGAACTATAATTTTTTAACCTAAATTATTGGTTTGTCAAAAAAAAAAAGCATTGCTACCCTTATATTAGAGATAAGTTACAGATTGATAGCCAGCACAATTTTTTTTCATTTTCATATTGACTATAAAAGATATAAACAATACCGGCAGAATTTGTTTAAAAAATTTCCTCATATATTAAGTGAAAATGATGGTTTCTTTAAAGGATTTGTGAACAGAGGGAATATGATATATCCGTGTACAAACGTGATTAGCCCACTTATACCGTAGAGTCGTAGACTGGATTCATACAAGGGTTTCCAGTCAACTGCCTTCCTTTCATGTAAAAAGACTGCATTGACTAAAAAGGAAAAAAACAATAACAGCAGAATTTGTTTAAAGAAAAGTGTAATTCATTTACAAAGATATTTCACAAAAATTATATATCACCAACAATAGATACCTATCATATAAACAACCAAAACCTTCATCTGGAAATTGAGTTTTTAATTTATGTACAAAAAAAGGAAAAATGAGAAAAAAATGGTAGATATACTATTGCTGAAGCAAATAAAAGAATGAGAGAGAAAAATGAGTTTTCAAATAGCAAAATAAAGTTACATTTGTCTGAAGATTCTAACAGTTGAAAATAAAACTAATTTTGAAAATTTGAAAACACACAACCAATCAAAAATTAAGGGTGCGTTTAATAAAACTGTTGAACTTGAAATTGTAGAAAAACAACTACAGCAAGAAGCATAGTTGTTGGGGGGAGGGGGGTTAAGAAAACAACTACAGTAGGTCTAGGTTTAGGTCTAGATCTAGGTCTTGGGTCAATGTCTCAAATTTATTATATCTCGCTTCTTTCCATCCAATTAACAGGAAGGATATAAGAAAAAAGAAAATAATTGCTGAAGATCTAAGTCAAGATAGTGATGGTAATGTAAGGTTTTCATCTTTTACAGACTAGGAGCCAGAAAACTCAGATAATTACTTATCCTTGTTCACAACACTTCCCTTTAGAATATTTGGATGGAAAAATGAAACATAGATTTCGATTCTTATGGTCTTCGTCATGATGGCAATATTAGATGATTTTAGTATCACCCTCGGATTAGGGTAAATAGACTCAAATGACAAAAAAAGGTGTTTAAAATTCTCCATAACTATACATCACTATCTAGTAAGAAGAACCTGCTTACCACGAACTCCAACGTGAGGTATAAATCTTCCCAGGTACGCAGGTAATATCTAGCAAGTAAAGGGTTGAAATGCATGTAGTATCTGAGCAAATTAATAGGTGCATAGAAATTTATTTTGGTCGATTTCTTTCTTTAAGATATATCAATAGATAGCACTGGCTGTAGGTTATTTCTTGCTAGTCGCTGCATACACATACAAGCATGTTTCGATTCATTATTATTTGAAAATTTTTTTACTTGAATCACAAATAAATTTTTTAATAATTTTTTCGTTATCTCAACCATTATTTTTTTTCACGTATATCACACCATAAGAAAGTGTCATAATAATTATTCTAAACATATCACTACCTAACTCTACAGTTAAAAGCAATTGGTTCGTTATGCACTTATTTGATTCTTTGACAGTTTATTTTTCTAGTTTTAGGTAGAATTTCATTGTCTTTATCCCCCTCTCTTGCCTTTGATTCATCCTCCACTGATAACCTTCTAAATCTGAAATAGAAAATAAATATAATGAAACTGGCTCTAATTAACCTAAACGCACTGATCATACAAGACTGAGGTCATGCAATGTACTATAAATTCCACGTTTTCAAGTCCTTAGTGTTGTTGTTGAAGTCTTTCCTCCAAAATAAAGACTTTGGCATCATCTCGGTGGAATACCTATAATTGTTGCATTTCAATTGATAGTGATCTAAGCTGACGAATACCCTGTACGAGTTAAACCAAATTTTGTTATTAGTTGGTTGCTTGGGTTAAATTCCCTTTAAGACAAAATGGGCAGAAGGTACTAAGAAAGAACTAAGGTGCCAAGTCCCATTTGGGCTCCAATCCGAGGGGAAAAAGACATGTTGGCTGTGCGGCACAACCGCAGGAATAACGCTTTAGACTTCGAAGTCTAATGGATCCTTTTATCTTGATAAAGTAAAATTTAATCTAGTATTGAAAGTAGTTCAATGTTTTTTTCCATATTTTTTTTAGTACAGTATCATTAAAACTTTTCATCCGGGCTCTTTTTTATTTGTTTATTTATTTTCAAATTTTTTATACGAGGATAGTAAGTTGTCAAATGTTTCACATAAAGTTAGTAAACATGGAGAAATATATATTTACTCCCAATTGTAGGATAATTAACCATATCTGATTGAGATTGGTTTTTTCCCCCCTAAATATATTGCATTTTATCCTTAGTAGTCAGGGTATAAGGAAATTTAAAAAATTGAGAAAAGTTTGTTAATAGCATATTTGGGGACCAAAATTGTTTTAATTGAAACATTAGGGACAGTTTGGCAAACGAGCCAAATATTGAGGATTAACACTGTAATTTTCCCTTTATTGTATTTCATGAGTTTGGTTTGAACACCATCACTGCTTATAGGGGTGAATGCAGGTCGTTCATTTTGTTATTTAACCCGAAGATAAACATAATTAACCCACTTATACGATAGACTAGATTCACACAAGAGTTTCCAGTCAACTGCCTTCCATTCATGTAGAAAGACTGCACTAATATCTTCTTTCGTTGGGCTGGCATCCATGATTCGTCTTGGTTGGAAGCAGACACACGGAAATGAGTGAATAGATCCACTTCTTGACTCTGGAGCCTAAGGACTTGACCGAAACTCGTATTTCCACACAATGAATGCCTTAAAGGTCAGACAAAATTGTGGTGCGTCTTAGTGAGACAATGAATGCCTTAGACTCGTGCCCATAGAGGAATAGGACACTTACTCTGCATCTTCTCTTCTTTTATCCTTCAATTTATTTTTGTATAGAAATTTTCAGACACTTAATAATTTTAGCTTGGCTTGGAATAGTATCCTTTTCATCATTCTTGGAACATTGTTATACTCAAAATTCAATTTTGCCACATAGAATGCTAAAGCAGCGGAATTGCTTGCAACATCAATTACTCTACAAAACACTTAACAGCGAAAGCTAAACCAAATACATAAAAAGCTAGTCTAAGGAAATTTGAACCATAATTATTAAATCCGGCCCGAAACTCGACCCGGAGAAATGACAAAGTCACCGGATTGATGGTTCAATTGTGGGTTGTATAGTAATTATATTATATTATATAATAATATGTCTTAAATTATAAAAATAATAAAAATTTTAAGTTAGTGGTTCAACCGGCGGTTCAACCATTGGTTTTTTTCCAATTCATTTGTTAAATTGTCGGGTCGTTGACTAGTCAATGAATTTTTTGTTGAAACAATCTAATTAGTGATCCGATCCGGTCCTATGACCGGCTCACCGGATTGATCGATTTAACTGCTAGATCGGGCCAGATTTTATAACTATGACCACGACATTGCTTGTTATGTCAATTACTCCACAAAACACTCAACAGCTAAAGTTGAAGCAAATACAAGAAATCTCGACGGCCAATCAAGGACCCAAGAAGGTTAAATTTGAGAATGTAACTAAAAATAAGACAGGATGATAAATGAGGATTTGTAATTTTTGGGAAGTAATTAGGTGTGTTTTTAATACTTGGGAGAAGGATACTGTAATAATCTACAATCAAATGGTAAATTCTAACAAGATCTTATACTATAAATAAAATAACTAATTTAATTTGAGAGTATAGAAGTAAACCATTTGAAATACTTGTGTATTTTGCTAATTGTGAATTTAGCCAACACTGCACAACTTTTTACCCTTCTATTTTGCTAGTTCATTGTTATTAGCGACTTACAAACCTACCAACGAGATTGTATTAAACCCATCAAGGTGGATCATTTATAAACCATAAGCAAATATATTTTCTAATACGCACACCTGGTAGATTTGAGACTGGGACCCCATGGTTCTTTGTCACGGTAGCATCCTCAAGGTTGAATCGGTCTTGGTAAGGGTAGTGATTGTAATGTTATGTGATTATCACCAATAGACTAGGAAGTATAGGCTAAAGTCAGAGTGACAAGACAAGCAATTTAGAATTCTCCATAACCATTATTACCACTATTTGGAATTAATCCGATGGAGTCCGAAGAGAGAGAATAATCTTCACCCGTAGGCATTTATTCCAACCAAGTAGAGTAAAGGACAACAAAACATCAGTATCAAGCTACAGAAATGAGCAGCAGGTCTTCATCAAGAAAGCACCCTCAGTGAATGTGGTCTTCATCAAGACAAGCAGCTTAAATTGTCCATAGCTACTGCGAAAGAACCCACTTGCGACCCAGTCCAAGTTGAGGTACAAAGCTCCCCCGCGTAGACAGGTGATTGCTAGCGACTGAGGGATAGAAATGCACGTACCAGGCTATCAATTAAGATGTGAAGATGTTATTTCAAAGAATCTCAATAAACGGGGTAAGCGTAGCTTCATTTTTTTTTTTTTTTAACGTGAAAATCAGATTTAATTGATAAAGCATCAAACCATGCTCAAGGAGAAAAATATAACTACCGGGGTTGGCCCAGTGATCAGAGAAGAATTTATAGGGTTATGTCTATTGTCAGGATTAGGATTCGAATTTTGCACCTAACAGTTAGGGGTGAAAAATGTGTGGAGGGAAGTGAAAGGGTATATATATATATATATATATATATATATATATATATATATATATATATATATATATATATATATCTACCAACTAGATAAGAGAACAATTGGAGTTCTCAATTGAATGCCAAGTGTCACTATATTGTTAGAGAAAGGAGTTTTTTTCCTGGTTTTTTCTACCAAAAAGTGAGAAATGTCTATTTCAGGCATGGTCTTCAAATTCAATGTCTTAATAGTTCCTTACTATTTAGGGGCTAATTGGTAACAATGGTTTAGTTATTTGCATTTGTTCCTTTTGTTTGGTTTTTAATTGATGTGAAAGGTCAATTGAATGCTTTTATGAAAACTAACTCATTAAATAGTTGCTAACTATTTAGGGTTATTTTTGTATTTTTGAAAATATTTCTTTTATAATTTTCTGATCAAGTGCAAATAATTGTAAACTATTTGTGGGCCCTTTTATCACATGGGCTGTTTTGAATTAGATTATATGATTCATTATATAATTAATATAAATTAATGGAGTTATGCCCGTTAGAAGTAATGTGCTTAGCCGTTAGTATATGACTGATGACTGATGTTGAAGTTAGTCAACAGCACCTTAATTGTCTTATTACTTAGGGTAAACAACAAAAAAGCCCCCTGTGGTTAAGCAATCATACATAAAAGCCCCCTGTGGTTTCATATCATACCAGTCGATACCCCGTGGTTTGAATTAACCTGAAAAGTGGACGGAAATCGGCAAAACAGACGGAGTTGAGTGAATAGACGAAAATACCCTTTTGAAGAACGCAGCTTGCATGTAAATTTTTTTTTTTTTAAGTAATTTGTTAAATAGCCTGCCTGAAACCCGCTTGCGGGTTTCCTGAGTGAATAGACGAAAATACCCTTTTGAAGAACGCAGCTTGCATGTAAATTTTTTTTTTTTTTAAGTAATTTGTTAAATAGCCTGCCTGAAACCCGCTTGCGGGTTTCCCCCTTATGTAAAATGACTAAAAGCTGCGTTTCTGTTCTATTTATATCAAACACATACTCTCAAACCCTCACCTGAAGGGTGAGAATGAGAGGGGAGGTTTGCTGGGCATCCTAGGGCCCTCCGATGGGCATGTGCAACTCAACGCAGCTTGCATGTAAAAAAATTTTTTTTTTTTAAGTAATTTGTTAAATAGCCTGAAACCCGCTTGCGGGTTTCCCTCTTTTTTTTTTTTTTAAAAATAAATTCTATGCTAAAATGACTTAAAACAAAAATAAAAGACTAAAAGTAAATAAAAACTAGCATGAAAAATAAAAATAACAGTAAATAAAAATACACTAAAAATTTGGTGTCTACAGTAGTTAATGAATAATCTGGAAACAGATTGAATGAAGACTCAGAAGAAACGGAAGCTGGTCTCTTATTATTAAAGAGTGAAGGCTAAAATAGGCATATCAGGTGAAAGTTTGTGGTGGAAATCTGTTTTTCGCATATGCACGCGCCTTTGCAGTTCGTTTAAGACACACGCCGAATATTTGACGATTTCCGTCCACTTTTCAGGTTAATTCAAACCACGGGGTATCGACTGGTATGATATGAAACCACAAGGGGTTTTTATGAATGATTGCCTAACCACAGGGGGCTTTTTTGTTGTTTACCCTATTACTTATTGAACTTCCTTCTTTCTTCATTTACCCAGAATTCCCTTCCCCTTCTTTTCTGTCGAATAGCCTTTTTCTTTCTCTCGATCGAATAGGCCGCTATACTATATCGGCCTGCAAAATTTTCAGTTTCTTACCGAATCCTTCAACAACTAATTGTCCTTCAATTTGATTTCGACCCAGAAAATCCTCCACACGCACGTGAATTTTTGGCCTGCCCCAAAAATTAGGTCAGTAAAATTCCTTTTCCCCAAAATCTACGGCCCTGCAAAATCTTCGATTTTCTGTCAATTCCTCGAGCAATTAACTGTACTTCCTTTCGATTGTCTCTAAAAAAGTCGCCCAATTGACGTCAATTCTTCTTTTGCCCCAAAAAACAGTTCACTGATATCTCTTTTTCCCCAAAATCAGCTCATTTTAGGGATGCCTGTTCTACCGACGTATGCTATGATGCAGCTTTCAAAATTTACTATTCCCAGTCCTATATATACTTTTGTTCCTCAGTTTTGCCGGTCTTCAGCAGACGACCGAAGAAAATCTAGGTATTTTCTATTCTGTGTCTTTTTATTTCAACCTGCAATTTTTTAGTTTGATGAATGTTCTTACCTTCTGTTCATTTATTGCCTTCCGTTAATTAAAGACTGCCATGTCTTTTATTTTATGCATAAAAGAATAATTATGATGCTAATTTTTCGATTAGCTTACGTTTACTTTTTCCTCTGTTTTTATATTAATTTCAAATGCTGCCGGACTTTTGCAAACATTCAGGCGAGCAAAGAAAATATAGGTATGTTTCTGTTTTCTCACCTTCTGATTTGAACTGCAATTTTTTCCCATTGTTGTTGCCTCTGTTTATTGCTTTCTTTTAATTATTATAAGAAATGCGATGTGTTTGATGTTATGCTATGATGGTTTACTTTTGCCTCTGTTTTTAATTTCAAATGTTGCATGATGCTGTTAGCTGTTTATCTATTCAATAATTACATCATTTAGTATCATTGTACTTCGGGTTATTAAGGATGTCATTTTATATATATTAGTTAGTTTTAGCTATTCTAGGATGCTTTGATTCTATCATTTTGTGTACCTTTGGTTTAGTCCTCCACTTCCAGATGACCTATCTTTGAGGCAATGGTAAGTATAATTTTCTTTTTAGTTTTTTCCATAAATTATCAACTTATTTTACTGATAAATTTTGTATTTGTGCTCTAAACATAATCATTCAGGTTCAGCTTGAACAAGGAAGAAATCAGGAATTTGCTTGATGCTAAAACATACAATGATGCAAACTGTTTACTTCCTCCTCCAAATGAAGAAGATATCAAAGCAATCAGCAATTTTCAGGCATCATTTCCAGTTGTAAGTACCATATTGTTATTCTACAATTTTGGTTAAATATAACTATTTTCTGTCTAATTCACATTCAAATACCATTCATGGTTGCCTGCCTCAGCAAAAGGCAGCTTGGGTGCAAGGAACTGTCAAACTTGCATATGGATTCAGCAAATATTGGACTACAGCTTGTGCGAATTGTCACAAAATTGTGAATGCTGACATTGACTGGATCATCCACTGTCCTTCATGCAAACAGCAAAGTGAAGTTGAACTCAGGTTAGATCATTAACTTATGCTTCTAAATTAAATATTATTCGCATTTGTTACCATATATTAATCTTAATTCCTCCACTCAATTAAAGGGCTCGCATTCCAATTATTATAACTGATGCTTCGAGCTCAATACATTGCATTATATCTGGAGAAGATGCTGAAAAATTGATTGAGTTCACTCCATTGCAGCTTAAACAAGCACAAGAAGATGTAAGTATGAATTTTCTGTCTTATATTCAGGCATAAATACAGATATACATAGAAAGGAATTCGCTGAACCTAACTAAAAAAATTTTCTGGTGCAGGGCTTTCAAATAGATACTGAACTTAATGATGCCTTGAAAAAGTACACAGTGGTCTGTTTTCTGAAATCCTATGAGACTCCTTTCCAAGGTCAACTGCAGAAAAAGAATACTGTCATCAAGGCTTATACTGCAGCTGAACTATCAGACCGTCCCCTTCCTCTGGAACTTCCAGAAAACACTCAAGTTTCTTCTGCACTTGGCAGTTCATCAGCAAGGCATGCAGAAACATCATCAAAGGATCAATTGTTCACACCAAGCACAAAGTTGCTACTTGAAGAAATTGCTGGAGCCAGTTCTTACAAAGACAACCAGACATCTGCAACCAGTGGAGCAAAAAGAAGCCTTGAATTTCCAGAAGATTTACCAGCAGACACAGATCCTAAACAACCAACAAAGGCTCCTGAAGAGTTTGCCAAAGAACCTGCAAAACCGTATGGTCCACCTGCAAATATCAAAGACAGTCCAGCCAAGAAACCTAAAGCAAAGGAAGACTGATATGCCTGATTTCTGCACTTTTGTTATATCTTTTGTTCATTGCCTTGATGACTATCTTGATTGCTTAGACAATGCCTTTTGAATTATATTATGATCCATTATTCTTTTGACTTAGAAAGTAATGGATCCTAATATATCTATGAATGGTTTAACCATCAATGTTGTAACTCAATAGGCAATGAAGCCTATTTAAACCCCCTAATATGTAACTGTGGGTTGAACTGAAGTGTGTGTTTTGCTAAGACATGAATGTTTGAGTTTATGTAATCTATGGTTGTGATTTGCATATTCATTATTTACCTCTTCATTTTTCAGTTGGTCATATCATATATATACATATATGGTCCTGATTGCCCAGGTGTGATTAAGTTGTTTGATCATATCAGTGGGTAGGCCGTGCAATGCACGGCCAGAATCATGCTAGTATATATATAGAGGAACTCAAGGAGTCTTGTTTGGTTGTTTGAGAAGAAGGTTCTGGTTTGTCTGTTGATTTTTCCTGCTGTTTCTTTTTCCTGGGCATCTTATCTTCCCTGCAAGAATTCACGCGTTAGATAATCAGGAATAGAATTTGAATGTATTCAATGTCAAAATCAAAGATTGATAAAATCGCTTGCCATCTCGCAAAAATTTGTTTAGAGGCAAGGCTTTTAAAATCTTTATGTAAAACATCTTTGGCTGATTTACAGTCAACCCGAAGTAAAAACTTCTGGTTTAGTAGTTCAGTTTGGAATTTTGTAATACATAAAACTATTGCTAAGATTTCTTTTTTGATAGTAGAATAGTATTGTTGAGAATTGTTCCAGTGTTTGGAAGCAAAAGCAATTATTTGTTCTTTATTATTTTTTGTTTGTTTAAAAACACCACCATATCCTAAATCAGAAGCATCCGTTTCCACAATTTTTTGAGCCGTTGGATCTGGAAGAGCAAGACAAGGAATGGCTTTGACTTCGGTATTCATAGTGGTCAGGAAAGAAGTTTTAAAGTCTTTCCTATTATCAGATTCAAGATTCGAATCCTATACCTGACAGTTAATGATGGAAAGAGTGTGGGAAAAAAGTGAAAAAGTCTATATATATATATATATATATATATATATATATATATATATATACACATACATACATAGACACACGCTAGTGCAATAAGCACAGAAACAAAATTGCTAGAAAACAAAATCCTAATTCCTATACAAGTACAAACTACTGTTTAAGGACAAGTATTGACTGAGGAAAATCCTTGCTCATCCTAAATTCATCGTGTTTTATGGTAGTCATAAGCTCTTTAGCTATATAAAAGCATCTTTATCCTAGGTTTATTATTTAATTGGTTGGTTGGGTTACATTCCTTCAATACTAAATGAAGAGATCGAGAATATGCTTAAAAAAGCTGCAACACACTTGCGACCCAATAGTTGGCATTTTTGCCTAATTCAAACTGTGACAAAATAAAACCGTATGTCTCAAGATAGAGTCAAGGCTACATTAATTCACCAAATTGAGTAATAGATCTCCTATCAGTTATTTTCTGTTTTGCCAGGCTAATATGCAGCAATCTGAAAGAAGAAAGCAATAAAGTAGCAAACATATCAAAATGGAAACTTGGTGAACAGATGAGGAACTTCAATTTGTCGAAGTCTTATCACTTCCTCATAGACAATGAGAACAGCAATTTACCAATTCACATGTGTAAACACCTAATCGGCAACCTATTTTCAACGTTTATATCTAAAATTCTTCAACCTAGTAATCCAGTTTTACAATGGAAACACAACTACGATACGTTGTGGAAAAATTTTAACTGAACCACAAGTATATGCCTATATAAGTCCTGCCCAATGTCACAATTTATGCTCATGTTTTATTAATTGTTTGGCATTCCTCAAGTTTTACATACCTCTATAAGCAATGCAGACAACTTATTTTGTTTTCGTTGCAGCCTTGCTACTATTGCACTTTATAACAACAAGCTCAGCTAGCGCAAGTGTTGCCAACAACCAAAACAACACTATCGATCTAAATGCACTTCTTGCCTTCAAAACCGCCATTTTCGATCCCCGAAGGATCATCCCAACCAACTGGTCCGTTTCTACCTCTGTTTGCAACTGGATTGGTATCACTTGTAATGCTCGTCATCATAGAGTCGCAGCCATTGACCTTTCTTACATGGGAATTGCAGGAACTATACCTCCACAATTGGGTAATCTTTCTTTTCTCGTCAGGTTGAATGTTATGAATAACAGCTTTCATGGACATCTTCCAACCGAGCTATCTCGTCTGCGCCGATTGAAGTACATCAACTTGGAAGGCAATGCCTTTGAGGGAGAACTACCGTCATGGTTTGGAGGTTTAACTGCACTCCGATACTTATCCTTCCGAGATAACGGGTTTTCAGGTTCATTATCAGGCAGGCTCTCTAACTTCACAAAGTTAGAGACCATCAGGTTGGATTTCAACTTTTTTACTGGAAATCTTTCAGAAGAATTCAGCGCTCTACCGAAATTGACAGAATTGGACATTCAATATAACCAACTTGTAGGCCCTCTGCCATGGGCATTGTTTAACCTCTCCTCATTGCAAATTATTGCTTTTACGAATAATAGCTTATCGGGTTATCTTCCAGCACATATCTGCGATTATCTCCCACAACTTAAAGGGCTTCACTTATCATGGAATCACTTTGAAGGTGAAATTCCATCAGGCATTGGAGAATGCTCAGGACTCCAAGTTTTATCCTTGTCTTACAACAAATTTCGAGGATATATACCAAAAGAAATTTGGAATCTAACCACTCTTACAGGTTTATATTTGGGTGGGAACGACCTGACAGGTAAGCTGCCAACTTGACTTTGTTTTGAAAAATTCTTGTGTATTTCGAGCACCAATTGATCACCGATTTAAATGCTTGTAGGGTTGTGAGTTTAGATGCGGATGTGTGGAGAAACACTTAAACTTAATGTTTAAGTAGATTAAGTTCAAACTTAAATGTTTAAGTAGACTGGATATAAGCAATGGTTCTTTCTTTTTGCATTCTTTGTTCATCAATGATTACAGGGGGATATTTGAAATATTTTGGTTAAGCCGCTAACTTGTTACACCAATGGCCTTGCCGGGTTGATGTCTAGGCCGGGATTAATGACTATGCCAAACACACAATTTTGTTTGATATAAGAAATAAAATTGTGAAAGAAGGATGAATTAACAATATGTATACTAATGGGGTAGAGTAGTCTTTTTGTACAAAACCATTGGTTTTGATGGATTACATCTCTCTTGCCTTTGAATCCAAAGCATAATGATGTTAAAAAGTATATTTTCAAGCCACATGGGTGGTTTTGAGGAATTTCCCCTTAAAATTTTTGGACATTTGAAACTTCATGGCTTTACCGTCTATGAAAGAAAATGTAAAATGTATTAATTTCGATATGCATATTTAGATTTTATATCAATTTTATTTCTAATTTATGCATACATTTAAAAATCCATTGACATACGCATATAGATTGCCACCAAAATGACCTCCAATTTTTGGGAGTGTATGTAATCATCATTTTGCCAATATTTATGAGGGATTTACATGATATTGTTTGAAACTAAACTGAAGATCCTTAGAATTCTGAAATGCATATATATATATATATATATATATATATCTATATATTATATACATATAATTATGCCATGCCATTAATTATATTTATCATCATGCCGTGATTTTTGAGCAGGTGAAATTCCAAAAGTCATTGACAATCTCTATAATTTGGAGAAACTAGGCATGGACCGTGCTAATATGACAGGTAAAAATCTTGATACATTTTGGCATGAGATCTATTTCATTATTCCATCATTAGAATACTTTTCTCAAACTTGAATTTGAGCTTGAAGTCGAGCGAGTTGAAAAACAAATCAAATATGGCTCTTTCTCATACGTCAATTGGTCAGTCATACTAGCGCACTGCATTGATTTGTCAGGTATAATACCTCTAGAGGTTGGCAATCTTAGCAAGTTAGAAGTACTAAACTTGATGTCGAACAGGTTGAGAGGTCCCATCCCGCTGAAACTTTTCAATAGTTCAACTGCACGAGTTATTTGTCTCACGGAGAATGATTTATTAGGCGAGCTTCCATCAACTATAGGTGCTTTCTTACCCAATCTTGAGGAACTCAACCTTGGGGGAAATGAATTCACTGGAACTATACTAACGTCTATCTCAAATGCTTCTAGGCTCAGATGGCTAGATCTAGGTATGAACCATTTTACGGGTGCAATTCCTCATTCTCTTGGAAACTTGAGATTATTGGAACTGTTAAGTATATCACGAAATGATTTTTCTGAGGACTCGCTATCCAAAGAGTTGAGCTTCATCACATCCCTGTCAAACTGCAAACATTTAACAAGGTTGTGGATAGATGAGAATCCTCTGAATGGCTTCCTCCCAAAGTCTATTGGAAATCTTTCTAGCTCATTCGAATCCATTTCTGCTAGTGGTTGTGGAATCATAAGTGAAATTCCAAGTTCGATTGGTAATTTGAGCAACTTGATAGAGCTGAGCTTTGCAACCAATAGTTTGACAGGGTTAATTCCAACTACAATCAAATGGTTCTTGAAGCTTCAGAGGATATATCTAAGCGACAATCAAATGTTAGGTGCTATTCCAAGTGAGTTTTGTAATTTGCTGAACTTAGGAGAATTAAGACTTGGACAAAATATGCTCTCTGGTATGGTGCCTTCTTGTTTAGGAAACGTTACAACACTTAGATATGTTGATCTCAATTCTAACAATTTAAGTTCTATGATACCAACAAGCTTTTGGAGCCTTAGAGATATTTTGGAGCTAGACATGTCAGGAAATTGTTTAACAGGTTCTTTGCCCGCTGAAATTGGAAACTTCAAGGCATTAGTCTATTTGAACCTTTCAAATAATCAATACTTGGGTGGGATACCTAGCACTATTGGAGCACTACAGGATTTGCAAGGACTATCCTTGGAGCACAACAAGTTACAAGGATCGATACCAGATTCCATGAAGAATATGCTGCAGTTACGGCATTTGGATCTATCTTTTAACCATCTGGAAGGTGTAATTCCCAACTCATTACAGGTACTATTAGATCTCCAATACTTTAATGTGTCTTACAACAGATTGAGAGGACCGATTCCTCATGGAGGGCCATTCGCAAATTTCACGAACCTGTCTTTTCTCTCAAATGAAGCATTGTGTGGCGCTCCTTGGCTCCAACCTTGTGCAAGTATATTTGAGCATGAATCAAGGACAAAAAGGATAGTCATGGTTGTTCTGTTGACATCAGGATCTGTCATATTAGCCTTGGTGATTTCAATTTTTTTGATACGGTTAAAGTTGAGAAAGAAAATTCTAGCTCCAACTCAGAACTTGCTTCCCATGGCGACATTTGAAAGGGTGTCCTTCCATGAACTTAGACAAATAACAAATGGATTCAGCGAGAGTAACTTACTTGGCTCGGGGAGCTTTGGTTCAGTTTACAAGGGAATTCGCGAAAATGGGATGGTTTGGGCCATAAAGGTATTCGATTTGCAGCCAGAAGGTGCATTTAAAAGCTTTGACAGAGAATGTGAAATCTTAAGCTGCCTTCGTCATCGAAATTTAACTAGAGTAATTACTGCTTGCTCTAGCCCTGACTTTAAGGCTTTGGTGCTCGAATACATGCCCAATGGAAGCCTTGAGAAATGGCTTCATTCAAACCCTCATTTCTTAAACATCAAGCAAAGGTTGGGTATCATGATAGATGTGGCTTCTGGTTTGGAATATCTCCACTATGGCTATTCAATGCCTATAGTTCACTGTGACTTGAAGCCTAGCAATATTCTCCTAGATGAAGACATGGTTGGACATATTTGCGATTTTGGAATTGCCAAGTTGTTGGGAGACGGAGAATCTGTGATGCAAACAAAGACTCTTGCTACATTTGGATATATTGCCCCAGGTGACTTTTCTTGATTCCAATTTCAAATTTTTTCTGTCATTCAAATTAAAGTTTCAACTTTTAATGGCTAGTACAGTATGTGAAATTTAAAAATTTTGAAAAAAATGTAAAATTGGTGAACTGGTACTAGTACTTGACTTTAACAACTAGTTTCAAATTTTTTGATGCTAGAGTACGGACTAGAAGGATTGATTTCAACAAGTAGTGATGTTTATAGCTTTGGGATTATATTGATGGAGACATTTACAAAAAAGAAAGCCTAAGGATGAGATGTTTACAGAAGAATTAAACCTCAGGCTTTGGACACAAGAATGCTCACCAGATTCTGTGACTCAGGTTATAGACGGAGACTTGCTTCATCCTGAAGATAAAACGGTACAAAGGAAGATTGAATGCATATCGTCTATCTTGCAACTTAGTTTAAGTTGCACGACAGATGCTCCTGAGGAGAGAATAAACATGAAAGAAGTTCTAGGAGCATTGCGGAAGATCAAACTTCAGTTTATCAAAGACATCACGCCTTGAAGTAGATAGTAATACCATTATATATGAGATAATCCGTTAGCAACTTTTTCTGCAATTGCATAGTATATCAAAGTCTCATTCCAAGGCTTACCATTCATTCAAGTAGTACTCATGTTTTTTCTACTGAATATATGGCAGAGCCCTGGAGTGCAAATGTATATGGGGAAACTCTTTGTCTTGCTTAAAGTTCAAGACGGAAATGAGATATGTTGTATTGCCAATAAATTTGTTTACAAATATGGAGACCTTAAGTTCAGGATCCCAATTTATATGTTGACTTGGTGTTTATGCTTGTCATACATATATGGCAATTAAGGTGGTAATTTACATTTAGTTATTCATACATCTTTCCCCTTTTCAATTTTTGCATATAAATGAGAAACAAATTGATCGTCAATATATATCACCATATGGAGGGGCACATAGGCATATGTGTTTATACATACAGAACATGACTGTGGCATGTAGATTCATGCATTTAGTTAGTTACAAAATTACATTTTAAAGGTGCGAAGAACAAAGATAGCAAAGTAGTTTTCTGACTTTTCTCTGCTACAATTTCTACTTAATTTATAGAAATTAATAGCACTTAGTCAGGTCAAAATTGAAGGTTATATTTGTAATTGTGGATTGATAATATCTTATTCAGGGCCCAGAATGTTAAAATTAATAATGTACCATTGCCTCAAGCTAGAAAATGGTGGGAACATTTGTTAAATAGCTCAATTTTGAGAAACTACGCTTAATGGAGTTCTTCAATGGATTGTTAGTGATTCAGGGAGCAACTCGTTTCATACCTTCTCTTAACAGTAGATAGATATTTTTTTTATAAAAATTTCAGCATGTTCCACCTCCTTGGTGTTTGGAAAATAGAATCATTTGACATGTGTAGGTATTGTTCATGGTTTGTTTTTTGTTATTTTGTCCCAAGCAAGTTCAATTCGAACCGTTTAGACCCTCAACCCAATCTCTCCTTCCCCACCAAAAAAGAAAATATTGAAGACTAGTATTTTGTCTTTATTTTTAGGATGAAGTGGAAACTAGGAAGATAGAAAAAGGAGTCTGAATATTTAATTTTGCTTTCATGATGTGGCACAATCTTTACTGCTCAATCTACGAGTGAGGCCACCTATAGATCAAACCTACACAACTTTTTGCTCAAAAAATACATGATAAATAACACATCTCTAAAATTACTTCTTTTTTTTTTTTTATATTGTATACATTACGAAGCAGCCCATTTAGTTGCAAATTTTGCGGCGATAATAGATAGACAAATGGGCTTTTAGGTTCAATTTGTGTGGACAATCGAATTGAACAAACTCATATACATGGGCTTAAAATGGAGAATCACAAAACCGTTTATCCGGGCCATTTCATCCCCAATAGAATAGCCGAATAAGGGCTGTGATTTTTCAGATTCATCCTTGTCTTATCAACTCGATGATGGGCAACGATGGTGACTTTTCCTTCACTCAATCTTGACTTTGTTTAAAGCTCCA
The DNA here is from genome assembly GCF_036785885.1 of Coffea arabica. NCBI lineage: Eukaryota > Viridiplantae > Streptophyta > Magnoliopsida > Gentianales > Rubiaceae > Coffea > Coffea arabica. Next base: position 54,111,935 of record NC_092331.1, on the reverse strand, counting down.
CTTGGTTTTTCAAAAAAAAAAAACTCCACTTGGAACCAAAATGTACTAAATAAAAACGTTTTGACTTGTATTTTATTAGTTAATTGCCATGCTTGTCCGCCACTTTGGAGATCATAATATGCATGCTGCTTCCTTCTTAGATTTGTTAAGGAATATACATGCTTTTAGCCTTAATATGATTTGTCCTAGCATGATTAGGATAAATTTAAAGCAAAAAGGTAAGATGGGATGTAAAAAGATACATTTGTATGAGAACTGGAAGAATAATCCACATAAAGAAAGTATAGTGGACATGTGATGAAAAAGAACATTCTGCACACTTCAGCTAAGACTACCCATTTTGACATTGTCTTTCTCCGATTGTTATTGCCAATTGCAGCTACGAGTAGAGGGAATGTGGGAATATTATATGCATGCTTGATTTCTTAATTGGGTCAAACTTTTGAGTTGTTTAAGGACAAGTGCATTGATTCAGCAACACAAAAATTAATAAACAAGAAAATTGAACCACAAATCTGTTCAGGATTTGATGACTTGAATAGCCACTTTTTTTTTTGGCTCCACTTAATAGCGTTTGTTAGATAACTTGCACATTGAGATACATATAATATAGTACAGAAAATATGTATTTTAACAACTGAGGACATACTCGATTCCAAATTCCAACCACAAGGATCAGTTAAAACTTGTCAATGTGGTTCTATACTCACAAAAATAACCTTGAGAGGCAACATGTGCCAAATATGAACCTAAAGGTACTAAGTTGGAGCAATCCCAAGGGGAAGGCCATGACTACAAATTGGCTAAACTTCTAATAATGCATCCAATGCTTCTAACTTACAAGAAATCTCTAACAAAAATGAAGAGTAAATTTACCAAGGTTAATGAATTTGGATTGCCAGAAAACTAGCTATAAGTTGATGCTTCTTTAGTGAAGCAGAATATAGAAACGAATGTGATCCATCACCAAAAAGTTAAACTTGGCATGAACATTTGACATACAATTAAACTTGGATAATTACACCGATTAATTGTTTTACAGATAAAATTACGAAGGTTTGATAATGCATCAAATATACAAAAACTCCCTAAAAGTGACTGCATGTCAAGTCTTATCTTTCAGCTGCTAAAGAGAACTTGTATAAAGTAGAGAGCCATTTTGTACATGCACTAGTAACTGTGCTAAGTGAACCTGTAACTTTGGGAATCTTAATGATGTCCTCTTATTTCAACTTTAACCTTAGCTAGTTTCAAGGAAACTTATGTCATGATCCGCAAGACTATCAACTCCATGCAGTGGCAGACCAGCGGATCATTCCCATGAAGACGCAAGCTAAGATGAAGAACGTGAACAGCTGCATGGCTGACGTGGAGGATGGAAATACACGTGAGAGAGTTAGCTGCAATTCTGTTAGGAGTCAGTTGGATCACCGTTCAGTGTTAGGACAAAATAAGCAATGTTAGCATGACAATTCTGATCTAGAATCTTCGGACCGTAGCTATAAATAGAAGGCAGATTTCTGAGATGAACAGATTTTTGGAATGAAATAAACTCTTCCCTTTCATTTCCTCCTTCTTTTCCAATTTCTCTTTCTCCTCTTCTGTTAATTTCCAGGTTCATAACAGTTGGTATCAGAGCCTCCGGTCCTTGGACTAGGAGGCTGAAGCTAGAAAATCATGGCGGAAGGTACGCGGATGAAATCCATGGAAGAGCAGCTCCGCAAGCAAGAGCTCAGGATACAAGGAATTTTGGATTCCATGGCCACTGACAAAAGGAGCCTCGAAGACAAGATTGATGCGGTTAGTTCGGAGCTGAGTGGTAAGCTGGATGCGTTCATGGCGGCGCTCACCACTCAGATCAATAACAGAGATAGGGGACTCCTACGAACACCAGAAGTTGGTGGGAGTAGGAGTACTGATAATGGTGGCCAAGGGCAGCAGGACAGGGCCTACCGAGCTGGATTTTCTACAGGTCCTATTAAGCTTGAGTTACCTGTCTTCAAGGGAGAACAACCGAGAGAGTGGATCAGGAAGGCACAAAAGTATTTCCAATTGCATCGCATTTCCAAGGAGCAATGGCTTGGGTTGGCTGAATTCTACTTAGAAGATAAGGCAGACGTGTGGTACCAAAGCTTCAAGGCTGGGAAAGACAACATCGAATGGGAAAGCTTCTCTGAGGAATTACATCGAAGGTTTGGTAGGCTGGGGCAGATGGATCCTGTGGAGGAATTCACTAGCAAAAATACCAAGAAAAATAAAATAAAAAAACTGAATTCGAAAAGAAACAAATAATTCCGATGCCAGTCCCCGGCAACGGCGCCAAAAATTGACAGGTGCCGAACCTGTGCAATAATAATAAATAAATCCTAACTACCACCTGAAACAGTCAGTAATCAATTCGAGTACTGGAGCAGGGACTCTAGGTGTGCAATGGGTTACTTGATTCACCCTGTTCCCGAAGAGTTTGCTTAATCCGATATACCTGAATTAATTATTTAACTGAATTCCCCAACTAGTAGACAGTGGTAAGCAGGGTCGTCTCCTCAGGGACTGGAGAGATATTTGTTTCTTTTCAAATCAAGATTAATGGGGGGTTTTGGTATCAAATGCCAACTAAACAAATTAAATGCAGAAAATAATTAATTAAAAGAAATAAATGAGAGAAACTCTAGCCAAGGGTGCACTTCAGAAATGGTTCATGCACTGATCATTGATGCAGAAATAATTCCAACATTTATTAATAGATTGGTTATAGTTGTCTCGCACGCGCTAAACAACCAACCATTCCTTAATTTATCGATAGCTAAGGTACGACCGTTAGCTATTTCTCTAACCCAAAAACAACCCTAGGTACGACCGTAGGATTTAATTTCTAGATTGCATTAATAATTAGAAAGACCCAATCCTAACTAACAAACACGCTACGAGGATTTGTTTAAATTAGATCGTATGCTCCCCTGACATAAACCCAATTACGCCAGTTGCTACTAAGATAGAGATAACGAACAATTACGGATTCAATTACCTCTATTTAGTAAAATAACCTACATGAATAATTAATTATTGCGCACTAACCAATCATACACAAGGCTATAGCGATTAAAAGCCAGGAACATGTAAATATCAATAAATGAAGAAAACAATTAACAATGGTTTAGATCTCACAGTATTAGTTGAACCAATTCATCAGTCGCTCCCTTGACTAGAGTTAGGAGGTTTAGTTCCCCATAATTAGAGTACAGGCCATGCGGCAGAGCTGGAGGAAGCCGTCAATTCTTCAATCAAAGCAAACGGAAGATTTGACCCTCGTTCACTTCGGTCAACCGAAGAAAGAAAAAGCAACAATGGATTACGATTGCTTTCAATTGATTTCCAAGGCCTCAATTTCCTTCGGCCAAAGCCAGAATCAAAAGCATTTTCAAAGGTCCACAATTGCGGCTCCTTTCTTTGCTTTCTTTCTTTCCTCACAAAGATAACATACGAGAGATTGGAAAATTGGTTGATTTCTCAATTTGGTCCCAAAAGCAATGGAAAGTTCACAGGCATCCCAAAGTCAACAAAAGCGGCTATTGCTTGCTGCCTTTCTCTCTACAAAGCTGCGGCTCTCTAGTCTCCTTGCAGAGCCAAGGAAAACAAAACAAAGGAAAAAAAAACTCAACTCCCCCCTAACCTAAGCCGCACGAGAGATAAATAAACTGCCCAATAGCCGGAAATTGTTACTTGTTCAAAATTGCCACCAGACTCCCTCAAAATAAAATAAAATAATATCTATTGCAATTAAGTCTCTTCAGCTTCTCAATTGGACCCCACAGCGACAAATCTTCTAAGTTTTGATTTTAAGTACTTTTCAGCGTCCATTCCTGCAATTAGCATCAAAACAAAATATCAGTAGAATCCACCCAATTAATGAAAGTATTTAGTCAATTAGTTGTGCAATAATACCCAAAATACCCACTAAAATGCATCCTATCAATCTCCCCCACACCTGAACTATGCTTGCCCTCAAGCATAATTAACTCAGAAGTACAATCAAGATGCTAAGCAAATCACAGCAGTTCATACCAAGAATGGCATTCCAAGATCCCCAATAACCTTATCGAAATCAGAATATACCAAATCAACAATTCTCGCAGTTTAAAGTGCACTCATTCACTCCAAAGTGTTTATGAAATGTATATAAGATGGCTCTCAAAACAACACAACAGAATGACACTACCATACGCTTGCTCATATATCATATCTCCACCACTTACTCATGAATTCAAATGCAGCAATCAAGGGACTTGCAAGGTTGTAATGGGGCTAGGGTGAGAAGGTAGGATAAAAAGGAGTCAAGAGGGTGTAAAAGTATAAAGGAAGTGCTCAGAAATTCATTACACAGATTCTTGCACATTGGGAACTTCACGACATCTCAACCATTACACAAGTGAAGCAAATTAGCACTTGCCGCAACCTTCGACTTTTCTTTTCTCCTCCTTTCATTCATCTACTTCCCTTTTGTCTTCTTTTTTTTTTTTTTTTTTTCCGATAACTCCCAACCAGCACCATAGAAATCAATTTTACTTGTTGATTTCCTGCACTTTGTCTTCTTTTCACATTTCCCTTTCTCTTTTTTTTTTTTCTTTTTTTCTTTCTCTCTTTTTTTTCCGATACATAAATGGGTGTAATGCCCCTCGAATAGTACTCCAAAAGTCTGTATAATGAAATCAAAGCACTTCTTCACACGAGATTCAAAAAGAAAGTCTAAAGAGGTTTCACGGCTAAGAGCTGGGGTCTCAAGCAAAGAATAGGGGTTAAGGCTCAACTTGGCTCCCTAATGGTAGTAAATAATCCAAGGGCTGGTTTTGAGAAAGTCCAAGAATGGCTCATTCCTAGGTGCCCTATCATTTCAATGCATTAAACTCATTTAAATGTGGTCTTGACATGCATAACCGAGCAAATTCTAGAATGACAAACCATGTGCACTAACCACTCAAAAACGAAAAATTAGGCTCAAAAATCGCACGAGTGGTCAAATTTATGTCAAGTTCAGCATATTCATCAATCAATTCAGTATCACGGAAAGTAGAACACCCCATGGCATGAACTTACTATGTACGCTCATATCCCAATTTGCATTCATCATCGTTTAAAGAAAGGAACTACTAAGGCAAGGAAGAACTTAATCAGACAACTAAAAACACAACCAAAGCATAGTCAGCCCTCCCCCACACCTAAACCTTACATTGCCCTCAATGTAAGCAAAGAAAGATCAAAACAAAGGTACCGGGGCAACAACACTTCCCTTAAAAACGGAGGAGGGTAGAACTGAATCACGGTTGTGGAGGAAAAGGCGGGCGGAAGCCCACGTGATGGAGATACTGTGCTAAATTCTGAGCCACCCCGCCCATTTGCCGTTCCATCCGATCCATACGAGTGTCCATGTGCTGCATCTGGAACCGGAGGGCCGCTAGCTGGCTATCGACGGAGGAAGATGGTGGAGGTGCCGAAGAGGATGGTCCGGGGGCATCCGTGGACGGACCACCAGCCTCCGGGGCAGTGGATTTGGAAGCTTTGCGCTTCGGAGGAACGGAGATTGGCCCTGAGGGAGCAAACTGGAAAGCGCCATTCACCTGTCGCACAAGACCCATTTTCTCCAAACAAACCAAATCAAGGGGCTCCATAATACAAGCACGATGTAAGTTATGATTACTCAAGTCCAAAACCCCAAGATTTACAGCTAACTGAGTGATAAAGGAGCCTAAGATTAATGGCTTATTTTTCTTACTTAGCACAGTTCGTAGGTGGAGGGCAAACCAGCTACCCAAATTGACCCTAGTCCGAGTGGCCATGCACCAAACGAAAAAGAACTCGGGCTTGGTCAGAGTCCCTGAGCTATTCTTCCTACCTGAGAAACTATAGGCCATGAATCTATGTAAATAACGATAGGCGGCGCTCTTAAGATAAGAAGCCTTAGACCGACTGGGGTCATAGACTTGTCGGTCAATCGACAAATCGCTCCAATAATCAAGGTAATGAGAGAAGAATGGCTCCGAGTACTCGCACACACTGCGCATATACTCCTCACTCTGGGAGTAGGGAATATCAATAAACCCAAGAGCCAAATTAAACTCAGTGATAGATTGGTTGAACTCTCTACCCATTAATCGAAACCTCACTACCCCAGGAGTGGTAACGGAGAATTCATCAGGAATATTAAATTCAAAAGTAGCATAGAATTCCCATGTGAGTTCAGTAAAAGCAGGTAGATTGATAGAAGCATAGCGGGTCCAACCTACATTAGTCAAGTGCTGCGTGACCTCATCCCTCAGGTTTAGCAAATCAAGTGTAGGGCCATGGATGTATTTACAAGGAATTATCTTCCTTGTGCAAGCCGAAGCATACCGCTCCTTGTCAGCAGCCCGGGTGAAGGTCAAATTACCGCCAAAATGGGCCGGAGAGGAGATATGAACCTCCCTATTCCGTCCAAGGCGGGTACGGGGCCCTCCAGGCCCAGTCGATGGGGCAGGTCCCTCTAAGGGGACCGTAGGCTGAGGGGTTGAAGTGGAAGGCTTGTTCTTGCCCTTGGTTTTGAGTTTTGTCATTTGAGATCAAAGGGCAGGGCAAAGGCTAGGTAAAGGTGTTCAAAAATATGTTCACAAACAGCCAACAAAGCAAGTGATTCCCAGTCACAGCTCCCAACCACAGACGAGTGCAAAAACAGACAATAAACTCACCCAAAAACTAATTAATCCTGAGAATACTTTCCAACCCTACCAAATCAACCCAAAATTCACTAAATTCACTTAATTGGACAAACGTAGCAAAATTCCCCCAAAAACTAATAAAGCAGGCAACCATGGTAAAAATTCCCCCTCAACTATCACTGATTGAGCACAAAATTTGACAATTAGTTAGCAATCACCCACGGATATAGCACAGCACCCAAAATCAAGCACAAAATCTCTGTCCTCAATTAGCAACTAAAAAGAATCTGGCCTCAGCTACGAAAATAAAATCTGGCATCAGCTAATAAAAGCTAGAAATCTGGCCTCAGTTACTTAGTGACAGAAAATTAAAGAAAGAAATCACCATGGGGGATAACCGGTAGCTGCAATGGGTGGAAGAGAAAAAGAACGCAGGTGGCGCTAGAGGAGGAGGAAGGCGGCGCGCGGTTGCCCCTCGTTAAGATGAAGAACGTTAACAGCTGCATGGCTGCATGGCTGACGTGGAGGATGGAAATACACGTGAGAGAGTTAGCTGCAATTCTGTTAGGAGTCAGTTGGATCGCCGTTCAGTGTTAGGACAAAATAAGCAATGTTAGCATGACAATTCTGATCTAGAATCTTCGGACCGTAGCTATAAATAGAAGGCAGATTTCTGAGATGAACAGATTTTTGGAATGAAATAAACTCTTCCCTCTCATTTCCTCCTTCTTTTCCAATTTCTCTTTCTCCTCTTCTGTTAATTTCCGGGTTCATAACAACTTACAATCTCAATCTTTAACCCTCGTCTTTTGGGAAGAAAAATGCAGGAAACTTCACCAGAGCATGAAGATTGGAGATAAAGAAGTATGCAGGGGCCAAGAAGACTACAGATCTTCTACTAGTGAAACTTGAAATGTAAACTTTTACATTTAGGAGCTTAGCCAAGAAGTTGCTTAGGCCAAGTCATTATGGAGTTCATCACTCATGCTAAGAGGTATAGGATGGTTCATCACCATTCTTTATATTTATGTGGCCATTAATGACAAATGTGTTAAGTTCAACCCACACTCTTATGTGACTATATATTAATATGCGTGATTTCTAAATTGTCAAACGGATAAATATTCTCAATCAATCTTTCATTTTCTTTTCTGCCTAATCTTTAGTGCTTCGGTGATTCAATCAGATCAGCATGTAAATACTACGAGATTGCATTTACTTATTTGCCAATCTACTAATCCCCCAAAAAGGCAACAACCAAAATACTACTTAGAAAAATTAATTCATTATTTTTAACTAACATTAGAAAAAGAAACGAAAAAGAAAAGCATAACCATAGACCATGAACCACTAAGCAAGGTGGTGGAATAGCTTTCCACTTCCGGAGTGATACGCACCCTCCGAGCACCGAACGCAGCATTTGGCCAAAACAAATTTGGGTCCCGCACACATCGAAATGCATATACGGCAGTAGGCGTTTGTACCTCTCTAAGATTTTTGACTATTTCACCGGTCTCCTCTAAGGTTTGTAAAATTACACTGACTTTCCTTGGCAGAAATTTGGGTTCAATTACTTACATCACATGGTGTGAAATTACTACTATACCCAAAGACATTACATTATGTCTTATTTGAAGACTAATATTTGACAAATGAGTAATTAGGGCATAAATTAATTAATTCCAATTGATTAACAAAAATAACTGTGGTGAAGTCCATAATCAGAAACTATAACTACAATTACAAAAATAGCTCCATTTTGTGATTGATATCAGTAACAAGAACAACGAATCAGTCCTATACAATATGAGAAGAAGGTATTTTGTAGAAGAAACAAAACTAAGGACAAAGATGGAGAAAATAAAAGCTGAACATGAGGGGAATTTCTATTAAAACTTGTGAGGCTGTGATAGTAGCCAAGTGATTTAGTGGTTTTGAAAGAGAAAGAATGGAGTATTGATAGGGTGTTAATTGTTGGTTATTTTATTATTAATTTCCCCTTTTGTCCTTACTAAATATTGTTTTAAATTGTTAATATATACTTATATTTGGTATTTGGACCTATCTACAGGAAATGAAATTAAAAAGTGCTAAAAAAGGGGACCTGTTGGAGAAAATTGCTCCACATGTGAGAGACTCCAAACAAGCTTCACAAAGCAGACGGATGGCATTTCCTTTTTGCCGATTAGGAGTTGAAGTCTTTGAGGAGCAAGAGGAAACGAAAAGAGAAAAATTTGGCTGGAGCTTACTTGTGGGAATTGGACTCTCAATTTGTGCGGGGACCACGGAGAGAAGAAAGGCATTAGTCATTTGAATTGAAAGGAAACAAACGTGCAGAGAGATGTTTTTGTTCCTTATTCGTGCGGACCACTGGATAGATAGCTTTAGTCATTTCCTTTTGGCTATATAAGGACAATCGTAAGAAAGGCTACAGGGAGTTTTTAGCATAGTTTAGTTTTATTCTTTCTTGGTTCCTTTGATGGCCTGGACCTCAATTAAATTACGTGGAGATTTTCTCATGAGATGTGGCTAAATTCTCATGTAGTCGAAGGCCAACTTGAAGGCACGGTTCCAAATATCTGTGAGATCGAATTAATTTTATTTATTTCTTTTATTCATTGGTATTTATATGTTTCCTGATTTAATTGCTTATGTTTGTTATGTTATTTGAATGTCAAGGGCCCGATATTCGAATTAACTTAATGATCTAATGCCAAATTAATTGATTGAATCCGTAATTGTTTAATTGATTAATACCAATGGCGAGTGGTTTCATATTAGGGAAACGTATGATCTAACTTAAACAAACCCTCGTAGCGTGTTTGTTGGTTAGGGTTGAGCTTTTCTAATTATTAATGCAATCGAGTAATTAAATCCTATGGTTGTATCTAGGGTTATTTCTTGGTTAGAGAAATAGTTAACGGTTGTACCTTAACTATCGAGAAATTAAGGAAAGATTGGTTGTTCATCGCATGTATGACAACTATAACCAATCTAGTAATGAGTAATTGAATTATCTTTGCATCGATGATCAGTTGAATGGACCGTGTCTGAAAAGTTGCACCTTTGGCTAGAGTCATATTGGTTATTGATTAATTCTTGTTTATTTCTATTAGTTGTTTCATTAGTTAGTTAATTAGTAATTTTATATTTTTCAAAAATCCCCCATGCGCTGAACTCTAGAAGAGACGAATTATCCCCAGTCCCTGTGGATTCGACCCTACTCACCGCTATATACAAAATTTATATTTTTCTTGAGTAGGTAATTATTATTGCGCAGGCATCGACAACCTACCAATTTTTGGCGCCGTTGCCGGGGCCTGGTGCCTGATTAATTTGTTTCTTTTTGAGTTCACCCTGTTTTCTTTCTTTTTTTTTCTCTTATTTTTTTTAATCTAGTTTGTGGCTGCTAATATTTCGTATTTTGAGAATAGACTAGACTTTATTCCTAAATGGGGTTATGAGACTCGTGTTTTTCCTAATGATCAATGGGCTGGTATAAATTGTAGAACTTATTTTGCCTTAAGTTATTCACCGACACATGCTCCGCATTTCAAGATAATCTAAGTGCTCCAATTGATACTTTTGGAGATTTTTCATCTCGATTTCAAACGTGGTATGACCCTTATTCAAACAGGTATGATCAAGGACGGTGGGATAATTTCAATTTTAATTACACGACCGAGCCAATGGATTTTCAACAGCAAGAGTCTCAACAACCATCATCCGTATCTGGTATGTCTCTTGAAGAAATGATTGAATTACTAGCTGCTAATATATATCGATTTAAACAGGAGACACAAGCGATGGCGGAACAAGTGCAACTTTTGACATCCGAGATGGCAGATCAAGTGCATCTATTGGCGTCCAGGATAACGCAATTAACTTCTTACGTGAGTGAAGAATTGCCCTCACAGACCGTCGTCGACGTTAAGAAAGATGAGAGTGCAATTATTCTGACAAGTGACATGGAATTGCAAGAGTTTTAAGAAAATGGATCTAAAGATGCAGATGAAAAGGATGTTGAAGTGCAAGAAATGGGGCCTCAACATCAACTCGTTCAAGTGAATGAACCCAGTGAACAATCTCCAAATGCAGTGATATCTTCTCCATTCCTTAATCAATATTTTCCTGACTCTTATTCTTCAACTCCTGTTACTGAGATTGATTTTATTATACCAAAAAATTTTAAATTTTATGATAGGAATAAGTTAAAAGTGGCAATGACAAAATATCTTGAACCAATAAATACGCATGATGGAGGAGTAAGTGAAGAATCCAGATTATTGTTGATTGGTTTGGCGCCATCTACTAGTCCATGGAAGATCGTAGCTTGTGTGCTCAAGAATTATTCTATTTACGAGGACTACCAGGATTACATAGAGAATGAAGCACTGAAACGAGCCACAAGATTTTATCCTCCCTGAACAAACATGACAATGTCTAGCCAAAGACATTAAAGAAAGACGCTCTTTTGGGAGGCAATCCAAATATTGGTTTTATTGTTTTTAGTTGTTCAATTCTTTCGTTTTGTCGTTTCCCCGTTGGGTAGTATCAATATTAATATTTTCCTCCACAATGACCAGGAAGTGCATTCTTGGCGTGCCCACGCGGTGTTTGTGTCTCCTGAGATCAGTGGACATTTACCAATCTTAGCATGCCCATGCAGTGTTAGTACCTCCTGAGGTCAGTGGACGTTTTATAATCTTGGCGTGCCCATGCGGTGTTTGACAACCCAAAAACAAATGAAATAATTTTAAAAAAATCAAAAATTTTTTTTAATTATTTTCCTTTTTGTTTTCTCTTCAAAAATTCAAATCTTGAAATATAAATTCGAAAAAATGAAAAAAAAATATTTTTATTTGAAAAATAAAGAACCAAAAACTATCTTTTTCTTTTCTTTTTTCTTTTTTCTTTTTTTTTCTTTCTTTCTTCTTCTTTTCTTTCTTTCTTTCTTTCTTTCTTTTCTTTCTTCCTTTTTCCCTGCTGCCCTACTTCCCTTTTTTTTTGTTTCCTCCATTGTCGCCGCCACCAACCTCGCACGCCGCTGCCCCAGCTCACCCTCTCCCTCACCTCTGCCCCAGCTCACTTTTCACTCTCGCTCTCCACCTCACTGTCTACCTCCACCTCAAATCGCTCCACTTTCCGCTAACGCCATCTCCCCAGCGCACACGCTCGCACACGCCCGCACGCGCAGCCAATAGTGAGCTCCACGGCTCCTCTTCCATCGCGCGCAGCTCCTCCTGAGCTCGCGCGCTAGTGGCAATCGATGCCCGCCTCTCCAGCTAGCTCTCCCTGCCGCGACCACGGCTGTCCCGCTACTCCAGGCCAAGCAAGCAGCGCGCGCTACCCCGTCCTCCTCTCGCCCATGACCGCGCGTCGCTGCTCAGTACCACCGCTGCCTCTGCAGGCGTCGAAGTTTAAATCATCTGAGGTCCAATTTCTTTTTTATTATTGCAGTACATTGCAGTCCTTTTGTTGGGAATTTTGTGTGTTTAGACTACCGGAACTATCTATTGCTCCTGTAGTTGGATATTTCTGTGATTCTTTGTTGAATTGGGAGGCTACTGTGCCTTTTGCTTTGCTTATTCAGGTTGGGCACATTTGGTGGAATTGTTGGGCTGCATTAATTCTATTTTTGCCTAAATTGAGACCACCTATGCTTATTGATTGGAATTGCTGTTTGTTGGGATATTTGTCTAGTCTTTGGGTGGCTAACTTGCACATGTTGTTGATTGGGTTGGTCGTTTGAGTTGTTTCATTTTCTGTGGAGTGCACCAGTGGTGTTGATTGGAGTATTCAGCCTACATTTGTGGATTTTATTTGGTTGGCTGCCTGTTTGACTGCTAAATAATGAACCTTGTGATTCAATTATTGTCCGACTTTTGAACTACTATTACTGGCGTTGCCCATTTCTTGGGTCATTTGGGCACTATTTGGGTCTAATTGCCATGTTTGGGAGTTTTCTGGCAAGAGATTTCAATTACTTCGTTCATTGGAGCACTTGCTGCAATTCTGGGCTACATTGATTCTGCTTTTAACTAACATTGGAACCACCAAGACTGGAGACTCGAGTGGCCCACATTGACGTCAACTTGCATTACCTGGAGCAGAATTTGGCAGCACTTATGCACCATGCGGGTCTTGCTCCTCAATTCCCGCCTGACCCGTCCCTATTTTGACGACTTCAGGGAAGTACCGTTGCCCTTCTCCTTTCTTTTGCTGTTAGATTATCACATTGGGGGCAATGTGTAATTTAGGTGTGGGGGGGATCAGTTGTGGTACTAGTATTTCCAGTTTTCAATTTTTAGGTGTTTTTCCTTTGTTTTTAGTTTGATATTTATCTCCTTTTCGTTTATTTCTTTTATTCGTGATCAGCTCTTATTTGAATACCAAGTTTTAATGTTGGATTGTTGCCTCTAATTCTGCTCTTGCCAAGTTTTAGTAATAAAAGGGTATCAAGTTAATGTGGTTCAGTTTAGGAACATCTCTTTGGTGAATATCAATAATTGCCTGACTTTTCTAATTTTTGGTTAACTTTTCTAGGCATAGGGAATGATTGTTGGTATTTTTCATGTGAATTGGTCCAGTTATTAATTTTAGTTCTCCATGTTTGGAAATTTGAGGCTGGCTGCTGTTATTTTTGTGTTATTTTTAGTTATTGTGGTATATGATTGTAAATAAGAGGTGACTATACTCCACTAGTTGTTACTACTGAGTAATCGGGGATTTTCACCTAAAATGTCGATTCTCGCGTCAAAATGTAGTAGTTACTATGAATGCGTGGTACCATAGCGATTGGAGCTGAGTAACCGGGCTCCTCCATCTGTCAAATGTTGGAGTTCGCGTCAAAAGGCTCTAAGGGCTATAGACTAAGTCTTTTGTTATTCAAAAAAAAAAAAAAAGAAGAAGAAAAACAAAAGAAAAAAGAAAAAAAAAGAGAGAAGTAAAGTAAAGATTGTGTTAGTATATGAAAAAGTTAGCTTGCCGATTTGTGATATTAATGTCGAGATTTTGGTTAATAGTTGGACCATTTACTGATAAATGTGAGCAACCATCCTCTTTTCTTAGATTAGTTTGCCTTAATTTGGAGGAGTTGGTGGTTGGGAAGCTAATCGGGGTAGTTTTTCTTGGATCTTAACTTGTGATGCTTGATATATGTTTTTCTGGGTATCTTGGCAATAGGGTAGATGAAGCAATACCCATTTTCAAATTTTGATGTTATTTGTCGTCCCCATGCTTGAGGGCAAGTATGATTTAGGTGTGGGGGGGAATTGATAGGGTGTTAATTGTTAGTTATTTTATTATTAATTTCCCCTTTGTCCTTACTAAATATTGTTTTAAATTGTTAATATATACTTATATTTGGTATTTGGACCTATCTACAGGAAATGGAATTAAAAAGTGCTAAAAAAGGGGACCTATTAGAGAAAATTGCTCCACATGTGAGAGACTCCAAACAAGCTTCACAAAGCAGACAGATGGCATTTCCTTTTTGCTGATTAGGAGTTGAAGTCTTTGAGGAGCAAGAGGAAACGAAAAGAGAAAAATTCGGTTGGAGCTTACTTGTGGGAATTGGACTCTCAATTTGTGTGGGGACCACGGAGAGAAGAAAGGCATTAGTCATTTGAATTGAAAGGAAACAAACGTGCAGAGAGTTGTTTTTGTTCCTTATTCATGGGGACCACTGGATAGATAGCTTTAGTCATTTCCTTTTGGCTATATAAGGACAATCGTAAGAAAGGCTACGGGGAGTTTTTAGCATAGTTTAGTTTTATTCTTTCTTGGTTCTTTTGATGGCCTGGACCTCAATTAAATTACGTGGAGATTTTCTCATGAGGCGTGGCTAAATTCTCATCTAGTCGAAGGCCAACTTGAAGGCGCGGTTTCAAATATCTGTGCGATCGAATTAATTTTATTTATTTCTTTTATTCATTGGTATTTGTATGTTTCCTAATTTAATTGCTTATGTTTATTATGTTATTTGAATGTCAAGGGCCCGATATTCGAATTAATTTAATGATCTAATGCCAAATTAATTCATTGAATCCGTAATTGTTTAATTGATTAATAGCAGTGGCGATTGGTTTCATGTTAGGGAAACATATGATCTAATTTAAACAAACCCTCGTAGCGTGTTTGTTGGTTAGGGTTGAGCTTTTCTAATTATTAATGCAATCGAGTAATTAAATCCTATGGTCGTATCTAGGATTATTTCTTGGTTAGAGAAATAGTTAACGGTCGTACCTTAACTATCGAGAAATTAAGGAAAGATTGGTTGTTCATCGCGTGTATGACAACTATGACCAATCTAGTAATGAGTAATTGAATTATCTTTGCATCAATGATCAGTTGAATGGACCGTGTCTGAAAAGTTGCACCTTTGGCTAGAGTCATATTGGTTATTGATTAATTCTTGTTTATTTCTATTAGTTGTTTCATTAGTTAGTTAATTAAAAAAATTTATATTTTTCAAAAATCCCCCATGCGCTAAACTCTAGAAGAGACGAATTATCCCCAGTCCCTGTGGATTCGACCCTACTCACCGCTATATACAAAATTTGTATTTTTCTTGAGTAGGTAATTATTATTGCACAAGCATCGACAACCTGCCAAGTACAAAGGCAAAATCTCAAATTGACAACCATAGCAATATAGGTAATCAATTCCTTGTTATCTCTGTCTAATACATGTTAGTTGCATATCATGAAATTTTCAGAGTTGATCATCATAAATTAAACCCTGCATGTGAGAACAATTAACTTAGTTCGCTGATAAACTACCAAGCATGACAAAAGAAACCTCTTCTCCTTTTATTAATTCTTTCTAGCTTTTATTAGTTTTCATTATTTTACTAATACAACTTGTATAGCTACAAAAGGGGCATTTATGAGAACTATTTTTCATTTTTATCCTCAAAATACTTTTTTAAGTGTACTTTTCTGATTTAAACTGATTTTGTTACAAAACACTTAATCTCACCGCCGTAGGAATAACGCTTCAGACTTCGAAGTCAATAGTTCTCTCCCATTTTGCTTAGAGGATACTTACTCGGGTAACATAAAAACTAGACATCTAGGTTTAGCACTATGTGCATATTTGGCTTTAAGTTGAACTCTCTCCCATCCAACCAAGTATAAGTCAAAAGACCATAAGGATCCTTTATCTTGATAAAGTAAAATTTACTCGAGTATTGAAGAAATTCATTATTTAAGAACATAGTGTTCCCATTTTTTTAGTATAGTATCATAAAAACTAATCATCCTCATAATCTCACAGCATTGGCTCTTTCATATATATTTATTTATTTTTAAATATTTTAGATGAGGATGGAAAGTTGTCGAATGTTTCACATAAAGTTAGTAAACATATATGGAGCTATATATGTTTACTCCCAATTGTAGGATAATTAGCCACATCTAATTGAGATTGGTCCCCCCCCCCCCCCCCCCCCCAACAACAAAAAAAATATATTGAGGACATTTCACCTTAGTAGTCAGAGTATAAGGAAAATTTAAAAACTGAGAAAAGTTTGTTAATAGCATATTTGGGGACCAAATTTGTTTTAATTGAAACTTTGGGTCAGTACTTTGGCACACATGCCAAATGTTGAGGATTAAAACTGTATTTTTCACTTTATTTCATTTCATGAGTTTGGTTTGAACACCATCACTGCATATAGGGGTAAATGCAATTTGGTCAACCGACAGGTTCATTTGGTTATCTTAACCAAAAGTTAACATAATTAACCCACTTATACCATAGACTAGATTCATACAAAAGTTTCCAGTCAACTGCCATCCTTTCATTTCATGTAGAAAGACTGCACTATTAGCTTCTTTTGTTGGACTTGCATTCATCTTGGTTGGTTGGAAGCAAATACATGGAAATGAGTGAATAGCTTCAATTCTCGACTCTGGAGCCTAAGGACTTAGACTGGGGTGGTTCTTGACCGAAACTTGTGTTTCCACACGATGAATGCCTTAGACCAATACAGGCCCATAGAGGATTAGGACACTTATCTGCAGCTTCACTTCCTTTACCCTTAAAATTTTCAGACACTTAATAATTTTAGCTTGGAGTAGTATCCTTTTCATCATTCTTGGAACATTATGTTATACCCAAAATTCAATTTTGCCACATAGAATGCTAAAGCACCGGAATTGCTTGTGATATCAATTACTCGAAAGCGGGACAATACATAAAAAAGCTAGTCCGACAAAATCTAGTCGTCCATCGAGGACTAAGAATCAATTTTTTTAAGAAAGTAAAGTTAAAATTGAGAATGTTACTAAACATAGGACATGATGATAAATTAATTATCACCAATAGACTAGGAGAAAATACACTAAAATGGCAAGAACAAAGATTTTGGTTTAACCTTCCCACCCCTCCTTATTTCCTTCCAAATCCCAAACTGCCAAATTTAGGAATCAAATCCTGAACTTGGTAGCAAAGAGACTTCCTCATAGAAACTTGGTGAATAAATGAGGGAATTCTTTTTTTTTTTTTAATGTTGTGTTTTTCATTTTAGGATATTTCAAAATATTTGTCATCTTAATAAAATTAAGGTTGTTTTTTATCACTTTTTTCAATATTGTCAATATTTTTAGTTGTATGTCAAGTTATATTCAAATTTGAATTTTAAATTTTTGAGGGCAAGTTTAGAAACAGATATCACTCTACCCTGGGACTACAATAACTGATATCAGAGATTCTTGACTAATGCCTCAATAATCACTTTCTCTACCTTATTTATTTCTCCCTTTGCCATTGAGTTATTACCTAATATTTTGATATAATAGTAACAGCAAAATTCAACTTAAAATTATTGACAAAAAAAATTTTGTGAATCGAAATACCAACTTTCCATGCTACATATTGTAGCTAGATTTTCTGAATTCAAGCATAATGGATAATTGTTATGCGGAAAAAGTGGATTTGGAGATAAGATAGCGATAGAGATAAGCACAAAAAATGAAAATAAAAAAGGGCTCAGATGTTTAAGTTACATTTTTGTTAAACTTCAAGATTTCTTGTGTAAGTTGGACAAATATCGAGAGAGATCATGTGCTCTAACTAACTACCTTTGGGCAGTTGGCCACTATCAAAGATTTTAGATCTTAATGGGGTGAAAAGTTAAAGGTTCAAATCTTACCTCCCATCAATATGTCACTGTATGTGATTTCTTCTAAATCCATATGGATGCATAGCGCACCTGTCTGTTGGGCCTCTCCCTCCACCCCCAGACTCTAGGTAAGAGTAAAGAGATCATGTGCTCTAAATATAGGGTATTTATGTCATTGTCCGAGTTTTGGTAGTTGGGTCTGAACGCTCCCACTTAATCTGTCCAGTCAACTGCCTTTCTTTCGTGTTAAAAGGACTGTATTAATGGCTTCACTTCTTAGTTTGCCATGTTTCTTGGAGGACAACAAGCACAGAATCTGGAGTGTAGGGACTTAGACAGGAGTAGTTCTTGACCAATAAATAACTTGTCTTTCCACACAATGAATGCCTTAGACAAAATAGGGCCATGGAGGATTAGGACACTTCTCTGCATCCTCTCTTCTTCTATTCTTCAAATTTATTTTTGTATAGAAGTTTTCAAAGACATAAATAATTTTAGCTGGGCTTGGAGTAATATACCTTCTATCATTCCTGGAAAATTGTTATACTCGAAATGCCACATAGAATGCTAAAGCACCGGAATTGCTTGTGATATCAATTACTCTACAAAAACTCAACAGCGGAAGCTGAAGAAAATACATAAAAAGCTAGTCTGAGGAAATCTTGACAGCCAATCGAGGACCCCAAGAAATTTAGAATTGAAAATATAACTAAAAATAGGACAGGATGATAAATAAGGTTTGTAATTTTGAAAGTAATTAAGCTGTCCTTTTGATACTTGGAGAAGGGTTCTGTAGTAATCTACAATCAAATGATAAAATCTAACAAGGCCTTAGTCTGTAAATAACTAATTTTGAAAGCATAGAAGTAGTCCATCAATTGCAATTTTGAGACTGGGGTTCTTTGTTAAAGGATGTGATTGCAATGTTATGTGATTGTCACTAATAGACTAAAGCAACAAGACAAGCAAATTAGAATTCCCCCAGTAGGCATTTAATTCCTAGCAAGTAAAGGACAACAAAACGTCAGCATCCAAAACGCTATTGGGAAAGAACCCCAGTCCAAGTTGAGGTACAAAGCTTCCCCACGCAATAGATTCACCAAATTGAGCAATAGATTTCCTATAAGTTATTTTCTGTTGTGCTAGGGTAATGTGTAGCAATCTGATAGAAGAAAACAATAAAGTAGCAAACATATATCGGAATGGAAACTTGGTGAACAGATGAGGAACTTCAATTTATCAACGTCTAACGGAATCATCAACCATGTGGTATACCACATTTGTGGATGAGTATTTTCTTTTTTTCATTTTTTTTGCCACACACTTATTTCTACAATGTGATTTACCACAATGTGGTAATATATCACTTCCTCATGGACAATGGGTAACAGAAATTTACTAATTCACGTGTGTAAACACAATCCAGTTTTACAATGGAAACACAACTACGATACGTTGTGGAAAAATTTTAGGGAAAATCGTCCAAAACGTCCATCACATTTTGTAAAATGATTTTTTTCGTCCCTCACTTTTAAAAGTGTAATTTTATGTCCCTTACATATTCACATCGATCAAATTTAGTCCCTAGCTAGGTTTTCGATTATTTTTTGGCCGAAATCCATCACGTGCAAGGCACATGATCATTTTTGAAGGGTAAATTTGTCAAATTATATTTTACATAATCTAATCTATAGTCCTTCACATTTTATAAAACAAATTTTTTCGTCTCTCACATTTTATAAAATGATTTTTTCATCCCTCACATTTCACAAAATGAATTTCTCAATTCCTCACATTTCAAAAAATGAATATTTCCATCCCTCATTAATTATGTGTGTAAGGGAAACCCTAAAATATATATATATGTATGTGTGAATACATTTTATTTAAACACACATATATATATCTATTTGATTTTGCTTAATAATACGAATAGAATAAATATATGTATATGTCTATTTGATTTCACTTAACAATATGAATACCATATATTATACGTGATCATTTGATTTCATTTGGTATTAGCTAGTAAAAATTCTTGCATTCATTGTCAAGTTGGCCAATAAAGCTATTTTCGGTCAAAATA
Organism: Coffea arabica; assembly: GCF_036785885.1. Classification (NCBI taxonomy): domain Eukaryota; kingdom Viridiplantae; phylum Streptophyta; class Magnoliopsida; order Gentianales; family Rubiaceae; genus Coffea; species Coffea arabica. Next base: position 54,092,035 of record NC_092331.1, on the reverse strand, counting down.
CAATAAGAATATGCAAATTAAGGTTCTATTGATAAATATTAGTCATAATCATACAAAAAGAGAAGATAGCCCACAAGTTGGACCCAATTACATACATGTGTTTATGCTATTATTATTAAACAAAATCAAATAGACATATACATGTGTTTAAAAAAAATGTATTCACAAATAGACATATACGACACGTTGTGGGAAAATTTTATGCCTATATAAGTCCTGCCCAATGTCACAATTTATGCTCATGTTTTATTTACCTTTTGTTTGGCATTCCTCAAGTTTTATTTACCTCTCCATAAGCAATGCAGACAATTTATTTTCTTTTCGTTGGAGCCTTGGTACTGTTGCACTTTATCGCAACTAGCTCAGCTAGCATAATTGTAGCCAACAACCATAACAACAGTGCTAGTGATCTGGATGCTCTTCTTGCTTTCAAAGCCACCATTTTCGATCCTCAAAGGATTATCCCAACCAACTGGTCCACTTCTTCCTCTGTTTGCAACTGGATTGGAATCACTTGTAATGCTCGTCATCACAGAGTCGCAGCCATCAACCTTTCTTACATGGGAATTGTAGGAACCATACCTCCAGAACTGGGAAATCTTTCTTTTCTCGTCAGGTTGAATGTTATGAATAACAGCTTTCATGGACATCTTCCAACCGAGTTATCTCGTCTGCGCCGAGTGAAGTACATCAACTTGGAAGGTAATGCCTTTGAGGGAGACCTTCCGTCATGGTTGGGAGGTTTAACTGCACTCCGATACTTATCCTTCCGAGATAACGGATTTTCAGGTTCATTATCAGGCAGGCTCTCTAATTTCACAAAGTTAGAGGCCATCAGTTTGGGTTTCAACTTTTTTACTGGAAATCTTTCAGAAGAATTCAGGGCTCTACCGAAATTGAAATTTTTGGAAATTCAATTTAACCAACTTGTAGGCCCTCTGCCACAGGCTCTGTTTAACCTCTCCTCATTGCAAGTTATTGGTTTTACCAATAATAGCTTATCGGGTTCCCTCCAAGCAGATATCTGCAATTATCTCCCACAACTTAAAGGGCTTTACTTATCACTTAATAACTTTGAAGGTGAAATTGCATCAGGCATCGGAGAATGCTCAAGACTTCAAGTTTTATCCTTGTCTCACAACAAATTCCGAGGATATATACCAAAGGAAATTTGGAATCTAACCGCGCTTACACAATTATATTTGGGTGGGAACGACCTGACAGGTAAGCTGCCAAGTTCACTTTGTTTTGAAAAATTCTTGTGTATTTCGAGCACCAATAGACCGCAGATTTAAATGCTTGTAGGGTTGTGAGTTTAGATGCGTATGTGTGGAGAAACACTTAAACTTAATGTTTAAATAGATTAAGTTGAAACTTAATGTTTAGGTAGACTGTATATAAGCAATGATTCCTTCTTTTTTGCATATTTGTTCATCAAGGATTATATGGGGATGTTTTCACATAGGTAATAATAGTTAAAAATTGGAGACATTACTCAAGAACCCCATGGGGTGTGGTACTCTAACCTCTAACTGCCATGCGGTTTAGAAATACACAGCTAAACCCTTTGCACTTTAGATTGAAAGCTACGATTATAGATGACAATCAAACCCATTTAACTAAATTTATGCATACCCACCCATGAATAATTGGATATGGGTATATTAAGTTTTTAAAAATGGGTATAATTCGGTGGCCCATCAAACCCAATTAACCAATTTAAAATTGTCTTCTCCAAACCTCCATTCTTCTCCCACCCATTTAGAAGAAATTTGAGACCTGTGTTTGATTAATGAATTCATTGTTGGAGCCTTTCATGCATTAATATTGCTGAAACTTTGTATATAGTGGAATGTTTTATTTTTCAGCCTTAACAAATATTTGATACATCTTTTACACAGATAGATATCCTACTTAATTTTTTTTCCAGATTTTTCATTTTGCCATGATGTTAACTAGTTTGTTTAATGGGAAAAAATTGGTAATTAGGCTTATTGAGCATTACAAATAAATATTTAAAACTAATGATGGGTGTAAATGGTGAAATAAATTGATAATTTAGTTTGCAAAAATGAATTTAAATAAGTTTACAAAAAGGTAAAATAAATAGGTTACAAATGGGTAATTGGGTTACTCAACTCATTTTTTAACTTACCCATTTATACCCATCTAATTAAATAGGTATAAATAGGTTGACTCACATATACGCATTACCCATTACCTATTTCAACCCTTTCAAACCCGCCCAAATCACCCACTTTGACACATCTAGCTAAGATGATGAAATGCATACAAACTAACAGTCTTGTGCAAGAAGACAACTCTATTAACATACATAACGTAAATTCATCCTTTTTCTTAATTATGTTTCTTACTTGAAAGTATTTCCGGTTTTGGCCCCATTCTGTGCGTTATCTTTATTTATTTCAAACTGAATTGTTAGTTTGCAATGTTTCGATGTTTTTATTTGTCAACTTTTTCATCTTTATTTTGTCAAAAGATGTAAAATGAAAAATAATTACTAAAGTAACTAATTATAGCCGGCAATTGTCGTCCACGACTAACTGATTTAATTTTATTGTGTAGAGTGCAGATTAAGACTGAAAATCCATCATAACCCATTGAAAATTGTTCAAAATCCTTCGTAACCCAATGAGAATTTTCTCATTGGGTTTTAGAGGATTTTGAAACTAAACTCATAAGAGCACGAAAAATTTACATCACATACACTATTGCTGATAATCGCTAACTACTTGAGTATTGGTGCAAACTTCAAGTGAATAAAGAAGTTTTTGTTTTCAACAAAATAAAGATAAAAGTTAGAAAATAAAAGAACACAGAGTTACTAAACCTAACCTTACCTAACTCGATAGTTCAATTGGTCAACTTAGTGATCTTGGATTAGTAGTTGGACTGAATGAGGAAGGAAATCGTTAACTAGTCAATAATTCATCAATTCAATCGGTAAAATCTAAAATACTGACCTGTTCAACTAGTAATTTAATAATTATAATGTTTTTAGTAATTAAAATATTTTATTGTACAATATTTTAGAAACACCGACTGGGTCAGTAAATCTATAGTTAAGTCGCTAACCTGTTATACCAATGGCCTTGTCAGGTTGATGTTTAGGCCGGGATTAATGACTATGCCATACACACAATTTTGTTTGATGTAACAAATAAATTTGTGAACGAAGAACGAATTAACACTATGTATATTAATGGGTAGAGTTGTCTTTTTGTACAAAACCATTGGTTTTGATGGATTCCATCTCTCTTGCCTTTGAATCCAAAGCATAAGGATGTTAAAAGTATATTTTCAAGCCACGCGGGGGTTTTGTGTAATTTCCCCTTACCATTTTCAAACATTTGAAACTTCATGGCTTTACCGTCTACGAAAGAAAATGTAAAAAATATTAATTTCAATATGCATATTTAGATTTTATATCAATTTTATTTCTAATTTGTGCACACATTTAAAAATCCATTGACATATGCATAAAGATTGCCACCAAAATGACCTTCAATTTTTGGGGGTGTATGTAATCGTCATTTTGCCAATATATACGGGAGATTTACGTGATATTGTTTGAAACTTGACTGAAGATCCTTAGAATTCCTAAATATATATACATACATATATATATATATTATACATATAATTATGCCATACTGTTAATTATATTTATCATCATGCCGTGATTTCTGGCAGGTGAAATTCCAAAAATCATTGGCAATCTCTATAATTTGGAGATACTAAGCATGGAGCGTGCTAATATTACAGGTAAAAAACTAGATACATTTTGACATGAGATCTATTTCATTATTCCATCATTAGAATACTTTTCTCAAACTTGAATTTGAACTTGAAGTCAAGCGAGTTCAAATACAAATCAAATTGGACTCTTTCTCATACGTCAATTGGTCAGTCATACCAGTGCACTGCATGAGCTAAAACGATTTTGATCAGCTTGATCTCAATATGCTACAGCCTACATCTACAACTCAATTTCAAATTCCAATTGATTGCACATCAAAAAAAGAGATACTGATTTTTTTTCGCTACAATAGATCTATATCTATTGTATACTACAAAGAAGGGGGACCTGAAAAGATTAAGCAAAAATCGAAGAGAACTGAATCATCTACCGACCCAGACGAGCGCACTCGTCTGGAAGCCACTTAAAAGTGGCTTGCCACATTTTTGAGATACTGATAGGGGCCTAACAAATGATACAATGGGAAATAGGAAGACGAGGAAGCACTTAGAGAGAGGGTACAAAGAGATAGAAAGAGTGAATGCTTGGAGAGAGGAAAGTGTATCCGTATAATTCTATGCCTCTGTTGACAATGTCATGTTATTTCGTTTGAAACAGTCTCAAAATGTTTTGTCATTTCCAGCATTGTCAATGAATTATACCACTTGCTTTCCTGTCTTTGCCCCTGAATTTGTTGAGATGCTTCCTCTTTCATTAAATTCAGCTACTTGACTTCAGATATGTGAGATACAAAAGTTTTGCCATGTTGTCATGCTTTGGTTACTACTTTCCTAGGCAAAAATTCTACAAAATGGGATAGCAGTTAGTACCCATGAGTACGGATCAAGTATATGAAAGACACGAATACAATAATTGGCATCAAAGCGGTTTGGATTAGGCACATGAGCTGTAAATTTTACTGAAAGACGCCAGGCTCAGTACAAGTTGAGAATAACGAGGTATTGTTGTGACAAGGTTGTGGGGCACAGATTGAGTGGACATAAAAATGATTGAGAGCTGAAAATGTGGAACTTTTGTTATGGTGGGCAGAGTTGGGGAATTAAGGCATGTTTTTAAACTTAGATCGGATCGATCGGTCCAATTGATTGAATCGAAAATCAGCCAAGTATCCGATCTGAATTATCTTAAAAGCTCGGGTTGTTAGAGACTTGGTCAAAACTAGAAGAACCGGTAAAAATTGGGTTTTTTTTAATTTTCCTTTTTGTTGAATTTTTTTCCTTCCGTACCTTTAACTCCAAATCCTTGTGAGCTCTCTCATTTTTCACTTCAATTCAAGCATCAAAAATCAATGTTTTAACATTTTTTTAAAACAAGATTTAAGATTTGTATTCAAAAGAAAAAAAGATCCAAAAATGCAAAAAAGGGAGTGAAGAAGAGAAAGGTTTGAGGAAAAGATATAAGCTTGATATTTCATAAGATTCAGAATAAAAAATTAATAAAATAAGAATGAAAATAAAATTAAAAGAAGAAGAAGAAGAAGAAAGGAGTTGCAGAATTGCAAAGAAAGAGGATGATGAAACTCTGGTAGCTGTGCTCTATGCAATGCATCGAGAGTAGAGGATGAAATGGGAAAGTGTAATGTGGGGTCAAAGAATTTTTAATATTATGTTTTGACCTCCAGATTGTTAAAAACTATTAATATACCTCAAATATTTTATACTTTATAAATATTATCCTAAAGTTTGGTGTTATTTTTCAATCAAGTCTATAATTTTAATTCTAAATTTGTTAATGTTCATTGAATAATATAAATTGCTATTTGATTGTTCTAATTTTCTTGTATTTTCTTGTTAAATACATTTGAAACATCAAATATATATGAATATACTTTTATTAATATTAACATGCTCTTAGATATTTTACGTACAATATTTTAATTTTTAAATAATTTTTATTTATGACATCATCTGGTTCAACCCCTAATCGAATTTGATCGAACTCATTGACTCTTAAGTTTGACCGAGTCGATACCTGATTCAAGTCTGAAAATATAGGGATTAAATAAGCAACTTGTTAGTGGTTGAAGTAGTTGAGGAGAACAATTAAACCAATCACGGGTAGGAGGAAAATGATCATAAATTAATATGTACAATTAATTAAACCAATCCTAGGAGAAATGATTATTAATTATTAAATTAATAATTATAAAGGAGTAAATGAATGGTTAATTAATTAGTTGAGATGGAATATTCGTGGGAGAAATGATATGTTTTTGCATGATTGTTTATCATATTTGCGGATATAACATAAAGAAATTTTAAAAAATGCATTTGTAATGGTATTAGACCAAATTAATGTGAATGAATTGATGACATAATAACCGGAGTGCATATAGGTGAAATTTAATTAGACCATATTTGTCACTTCTAAATTTTCGACATTATCATCACATCACTTAATTATACTTTTATTAGCTGATTAACATGTTGCCTATGTATTATCAACCAATAACACAACTAACTTTCACCAATAACCAACCACAAACATTATAATAATATTAAAAAAGCTTTTAAAAGATCAAAGTTTTTCACTTATTAAAATTTTATACCAATTTCTTTTGTATAAAAAGTGATTTTTTTTTTTAAATTGCACGTAAGCTGAGTGTGCCCTTTATCACTAGTAATGCTAATGGTATTTGTACTAATGTATACATGCTTGAAATCAAATATTCATATTGATTAGACTATACAGAGATACACTAAAGAATATTTTTTAATAGGTGTAAATACAAAAATATAACTTCTCATTGTCTATTCTAAAAGTAGGACAACAAGCAATCTTCAAATTTTTTTTTTACCAATTTGATTTGTCAGGTATAATACCTCAAGAGATTGGTAATCTTAGCAAGTTGGAACTACTAATCTTGGAGTCGAATAGGTTAAGAGGTCCCATCCCATTGAAACTTTTCAATAGTTCAACTACACGACTTATTTCTCTCGCGGAGAATGATTTGTCAGGCAAGCTTCCATCAACTATAGGTGCTTTCTTACCCAATCTTGAGGGACTCTACCTTGGGGGAAATGAATTCACTGGAACTATACTAACATCTATCTCAAATGCTTCTAGGCTCAGAATGCTAGACCTTGGTGTGAACCATTTTACTGGTGCAATTCCTCGTTCTCTTGGAAACTTGAGATTACTGGAACAGTTTGTTATATCGCAAAATGATTTTTCTGAGGACTCGCTATCCAAAGAGTTGAGCTTCATCATGTCCCTATCAAACTGCAAACATTTAAGAAGGTTGTGGATAAATGAGAATCCTCTTAATGGCTTCCTCCCAAAGTCTATTGGAAATCTTTCTAGCTCACTCGAATTCATTGATGCCACTCGTTGTGGAATCAGAAGTGAAATTCCAAGTTCGATTGGTAATTTGAGCAACTTGATAGGGCTGAACTTTGCAACCAATAGCTTGACAGGCGTAATTCCAACTACAATCAAATGGTTGTTGAAGCTTCAGATGATAGATCTAACTTACAACCAGATACAAGGAGCTATTCCAAGTGAGCTTTGTTATTTGTTGAACTTAGAAGGATTATATCTGGCAAAAAATAAGCTTTCTGGTGTGGTGCCTTCTGGTTTAGGAAATGTTACAACACTCAGATATGCTTATCTCAATTCTAACAAGTTAAGTTCTGTGATACCGACAAGCTTTTGGAGCCTTAGAGATATTTTGGGGCTGGACATGTCTGAAAATTGTTTGACAGGTTCTTTGCCTGCGGAAATTGGAAACTTGAAGGCATTAGTCTATTTGAACCTTTCAAATAATCAATACTTGGGTGGGATACCTAGCACTGTTGGAACACTACAGGATTTGCAAGAACTCGCCTTGGAACATAACAAGCTACAAGGATTGATACCAGATTCCTTGAAGAATATGCTGCAGTTACGGCATTTGGATCTATCTTTTAACAATCTGGAAGGTGAAATTCCCAACTCATTACAGGTACTATCAGATCTCCAATACTTTAATGTGTCTTACAACAGATTGAGAGGACCGATTCCTCATGGAGGACCATTCACAAATTTCACGAACCTATCTTTTCTCTCAAATGAAGCATTGTGTGGTGCTCCTTGGCGCCAACCTTGTACAAGTACATTTCAACATGAATCAGGGACAAAAAGGATAGTCATGATTGTTCTGTTGGCATCAGGATCTGTCATATTAGCCTTGGTGATTTCAATTTTTTTGATGCGGTCAAAGTTGAGAAAGAAAACTCTAGCTCCGACTCAGAACTTGCTTCTCATGGCGATATTTGAAAGGGCATCCTTCCATGAACTTAGAAAAATAACAAATGGATTCAGCGAGAGCAACTTACTTGGCTCGGGGAGCTTTGGTTCAGTTTACAAGGGAATTCGTGAAAATGGGATTGTTTGGGCCATAAAGGTATTTGATTTGCAGCTAGAAGGTGCATTTAAAAGCTTTGACAGAGAATGTGAAGTCTTAAGCTGCCTTCGTCATCGAAATTTAACTAAAGTAATTGGTGCTTGCTCTAGCCCTGACTTTAAGGCTTTGGTGCTTGAATATATGCCCAATGGATGCCTTGAGAAATGGCTTCATTCAAACCATCATTTCTTAAACATGAAGCAACGATTGGATGTTATGATAGATGTGGCTTGTGGTTTGGAATATCTCCATTATGGTTATTCAACTCCTATAGTTCACCGTAATTTGAAGCCTAGCAATATTCTACTGGATCAAGACATGGTTGGGCATGTTTGTGATTTTGGAATTGCAAAGTTGTTGGGAGATGGAGAATCTATGGTACAAACAAAGACTCTTGCTACATTTGGATATATTGCCCCAGGTGACTTTTCTTGATTACAATTTCGAATTTTTTATGTCATTCAAATTAATGTTTCAACTTTAACAACGAGTACGGTATGTGCAATATAAGAACTTTGAAAAAAAGACTTTGACAATGATTTTCAAACACTGATGCTAGAATATGGATTGGAAGGATTGGTTTCAACAAGTAGTGATGCTTACAGCTTTGGGATTACATTGATGGAAACATTTACAAAAAGAAAGCCGAAGGATAAGATGTTTACGGAGGAGTTAAGCCTCAGGCGTTGGGTACAAGATTGCTTACCGGATTCCATCATTCAGGTTATAGATGTAGATTTACTTCATCATGAAGGTGGACTGGTACAAAGGAAGATTGAATGCATATCATCTATCTTGCAAGTTGGTTTAAGTTGTACAACATATGTTCCTGAGGAGAGAATAAACATGAAAGAGATTCTAAGAGTGCTCCAGAAGATCAAACTTCAGTTTATCAAAGATATCGTACCTTGAAGCAGGTATAAACCATTATTTATGTGATATTCCAATAGCAATTTTTTCTTCAATCTTACGGTATAACAAAAGCTTAATCCAAGGATTACTATTCATTCAAGTAGTACTTACGTTTTTCTCCTGAATACGTTGCAGAGGTCTGAGGCGCAAATGTATTTGGGGAATTCTTAGTCTTGACTTTGTGCACCACCGAAATGCTTATGGTTCAAAACAGGAATGAGATATGTTGTATTTACCAATAAGTTTGTTTACAGATATGGAGACCTCAAGTTCATAATCCCATTTTATATGTTATGAAAGCCCAAGCATTTTACTTTGTGTTTTTGTTTGACATACATAGATTGCAATTAAGTTGATTATTTACTTTCAGTTATTGATCCATCTTTCCCTTTTTCAATTTTTGCAAATAAATGAGAAACAAATTGATCGTCGATATATATCACCATGTAGAGATACACGTAGGCATATGTATTTGTAAATACAGAGCATGCATATGGCATATAGATTCATATATTTATTTTATCGGTCTGTCTAATGGGTGCTCTCGTTAAGATGTATTTCAGATGTTAGGTTTTTAGAAATATAAAATTAATTAAAAAAAGTGCAAAAATGCAGAAGGATTAATTAGAAAAAATGTATAAATGTAAGGGATGGTAGTAATTGTTAGTATATATATATACATGATAGATTGGGTGGAATGTGGATGTGTTACCGAGTATCGATTGGACATGCGTTAAAAAAAACTTATTTTTTTTCAAATTACATTTTAAAGGTGCACATAACAGAGAGTGCAAAGTAGTTTCATGTCCAACAATTACTACCTAATAGAAATTAATAACACTTTTTAAGGGTTACCATTTCCTTGAGCTGTGGGAATATATATTTTTTCTTGTGTGGGAACATTTGTTAAGTAGCTCTATTTTGAAAAATTACTTTCGTTGGAGCTCATCACTAGACTGTAGGTGATTTGGGAACATTTCATTCATGCATTTTCTTTGACGTTGGAGATTCCCCATCTAATTCATACATTCCTTTGACATTGGAGATTAAAAGAATTCAGCCGTTTCCATCCCCTCCGGGTTTTTTTTTTTGAAAAAATATCATAATTTCTTTAAAATCTGCACTAATGACAAAAAATACGTCATCAAATATACATGGATATCAAAGAACAGATCTGAAAAATAATTAAAATTACATTATAAATTTCCAAATTTAAAAAATGACTTATTCCACAGACATTTGTATATGCTTCCAATCGCCAAATTGGCTGATTAATTGCTCATAGAATCAAATTTGGATTCTGAAATGCTCTTTATTTCTCCATGCCAAGTCAGTAAAATATTCTTCAGACCATCAAAGAAAAAGAAAAAAAAATTTTATGCAGAGGAATATAGGATTAGTTTTTATTCTTAGCATTTCTGAAAGGTTTAATTTTCAGTTTTGGGACTCATGACTTATATGTATAGTGTCCATGACACACTTGATATTTGATGCGTGATGGATGGATGGGCCATGGATCCATGTATGGTTGTTTTCCTGTTTGTTGCTTAGAACCGTTTGGGCTATAGAATTCAAGTGAGCCCATTCAGTGCTTTAGTATTTTGTAAAGCATTCTCTCAGTGGATTTTGCTGTTGTTTAGTAATTCTTCTATTTTGTTAATTTTGGCAAAGGAATTGATAGTTTTACAATAAATTCTTGTCAACTGCGTAAACTTATTGGCCAAAACTGAAACATGTGAAAAAATTTTAGGCTACAAATAATCTGAAATAACACAATTAAGGTATGCAATGAAAATGATAGTTATTCACTACACACAATTAAGGTGTGCATTGGTATCAAAACCAAGTATGCTTTTCATCCACATATCCACTATGGTTACAAAGAGATAGAAATAAGGGTGCTGCATGGTGCAATTAATTGGAAAGGAAAGAAATAAAAAAACACACACAGACACACACACACACACACACAAGTGATGATAGAGTTCACGGTGCAAGTGGAACTTGAAATTGTAGAGGTGTGTAAGAAAAAAGATAATAACTACAGCAGGAAGAAATTTTTTTTTTTTTGGGGGGAGGGGGAAGGTGAAGACCTTTAGCAGGTCTAGGTCTTGGGTCAAAATCTCCAATCTATTTCTCGCTTCTTTCCATCCAATTAACAGGAAGGATATAAGAAAAAAGAAAATAGCTGCTGCAGGCCTAAGTCAAGTCAGTGATGGTAGTGTAAGGTCTTTATCTCCCACAGACTGGAGCCAGAAAACTCAGATAATTACTTATCTTTCTCTACATTTCACTTTAGAAAAGTTAGATGGAAAGAAGAGACATAGATTTCGACTCTTGTGGTCTTCGTCAAGATGGTAAAATTAGGTGACTTTAGTATCAACCCCGAATTAGGGTTAAATAGACTCAAATGACAAGAAAAGTTGTTTAAAAGTCTCCATAACTATGTATCACTATCTAGAAAGAAGAATCCGCTTACCACGAAGTCCAACATGAGGAATAAATCTTCCTTGGTAGGCAGGAAATATCTTGCAAGTGACTGATTGAAATGCACGTAGATTCTGAGCAAAAAATAGAGTAAAAATTTTAATAAATACCTTAAAATGCTCCTATCTTACAAAGTTCAATTTATTTTTCTAAACAAAAAGAGTGTCAAGTTTTTCATGTCAATATTTGTTATTTGATAATTAATTATAACAATAAATCTTTTGCTGTAATATGGTATTTTTCATAATGCTTTACTAGGAATATAAATTCTTTTTATGATAGAGAAGAAAGTGCTATTTTGTTTCTTTTAAAGTTTATGGACTATTTTTTTAATAAAAATTTATGGACTAGTTTAGTGGTGGAACTATCATAATTTGGTAGTGATTTTAGGCCATTTTGTTTTAAGCTACAAAAAATATTGGAGGATATTAAAAGTTATCAAAAAAATATTACTAGTTTAAAGTTTAATTTGAATAGATATTAGGGACAACATTGATAGTTCTTCTATACTTCTAATGAAATATAAGAGAAATGAATTGGAAGGAAAAAGGCAAACAAAATAATTAAATCCATCCTTTGCATAAACATGGCAACAAAAGAGTCTTATTAAAATTATTAAGGATAGTGTTGTCATTTTAAAGGGATAATTTCAGAAACCTCCCCTAAGGTTACTGACAGTCTCGCTCACCTCCCCTGAACTTTGCAAAATATCAGATACCTCCCTTGTCAGATTATTGGGCCCTATTTGTGATATCATTGATGATGAATTGACAGATATACCCTCATAACTTATAATATATTTTGAAGCTATTTTGACAAAATTAGTTAAATGAGTAATAGAGATATAACTTTTGATATACCTTCTATTCCACTTTACACTTTTTATTCGTAGTATAATCACCAATGAAGAGTTTAGCACTAGTGTTACCTTTCTCTTAAGTCATGTATTTCATGTTTTTTTTTTGTAAGACAATTATCTAATGTAACACATTACTTATATTTGGGTAAATTTGGTTTTCAAAAATTCAATGACGTAAATTGTATATTATTACATCATCTCATAAAGTGATGTGACACAATTTGGATTATTGAATTTTTAGAAAATCGGATCTACCTAAGTTCTGCTATTCAAACGAAGCTTGTTGAATAAATTCGACTAACTACAGTGTGAATTATTATTTTTTTAAAAAAATCTCAACTAAAGTATCTAGCACTAAATGAAATGAAGCATCTTGCTACTTCATTTCATTTTCCACAGCGAAAATCGCAAAAAGAGTTATTAAACTATTGAGAATTTGGTTATTTGATCGTTACACTATTTATTTAACTGCAATTGCCATTCACTCAATTAATCAAATAGTGAAAATTTTTTTGTGACTTAACTAGTAAAAATTTATACTTTTAATCACTCAAATAATATTTTTTTATGACTTAACTAATAAAAATTTATACTTTTAATCACTCAAATTGTAAAACTATACATTTTTTATATCACCAGAAGTATGTTTCAATTAATTGAATGATCATATTAGCTAAATAAATGTCTAATAGCTAAAACAAAAAAATATAAATAGTATTGTAATATTGCTTAAAGAAACCATCTGCATTTGTCTCTATCTGGTTCAACTTATTACTTCCTTTTTTTGCTTTTGCTTTAGCTCAAGTTGTGGATAAGCAAAAAGGGCATATGTGTAACACAAATATCATCTCACTCCTCAAAATATTTTTTTAATGCTCATTTTTCTGACATGGGCTGATCTTGTTACACCAACTATAAGTTCAGGGGAGGTATATGATATTTTGCAAAGTTCAGGGGAAGTGAGTGAGACTGTCAGAAATCTCAGGGGAGGTTTCTGAAATTATTCCCATTTTAAATGGACAAGAGAGGTATGTGTAATTTTTTGAAACCTTAGGGGAGCCAAGTGAAATTATCAAAAATCTTAGGGGAGGTTTCTGAAATTATACCATCTAATTAACATAAATGCATTTATCACACACTTGACTCAGGCCATGTTACAGACTTTAAATTCCCCGTATTTAAGTCCTCGGCATTATTGTTGAAGTTTTTTTTCGAAAATAAAGATTTTGGCATCATCCAAGTGGAAATATGATGGATATAACGGTAGAAATAAATTAAAATCTCAAATTTTGACACTTTTTTATTGTTGAGGGACCAATTCAATATTTGAAATAGATAAAAGACCAATAGTTTGATCACTGGAATAGTTAAGGGGCTCCCTAAGAAAATAAAATCCAAAACTTCAAGTTAGTTTTTAACAAAAACAAAATTCAATATTGAAGTACAATTATACATAGTGCGAAAAAAAATCTATGAGTTCTTAAACTTTTTGAAGACATTACACGTAACATTTTAGTATAAATTGCAAACGATTCCATGATTTTTTTTTTTTTTTTTTTAAGAACATGTTTACGTACAACAGTTAGTTGGGTACAATTTGAAGTCTTGAATCTACCGTTACACCAATGCTGTAGGACTACTCACTTCTAAGAAGACGTTCTCACAAATTTTGTTTTAGATGAATCCACAAAAGTGAATGTTAGCTTTTCCATGCATTTGTGGGGTAGAAGATAATTAAAGTCCAGTTGGGGAAGTTCTAGTAACATGGAGCCATTTACGACTCTGACCATTAACCAATGAACAGAAGTATATAGGCAATCTTCTATGCTGGGTTAAGCGTGGACTGGATTCATACGAGAGTATTATGGTCCAATGCCTTTTGGTCAATTGGAAAATGCAAACTTTAATAGCTTCCCTTCTCAGTTTGTGGTCTTTCTTGAAAGGAAATAGCAGAAATAAAATGAATAACGCGTCAATTCTTGACTTGGGACCGGGTGAGAAGTTTTTTGGTGCGACTGTTTTCTTTCCACATAATAGACACTTAGACAAATTAGGGCCCCTCATGAGGCTTAGGCAAGATAGTTTGAGGATTAAGACACTTGAACGAGTCTTCAGTCTTCTTTTCTTTTTCCATTTAGGACGTGTTTGATTCAAATTCTGGAATCAAAATTGAGAATGGAATTGCAGAGCTCATTATGAGTATACATCTTGGTTATTTTCCCTTACTTGTATGGTTTTAGGTAGAATTTCATTGTCTTTATCCCCTCTCTTTTCTTTGATTCATCCTCCACTGATAACCTTCTAAATCTGAAATAGAAAATAAATATAATGAAACTGGCTCTAGTGTAGTCTAATTAACCTAAACGAATTGATCATACAATAGACTGAGGTCATGCAATGTACTATAAATTCCACGTTTTCAAGTCCTTAGTATTATTGTTGAAGTTTTTCGTCCAAAATAAAGACTTTGGCATCATCTCGGTGGAATACCTTAGATGGCCTATAATTAATTATTTAATCCAAGAATTGTTGCGTTTCAATTGAGAGTGATCTAAGCTGACGAAAACCCTGTACGAGTTAAGCTCATTTGGTCACTTCCTCGTGGAAACATTTTAACTCAACCCCAAGTATATGCCTATATAAGTCCTGCCCAAAGTCACAATGTATGCCCAAGTTTTATTAATTGTTTGGCATTCCTCAAGTTTTATTTACCTCTCCATAAGCAATGCAGACAACTTATTTTCTCTTCGTTGGAGCCTTGGTACTGTTGCACTTTATCGCAACTGGCTCAGCTACCATAATTGTAGCCAACAACCAAAACAACACTGTTGATCTGAATGCTCTTCTTGCCTTCAAAGCCGCCATTTTCGATCCTCAAAGGATCATCCCAACCAACTGGTCCACATCTACCTCTGTTTGCAACTGGATTGGAATCACTTGTAATACTCGTCATCACAGAGTCGCAGCCATTGACCTTTCTTACATGGGAATTGCGGGAACTATACCTCCACAACTGGGAAATCTTTCTTTTCTCGTCAGGTTCAATGTCATGAATAACAGCTTTCATAGACATCTTCCAACCGAGCTCTCTCGTCTGCGCCGATTGAAGTACATCAGCTTGGAAGGTAATGCCTTTGAGGGAGAACTTCCGTCGTGGTTGGGAGCTTTAACTGCACTCCGATACTTATCCTTCCGAGATAACGGATTTTCAGGTTCATTATCAGGCAGACTCTCTAATTTCACAAAGTTAGAGACCATCTGGTTGGGTCACAACTTCTTTACGGGGAATCTTTCAGAAGAATTCAGTGCTCTACCGAAACTGAAACTTTTGGAAATTCAACATAACCAACTCGCAGGCCCTCTGCCACAGGCTCTATTTAACCTCTCCTCGTTGCAATTTATTGGTTTTACGAATAATAGCTTATCGGGTTACCTTCCAGCACATATCTGCGATTATCTCCCACAACTTAAAGGGCTTTACTTATCAGGGAATTACTTTGAAGGTGAAATTCCATCAGGCATTGGAGAATGCTCAGGACTCCAAGTTTTATCCTTGTTTGACAACAAATTCCGAGGATATATATCAAAAGGAGTTTGGAATCTAACCACGCTTACAGTTTTATATTTGGGTGGGAACGACCTGACAGGTAAGCTGCCAACTTCACTTTGTTTTGAAAAATTCTTGTATATTTCAAGCACCAATAGATCACAGATTTAATGTGTGGAGAAACACTTAACATTTATCTTAAAGTCACGGATTTCTATAAGCAACGATTCCTTCTTTTCGGCCCCATTCTGTACGTTATCTTTATTTATTTCAAACTGAATTGTTAGTTTGCAATGTTTTGATGTTTTTATTTGTCAACTTTTTCATCTTTATTTTGTCAAAAAAAGTAAAATTTAAAATATTCTTCCTTAATCAATCAAAATTTGCAACAACATTATAAAGTAATTATTAGTTATAGCCGGCAATTGTCATCCAAGACTAATTTATGTAAGTTTATTGTGTAGAGTACAAATTAAGACTGAAAATCCATCATAACCCAATGAAAATTGTTCAAAATCCTTTTTAACCCATTGAGAAATTTTCATTGGGTTTAAAGGATTTTGAGACTAGAATCATAATTGCATGAAAAATTTACATCACATACACTATTTCTGATGATTGCTAACTGCTTAAGTATTGGTGCAAACTTCGTGTGAATAAAGAAGTTTTTGTTTTCAACAAAATAAAGATAAAAGTCAGGAAAAAAAAACTCAAAGCATGGCGAACGCAGAGTTACTAAACCTAACCTCACCTAACCCAATGGTTCAATTGGTCAACTTAGTGATCTTGGATCAGTAGTTGGACTGAATGAGGAAGGAAATAGTTGGATCAGTAAATCTATGGTTAAGCCGCTAAGTTGTTGCACCAATGGCCTTGCCAGGTTGATATCTAGGCCGGGATTAATGACTATGCCAAACACACAATTTTGTTTGATGTAAGAAATAAAATTGTGAAAGAAGGATGAAATAATATTTTGGGAGTGTATGTAATCGTTATTTTGCCAATATTTATGAGAGATTTACATGATATTGTTTGAAACTAAACTGAAGATCCTTAGAATTCTGAAATGCATATATATTATATACATATAATTATGCCATGCCGTGAATTATATTTATCATCAAGCCGTGATTTTTGAGCAGGTGAAATTCCAAGAGTCATTGACAATCTCTATAATTTGGAGAAACTAAGCATGCAGCGTGCTAATGTGACAGGTAAAAATCTTGACACATTTTGGCATTAGATCTATTTCATTATTCCATCATTAGAATACTTTTCTCAAACTTGAATTTGAGCTTGAAGTCGAGCGAGTTCAAATACAAATCAAATATGGCTCTTTCTCATACGTCAATTGGTCAGTCATACTAGTGCACTGCATAAGCTAAAAGGATTTCGATCAGCTTGATCTCAATATGCTACAGCCTACATCTCTAACTCAACTTCAAATTCCAATTGATCACTTCAAAAATAGAGATACTGATGATACAATGGGAAAT
The DNA here is from genome assembly GCF_036785885.1 of Coffea arabica. Taxonomy (NCBI): domain Eukaryota; kingdom Viridiplantae; phylum Streptophyta; class Magnoliopsida; order Gentianales; family Rubiaceae; genus Coffea; species Coffea arabica. Next base: position 54,074,569 of record NC_092331.1, on the reverse strand, counting down.
ACTTCCCTATCTCAACAAATTGTTTCAAGTCAAATGACTCATTTTTTTCTTACCAATTTGATTTGTCAGGTATAATACCTCAAGAGGTTGGTAATCTTAGCAAGTTGGAACTATTAGACTTCGCCTCGAATAGGTTGAGAGGTCCCATTCCGCTGAAACTTTTCAATAGTTCAATTGCACGAATTATTTCTGTCACGGACAACGATTTATCAGGCGAGCTTCCATCAACTATAGGTGCTTTCTTACCCAATCTTGAGGAACTCTACCTTGGGGTAAATGAATTCACTGGAACTGTACTAACATCTATCCTAAATGCTTCTAGGCTCAGAATCCTAGACCTTGGCGATAACCATTTTACTGGTGCAATTCCTCGTTCTCTTGGAAACTTGAGATTACTGGAACAGTTTGTTATATCGCAAAATGGTTTTTCTGAGGCCTCGCTATCCAAAGAGTTGAGCTTCATCATATCCCTATCAAATTGCAAACATTTAAGAAGGTTGTGGTTAGATGAGAATCCTCTGAATGGCTTCCTCCCAAAGTCTATTGGAAATCTTTCTAGCTCACCCGAAAAATCCATTTCTGCCGCTCGTTGTGGAATCATAAGTGAAATTCCAAGTTCGATTGGTAATTTGAGCAACTTGATTGAGCTGGACTTTTCAATCAATAGTTTGACTGGAGTAATTCCAACTACAATCAAATGGTTGTTGAAGCTTCAGGTCATAGAGCTAACTGACAATCAGATACAAGGAGCTATTCCAAGTGAGCTTTGTTATTTGCTGAACTTAGGAGGATTATATCTGGCAAAAAATAAGCTCTCTGGTATGGTGCCTTCTTGTTTGGGAAACGTTACAACACTGAGATATGTTTATCTCTATTCTAACAATTTAAGATCTGTGATACCAACAAGCTTTTGGAGCCTTAGAGATATTTTGGAGCTAGACATGTTAGGAAATTATTTGACAGGTTCTTTGCCCGCAGATATTGGATACTTCAAGGCATTAGTCTATTTGAACCTTTCAAATAATCAATACTTGGGTGGGATACCTAGCACTATTGGAGCACTACAGGATTTGCAAGAACTCTCCTTTGAACGTAACAAGCTGCAAGGATTGATACCAGATTCCATGAAGAATATGTTGCAGTTATGGCATTTGGATCTATCTTTTAACAATCTGGAAGGTGAAATTCCCAACTCATTACAGGTACTGTCAAATCTCAAATACTTTAATGTGTCTTACAACAGATTGAGAGGACCGATTCCTCATGGAGGGCCATTCGCAAATTTCACGAACCTATCTTTTCTCTCAAATGAAGCATTGTGTGGCGCTCCTTGGCTCCAACCTTGTACAAGTACGTTTGAGCATGAATCAAGGAAAAAAAGGATAGTCATGATTGTTCTGTTGGCATCAGGATCTGTCATATTAGCCTTGGTAATTTCAATTTTTTTGATGCGGCTAAAGCTGAGAAAGAAAATTCTAGCTCCAACTCAGAACTTGCTTCCCATGGCGACATTTGAAAGGGCATCCTTCCATGAACTTAGACAAATAACAAATGGATTCAGCGAGAGTAACTTACTTGGCTCGGGGAGCTTTGGTTCAGTTTACAAGGGAATTCGCGAAAATGGGATGGTTTGGGCCATAAAGGTATTCGATTTGCAGCCAGAAGGTGCATTTAAAAGTTTTGACAGAGAATGTGAAATCTTAAGCTGCCTTCGTCATCGAAATTTAACTAGAGTGATTACTGCTTGCTCTAACCTTGACTTTAAGGCTTTGGTGCTCGAATACATGCCCAATGGAAGCCTTGAGAAATGGCTTCATGTAAACCATCATGTCCTAAGTATCTTGCAAAGGTTGGATATCACGATAGATGTGGCTTCTGGTTTGGAATATCTCCACTATGGTTATTCAACTCCTATAGTTCATTGTGACTTGAAACCTGGCAATATTCTCCTAGATCAAGACATGGTTGGACATGTTTGCGATTTTGGAATTGCAAAGTTGTTAGGAGATGGAGAATCGGTGGTACTGGTACAAACAAAGACTCTTGCTACATTTGGATATATTGCCCCAGGTGACTCAAATTTCGAAATTTTTATATCATTCAAATTAATGTTTCAACTTTCAACAACTAGTACGGTATGTCAAATATAAAACCTTTAAGAAAAAACATAAATTTGACTTTAACCGCGAGTTTCACATTTTGGTGCTAGAGTATGGACTGGAAGGATTGGTTTCAACAAGTTGTGATGTCTACAGCTTTGGAATTACATTGATGGAGACATTTACAAAAAGAAAGCCTAAGGATGAGATGTTCACAGAAGAGTTAAGCCTCAGGCGTTGGGTACAAGATTGCTTACCAGATTCTGTGATTCAAGTTATAGACAGAGACTTACTTCATCCTGAAAATGAACTGGTACAAAAGAAGATTAACTGCATATCATCTGTCTTGCAACTTGGTTTAAGTTGTACAACAGATGCTCCTGAGGAGAGAATAAACATGAAAGAAGTACTAAGAGCGCTGCAGAAGATCAAACTCCAGTTTATGAAGACATCACACCTTGAAGCAGGTATAAAACCAATAATCCAATAGCAACTTTTTTTCTTCAATCATATGGTATATCAAAAGCTTATTCCAAGGATTATTATTCATTCAAGTAGTACTTATGTTTTTCCACTCAATACATGGCAGAGCCCTGAGGTGCAAATGTATTTGGGGAATTCTTTGTCCTGACTTGGTGCACCACCGAAATGCTTAAAGTTCAAGGCAGGAATGAGATATGTTAATGTATTACCAATAAATTGTTTACAGATATAAAGACCTCAAGTTCATGATCCCAGCTTATATGTTATGAAACGCCAAGCATTTTACTTGGTGTTTATGTTTGATATATATATGTATATATATATGGCGATTAAGTTGGTAATTTACTTTTAATTACTGATACAACTTTCCTCTTTTCAACTTTCCTCTTTTGATCATCAGTATACATCACCATGTAGAGGTACGCATAAGAATATGTATTTGTACATATAGAACATGCATATGGCATGCAGATTCATGCATTTATTTTATTACAAATTACACATTTTAAAGGTGCAAAGAGCAGCGATGGTAAAGGAGTTTTATGTGCAACAATTACTACTTAATAGAAATTAATAGCACATTTTCAGGGTAAAATTGAAGCTTATATTTGTAATTATTGTTGGGGATAGTTGGAGGTTGGTAAAATTAATTATGTACCATTTACTCAAGCTAGAAAGTGGTGGGAACATTTGTTAAATATCTCAATTTTGAGAAATTACTATGACGAAGCTCTACACTGGATTGTTGGTGATTTGGGAACAACTCATTCCATACATTCCTTTAACATTGGAAATAACCAAAAAAAAAAAAAAAAATCAGCATGTTACAGCAAAAAGTAGCCAGTAGAACGTGAGCGCTGAGGCAATCAGCAATGCATTGCGCTGCCTCTTTATAATGGATTTCTGGTGCCACATGAGTTCGGCCGAGGTGCACGACTCGAGCGATTTACAACTCGGACGAGTTTCATACTTTCAGTAGATATCCAACAGCAAGAACAAACAAAACGAGACCATCGTCAGAAATGACTTTAGGAGGCTCCTTCTTATGGATGTTAGACGGCCATGTAAGTTGATCCGCGCTCAGAATAGTCAGCAGCAACACCATCATCGCCTCTGTAATGCCCAAACCCCAATTATCCAAAAGTTTTCTAGCCAATTGAATATTATGTATAAGCAAGGGATTATTTTATAAGTATGATATAAATTTGAGTGCCAAAGTGCAAATTGATAGCGATATATACAAGAAATTGGAAGAATTTTGTGTTAATAACCAAGAACACTGGGAGTTCTAAATCAGTTTTGAGGCTAACAGTCACCTCCACAGTCACCTCCACGCAGATTTGGAAAATTAGGCATCACTTGGTATAGAAAAGTCAAAATTGAGTTATAGAAAAGTCAAAATTGAGTTTCATTAGTTGGGTTTAAAACTAAATTCAAAGATTTTTCTAATGGTATAAAATTTCATCTTCGGTTTGTTGCCTATTAATACGAGAAAATTTGCAAAATTGGTCGAAAATCAGAAGCTGCATAGTTAAGGACTAAATTACAGTCCAACTTAAGGCCCCCTACTGATGGAATCGCTAAATTGCCTATTTTATTTTATTTTTTCTTTTTTGGGCCTAATTTGTCAATTGTCATGTTTGGATCACCACTTTGGAGATCATAATACACATGATACTTACTACTTAGATTTGTTAGCCTTAATATGATTTGTCCTAGATTTATATGAACACTGGAAGAATAATACACATAAAGAAAATATAGTGGATATGTGAGAAAAGAGAACATTCAGCACACTTCAAGTAGACTTCCCACCGGTCTCAAGGTCTTCATTTTCATACCCGCTGCATCCATTTTGAGATTGTCTTTTTTTTTTTCTGATTATTGTAACCAATTGCAGCTAAAAGTAGAGGGAATGTGGGAATATTGCCTTGATTCTTGTCAGAGCCATTATTTAAATATGCATGCCTGATTTCTTAATTGGGTCAAACTTTTGAGTTGGTTAAAGACAAGAGTATTGATTCGGCAACACAAAAATTAATAAACAAGAAATTCAACCTCAAATCTGTTCAGGATTTGATGACTTGATTACCCACTTTTTTTTTTTTTGGCTTCACAATTTCAAGAAAGTAGTTGTGTTCTTGCCCCAATAATTGGGCCTTGCCTAAATTGTTCTAGTCACTCAACTTTTTGAACTGTAAACTGAGAATCATTTAATTTATTCTTGACAGGCGCACATCTGATAGATAACTTGCACATTGAAATACAAATAATATAGTAGAGAAAATATGTGTTTTAACAACTGAGGACATACTTGATTCCAAATTCCAACCACAAGTATCAGTTAAAACTCGTCAATGTGGTTCTATACTCACAAAAAATAACCTTGAGAGGCAACATGTGCCAAATATGAACCTTAAGGTACTAAGTTGGGGCAATCCCAAGGGGAAGGCCATGACTACAAATTGGCTAAACTTCTAATAATGCATCCAATGCTTCTAACTTACAAGAAATCTCTAACAAAAATGAAGAGTAATTTACCAAGGTTAATGAATTTGGATTGCGAGAAAACTAGCTATAAGTCTATGCCTTTTTAGCTGAAGCAGAATATAGAACCGAATGTGATCCATCACCAAAAAGTGAACCAAATTAAACTTGGCATGAACATTTGACATACAATTCCTCGATAATTACATGGATGAATTGCTTTAGAGTTAAAATTACGAACGTTTGATAATGCATCAAATGTACAAAAACTCCCTAAGAGTGACTGCATGTCAAGTCTTATCTTTCAGCCGCTAAAGAGAACTATTATAAAGTAGAGAGCCATTTTGTACATGCACCAGTTACTGTGCTAAGTGAACCTGTAACTTGGGGAATCTTAATGATGTCCTCTTATTTCAACTTTAACCTTAACTAGTTTCAAGGAAACTTGCAATCTCAATCTTTAACCCTTGCCTTTTGGGAAGAAAAATGCAGGAAACTTCACCAGAGCACAGCCACGGATTTAAGGGGGGGCTGGTGGGGGCTTAAGCCCCCCCCCCCAAGCCGCCGGAAAACCCCCTATATATAGGGGATTCCGGCGGCCAGTGATAGAAAGCAACTGATGTTTACCTTATGCCATGTCAAAGAGATGAAACGTACTAACTTGAGAACAGATATACCACAGACTACTATAATTATCCAAGTAAATGTTCCGGCACCAAAGAGGGGAAGGAAGAAATCAGTAAGTGTTCAACAAAGAAACAGCCTATGATTCTCAAGGGAATCAAATTATTTTTCAAAAAAAAAAAACTGTATACCTCCTAAAAAAGAAAGAGCACTACAAAAATGTTAGTATCTAGTTATCCAAACTGATTGTATCAAGCAACAAACATCAAGAAGTACACGAGCAAACGCACTTGCCTTGCATGTCGTAAAAACCCATGTGTATTCTAGAGCTGTTTCGTGAGATAATGTTCTCACCTGTTTGCAATGATGGAGCCAAGGGGGGCAGAGGGGGGCCATGACCCCCCTAAGTTTTGAGAATTTTAATTTATATTATGAGAGTTGATATATATATATATATGTATATGAATTAGTCATCTTTGAATGGCATGGCTTGCAAGCTTTAATTTGCCATGAATGTCCATATGCCTGTTACATTCATTGTTTGGCTCATAGGCTTCAATTTGCTTTAGTTGCAGCTTCTAGAGAAGTAGTTTCTGTTCACCAATTCTTCTCCAATTTAGTTGCAGAGAAGTTCTATCCGAATGATTTTATGGAGCAAGAACTAGTACGTCTAAAAATAGAACTTCAACATTTTGAACTCGACATTCCAAATCATCATGAATTGCAAGAATTATCTGGTATTCATGAGTTATGTCAAGGCTTGGTGAAGACAAAAAAATCAGTGATATATCCTCTTATTGATAGATTGATTAGACTTGTTCTTACTCTTCCTGTATCGATTGCAATTACAGAGTGGGCATTTTCAATTATGAAAATAATCAAGACAAAGCTCCAAAACAAGATGGAAGATAATTTCTTAAATGATTATCTAATTGTGTATATAGAAAAGGAAGTTGCTGAAAAATTTAGCAGTGATTCAATCATAGATGAATTTAGTTCTATGAAAGAGCGTAGAGCTCAATTTACTTCTAAGAAAAGATGTTGAAATTTCAAAATATGTTAACATAACTTTTATCTTTTTTCAATTGAAAATGGTTATATTTATATTACATGGTTATATATATATATATATATATATATATATATATATATATATTGCATAGGTGACATATTGGAGAGCATCTTCTCATAATGTGCAATTGGATGGTTTGTAATGTTATAAAATATTTAATCAAAGATTATCTTTTTTGTTAATTTTTGTTATGACTGTACCGTATATTTATGAATAGACGTACCTTTATAATTAAATTTAATATTTGATATTTTTAGATGTCATATATTTAAATAGAAGAAAATTATTTTGAACATAATATATTAAGATAATTTTATTAGGAAAAAATTTTGGCCCCCCCCAAAAAAAATTCCTGACTCCGTCACTGCCAGAGCATGAAGATTGGAGATAAAGAAGTATGCAGGAGCCAAGAAGACTACGGATCTTCTACTAGTGAAACTTGAAATGTAAACTTTTACATCTGGGAGCTTAGCCAAGAAGTTGCTTAGGCCAAGTCATTATGGAGTTCATCACTCATGCTAGGGGATATTGGACGGTTTAATTCCCACAGAAAGAGTTAAAGAGTTAGCTCAAGTTAGTGCCTTCTTTATATTTATGTGGCCATTAGTGACGAATGTGTTAAGCTCAACCCACACTCTTATGTGACTGTATATTAATATGCGTGATTTCTAAATTGTCAAACGGATAAATATTCTCAAATCAACCTTTCATTTTTTTTTCTGCCTAATCTTAAGTAGATTGCTTCGTTGATTCAATCAGATCAGCATTTAAATACTGCGAGCTTGCATTTACTTATTTGCCAAGCTACCAATCCCCCAAAGAGGCAACAACAAAAATACTACTTAGAAAAATCAATTCATCATTTTTAACTAATATTAGAAAAAGAAACGAAAAAGAAAAGCATAACCATAGACCCTGAACCACTAAGCAAGGTGGTGGAACAGCTTTCCACTTCCGGAGTGATACCCACCCTCCGAGTACCGAACGCAGCATTAGGCCAAAACAAATTTGAGTCCTGCACACATCGAAATGCATATACGGCATTATGCGTTCGTATCCCTATGAGATTTTTTATTATTACACCGGTTTCCTCTAAGGTTTGCAAAGTTACACTGACCTTCCCTGGTAGCAATTTGGGTTCAATTACTTTCATCACATGATGTGAAATTACTACTATACTATATTATGTCTTATTTGAAGACTAATATTTGACAAATGAGTAATTAGGGCATAAATTAATTAATTCCAATTGATTAACAAAAATAACTGTGGTGAAGTCCATAATCAGACACTATAACTACAATTACAAAAATAGCACTATTTTGTGATTGATATCAGTAACAAGAACAACAAATCAGTCCTATACACTATGAGAAGAAGGTATCTTGTAGAAGAAAGAAAACTAAGGACAAAGATGGAGAAAATAAAAGCTGAACATGAGGGGAATTTCTATTAAAACTTGTGAGGCTGTGATAGTAGCAAAGTGATTTAGTGGTTTCGAAGGAGAAAGAAGGGAGTATAAAGGCAAAATCTCAAATTGACAATCATAGCAATATAGGTAATCAATTCCTTGTTATCTCTGTCTAATACATGTTAGTTGCATATCACGAAATTTTCAGAGTTGATCATCATAAATTAAACCCTGCATGTGAGAACAATTAACTTAGTTCGCTGATAAACTACAAAGCATGACAAAAGAAACCTCTTCTCCTTTTATTAATTCTTTCTAGCTTTTATTAGTTTTCATTATTTTACTAATACAACTTGTATAGCTACAAAAGGGGCATTTATGAGAACTATTTTTCATTTTAATCCTCAAAATACCTTTTTAAGTGTACTTTTCTGATTTAAACTGATTTTGTTACAAAACACTTAACCTTAGGCGAGGTTAGTGTAATTTTACAAATCTCAGAGAAAGTAAGTGAAGTAGTCAGAAACTTCAAAGGAGGTTGCTGAAATTATCCCTATCTTAAATCTACTTGTCTGTGCTTTCCATCCAAACAAAGGGAAGAATAGCCGAAGAGAAAATGATGAAGCGGTCTAACTTCCCAGCCACTCATTTTATTTATCTTACCATTTTGAGTAAGTTAGAGCGTTTACACCTTACAAAGGGAAGGGTAAATGAAAAGACTGAGATTTGAACTAGAGATAGTGATTGCAATATTACTTGACTCCAGTATCACCCTAGATTAGGGGCATATAGACTCAAATGACAAGAAAAGGTGCCTAAAATTCTCCGAACTATATATCACTATCATGCATATTAGTCCTCTAACATGCATGTGTATTCACGCAAATTAATATGGCTGATGCTTTATTATTTGGAAAAAATATTTTCACTTGAATCACAAATACATTTTTTAATTACCTTTTTATCATTCCAACCACCATTTTATTTCACATACATCAAACTATAAAAAGTGTCACAACAATTATTCTAATAATGTCAATCCCTAGCTTTGAATTTAACAATTGGTTCGTTATCCACTTATTAATTCTTTGACAGTATATTTGTCCGGTCTTAGGTAGAATTTGATTCTCTTTATCCACCTTCTTTTCTCTGCTTCATCCTTCACTCACCTTCTAAATCTAAAATAGAAAATAAACATAATGAAAATGGCTCTGCCGTAGTCTAATTAACCTAAATGCCTTTATCGTAAACTTCTCTCAGGTCATGTTATGGACTTCATATTCCGCGTTTTCAAGTCTTCAGTATTACTGTTGAAGTCTTTTGTCGAGAATAAAAAAAAACTTGGGCGCCATCACAGTGGAATATCTTGAATAGCCTATGATTAATTATTTAATCCAAGAATTATTGCATCTCAATTAATTGTGATCTAAGCTGATGAATACCCTGTACGAATTAAACCAAGTTAGTTGGTTGCTTGGGTTGAATTCCTTTTTAAGACTAACTGAGGAGGAGGTACTGAGATTGGTGCCATCCACCTTCAAATTTTCAGACACTTGATTTTAGATTGGCTTGGAGTAATATCCTTTTCATCATTCTTGGAACATTGTTATACCCAAAATTCAATTTTGCCACATAGAATGCTAAAGCATCGGAATTGCTTGTGATATCAATTACTCGAAAGCGGGACACTACATAAAAAAGCTAGTCCGACAAAATCTATGTGCATATTTGGCTTTAAGTGGAATTCTCTCCCATCTAACCAAGTATAAGTCAAAAGACCATAAGGATCCTTTATCTTGATAAAGTAAAATTTACTCGAGTATTGAAAGAAACTCATTATTTAAGAACATAGTGTTCCCATTTTTTTAGTATAGTATCATAAAAACTAATCATCCTGATAATCTCAGAGCATTGGCTCTTTCATATATATTTATTTATTTTTAAATGTTTCGCATAAAGTTAGTAAACATGGAGCTATATGTGTTTACTCCCAATTGTAGGATAATTAGCCACATCTAATTGAGATTGGTCCCCCCCCCCCCCCCACAACAAAAAAAATATATTGAGGACATTTCACCTTAGTAGTCAGAGTATAAGGAAAATTTAAAAACTGGGAAAAGTTTGTTAATAGCATATTTGGGGACCAAATTTGTTTTAATTGAAACTTTGTCAGTTTGGCACACATGCCAAATATTGAGGATTAAAACTGTATTTTTCACTTTATTTCATTTCATGAGTTTGGTTTGAACACCATCCCTGCATATAGGGGTAAATGCAATTTGGTCAACCGACAGGTTCATGTGGTTATCTTAACCAAAAGTTAACATAATTAACCCACTTATACCATAGACTAGATTCATACAAAAGTTTCCAGTCAACTGCCATCCTTTCATGTAGAAAGACTGCACTAATAGCTTCTTTTGTTGGACTTGCCATCCTTTCATCTTGGTTGGTTGGAAGCAAATACATGGAAATGAGTGAATAGCTTCAATTCTCGACTCTGGAGCCTAAGGACTTAGACTGGGGTGGTTCTTGACCGAAACTTGTGTTTCCACACAATGAATGCCTTAGACTAATACAGGCCCATAGAGGATTAGGACACTTATCTGCATCTTCACTTCCTTTACCCTTAAAATTTTCAGACACTTAATAATTTTAGCTTGGAGTAGTATCCTTTCATCATTCTTGGAACATTATGTTATACCCAAAATTCAATTTTGCCACATAGAATGCTAAAGCACCGGAATTGCTTGTGTTACCAATTACTCGAAAGCGGGACAATACATAAAAAAGCTAGTCCGACAAAATCTAGTCGCCGATCGAGGACCAAGAATCAATTTTTTTAAGAAAGTAAAGTTAAAATTGAGAATGTTACTAAACATAGGACATGATGATAAATTAATTATCACCAATAGACTAGGAGAAAATACACTAAAATGGCAAGAACAAAGATTTTGGTTTAACCTTCCCACCCCTCCTTATTTCCTTCCAAATCCCAAACTGCCAAATTTAGGAATCAAATCCTGAACTTGGTAGCAAAGAGACTTCCTCATAGAAACTTGGTGAATAAATGAGGGAATTCTTTTTTTTTTTTAATGTTGTGTTTTTCATTTTAGGATATTTCAAAATATTTGTCATCTTAATAAAATTAAGGTTGTTTTTTATCACTTTTTCAATATTGTCCCTATCTTTAGTTGTATGTCAAGTTATATTCAAATTTGAATTTTAAATTTTTGAGGGCAAGTTTAGAAACAGATATCACTCTACCCTGGGACTACAATAACTGATATCAGAGATTCTTGACTAATGCCTCAATAATCACTTTCTCTACCTTATTTATTTCTCCCTTTGCCATTGAGTAATTACCTAATATTTTGATATAATAGCAACAGAAAAATTCAACTTAAAATTATTGACAAAAAAAATTTTGTGAATCGAAATACCAACTTTCCATGCTACATATTTTAGCTAGATTTTCTTAATTCAAGCATAATGGATAATTGTTATGCTGATAAAGTGGATTTGGAGATAAGATAGCGATAGAGATAAGCACAAAAAATGAAAATAAAAAAGGGCTCAGATGTTTAAGTTACATTTTTGTTAAACTTCAAGATTTCTTGTGTAAGTTGGACAAATATTGAGAGAGATCATGTGCTCTAACTAATTACCTTTGGGCAGTTGACCACTATCAAAGATTTTAGGTCTTGATGGGGGTGAAAAGTCAAACGTTCAAATTTTACCTCCCATCAATATGTCACTATATGTGGTTTCTTCTAAATCCATATGGGTGCATAGCGCACCTTTTCTGGTCCGATGTTGGTTCAGACTGTTCAGTCCTCGTCGATTTCTCTAGATCCTGTTGGGCCTCTCCCTCCACCCCCGGACTCTAGGTAAGAGTAAAGAGATCATGTGCTCTGAATATAGGGAATTTATGTCATTGTCCGAGTTTTGGTAGTTGGGTCTGAACGTTCCCACTTAATCTGTCCAGTCAACTGCCTTTCCTTCGTGATAAAAGGACTGTATTAATGGCTTCACTTCTTAGTTTGCCATGTTACTTGGAGGACAACAAACACAGAATCTGGAGTGTAGGGACTTAGACAGGAGTAGTTCTTGACCAATAAATAACTTGTCTTTCCACACAATGAATGCCTTAGACAAAATAGGGCCATGGAGGATTAGGACACTTCTCTGCATCCTCCCTTCTTTTATTCTTCAAATTTATTTTTGTATAGAAGTTTTCAAAGACATAAATAATTTTAGCTGGGCTTGGAGTAATATACCTTCTATCATTCCTGGAAAATTGTTATACTCGAAATGCCACATAGAATGCTAAAGCACCGGAATTGCTTGTGATATCAATTACTCTACAAAAACTCAACAGCGGAAGCTGAAGAAAATACATAAAAAGCTAGTCTGAGGAAATCTTGACAGCCAATCGAGGACCCCAAGAAATTTAGAATTGAAAATATAACTAAAAATAGGACAGGATGATAAATAAGGTTTGTAATTTTGAAAGTAATTAAGCTGTCTTTTTGATACTTGGAGAAGGGTTCTGTAGTAATCTACAATCAAATGATAAAATCTAACAAGGCCTTAGTCTGTAAATAACTAATTTTGAAAGCATAGAAGTAGTCCATCAATTGCAATTTTGAGACTGGGGTTCTTTGTTAAAGGATGTGATTGCAATGTTATGTGATTGTCACTAATAGACTAAAGCAACAAGACAAGCAAATTAGAATTCCCCCAGTAGGCATTTAATTCCTAGCAAGTAAAGGACAACAAAACGTCAGCATCCAAAACGCTATTGGGAAAGAACCCCAGTCCAAGTTGAGGTACAAAGCTTCCCCACGCAATAGATTCACCAAATTGAGCAATAGATTTCCTATAAGTTATTTTCTGTTGTGCTAGGGTAATATGTAGCAATCTGATAGAAGAAAACAATAAAGTAGCAAACATATATCGGAATGGAAACTTGGTGAACAGATGAGGAACTTCAATTTATCAACGTCCAACGGAATCATCAACCATGTGGTATACCACATTTGTGGATGAGTATTTTCTTTTTTTCATTTTTTTTGCCACACACTTATTTCTACAATGTGATTTACCACAATGTGGTAATATATCACTTCCTCATGGACAATGGGTAACAGAAATTTACTAATTCACGTGTGTAAACACAATCCAGTTTTACAATGGAAACACAACTACGATACGTTGTGGAAAAATTTTAACTCAACCCCAAGTATATGCCTATATAAGTCCTGCCCAATGTCACGATTTATGCTCATGTTTTATTAATTGTTTGGCATTCCTCAAATGATATTAAAATATATATCATGTAATGTTCTCAACTTCTTTTTCTTTCAGCTTTTGGCTTTTGAAAAGTAAAAGAAAAACTAAAATCAGAAGCTACAAGATGTCTACTTTTTCCAATAATTCTAAAATTTGAATTCTAATTTGGAATTTTGAAGAATCAACGTTTACAAAATGCGAATTAATTGAGAAGAGGCTCTATCCGTTATAATGTTCAAACTATGATATTAATGGAATGTTTTTGCTAGGGGGAGGGTTGGGTTAGGTAGTAAGATGGGAGGGATTGTAAGTATGATATTTTTGGTTTAATACCTCCAAAAAAAACTTAATAGAATATTTTTGTTAAAGTACATTTTCTAAATCAAAAAGGAAATTGCACATATACGAGCTAAAGTTTGCATTTACCTTTAGAATTCAAAAAAGTTAAATGGAAGTGCCATCGTAGTTCTTTTATAGTACCCTAAGAGTGATAAATAAGAAAAGTGGACAAATTATCTTTTTTAAGTACAGTTTTCTAAATAATCATGGTAGTCGTGATATATATTTTGTACAGGTCAAATTCCAAAAGATATTGGTAATCTTCAAGGCATGAGGAGATTCTGGATGGCAAGAGCTAACATGAATGGTAAGAGTGTTATCTACATTCACCTTATGTTTTAAGAAATTAAAAATATGTATCATAATAATAATCATGGTTTGTGTGAAATATATACACACATATACCTTTTATTATTGCAAGGAGAAATTCTAAGGGGAGAGGATGGATTGGATTGTAAGGGGAAGAGAGTGTCAGTGAGAAGTTTCGAATTCAAAACCTCCAACTTACACAAAAAAAAAAAAAAGAGAAAGTCTAACATCAGTCTATCAAAGCATATTACCTTTTACCTTTCTGGTTAAAGCATTCAACTTTACTATCCCTTAAACTTTGAGTCTGTTTAATAGAAGATTATTTTTTAAAAAATTTTGAGCATATTACCTTTTACCTCCCTAAGTAAAGTATTCGACTTCACTATCCCTTAAACTTTGAGTGAATTTAATTAGATAGAAGATTATTTTAAAAAAATTTACAATGATCTATAGTACTTTTTATGATGTAATATATATGAGATAAAAAGATAACTTCTTGTGATGTAAGTTTGTTAGAGCACATTACCTTTTACTTCCCTAGTTAAAGCATTCAACTTCACTATCCCTTAAACTTTGAATGTGTTTAATAGAAGATTATTTTAAAAAGGGTAAAAAATAAAAAAATCCCTTGTGGTAAATCTAATATATAGAAACCCCCCCTCCCCCCCCCCCCCCGGTGGCTTCAAAACGTATAAAACGACATCTCATACTTTGAACTAAATTGTAAAGGTGATGGTATCCATTAAAATTAATGAAAATGGCTTATTGGAATCTAAATTTTTTTTTCTATACCTAATTTGAGATAAATTTGCAATCCAAACATTCTTTATAATTGTGTAGGGGTATATCATGTGCCTAAATTTAGAAATAGGAGAAAGAGAAGTGTTGATTTTGAATCTACCCAAAAAAGAAGAAATAAAATAGTGCAGGTTTTGAAAAGTTAAACAAGTAATTTAGTCCTATAAAAAAAAGGATTATAATCACTTTACCCCCTTAACGTTTGGTGTCACTATCAATTTCCCCCTTAACGTTATCTTTTAGTCACTTTACCCCCAAAACTAGCTGTCAAATTTAATGGAGTTTGTTAATTAAAGTGAAAAGACATGTTTAACTCTTAAAATGATTATCACTTTACCCCCATAAACTATAGTCTCATTATCAATTTACCCTCTAGAGTTATTTTTTAGACAATTTATCTTACCATTAAACCAACTTAACAAGTTAAAAAACTTTAGAAGCAAATATCCTCCTCTTTGCATAATAAAAATAATAAAAAATTTAAAGTGGCTCTTCTCCTTTTTAGTATCAAGAAAAAAAAGTCAAAAAATTCATTTCTTTCTTCTTGGCAATCTTATTAATATTGAAAAAAATAGAAAGATGGAGAGGGGAAAGGGAGACGGAGAGAGAGAGCTCAATTTTTTTAAAAAAAATTACAAATAAGAAAGAATTGAATACTTTTATTATTATAAAATTATTTCACTTTTCTGTTTACTACCAAATTTCAATCCTAATCTGGACAACCTTAAAGTAATATGATAATGCTATATTTTTCTTTATTTTCTTTCTTTGCAAAATCTAATTTTCTGTCTCCTTCTTTCCTATCTCTTTTTCTTTTTTTGAGTATTAATAAGTGTGAAAAAAAGAAATTTGAGAAAATTCTTTTATTTTTATGTTTTTTGATCTCTTAAAGTGAAAAAAAGAAGAAGAATAACCATTCCAACTTTTTTATTTTTAATTATATATAAAAAGGGTAAATATATTTAAAATTTTTTGACCATACTAATTAGATTAACGATGAGGTAAAATGCCTAAAAAATAATGTTAGGAACTAAAGTGATTGTATCACTATAATCTAAACGAGTAAAGTGATAATAACAATGTAGTAATGCTATAAAATAAAAAGGGTATTTTTGTCCAAAATTTCTTAATATGTTGAGTTGAATTACTTATGGGGGTAAACTGACGAAAAGATAACGTTAGGGGGTAAACTGATAGTAGTGATATAGTTTAAGGGGGTAAAGTGATAATAACCCATAAAAAAATAAATAGTTGAGAAGTGACTAAAATATCCAATATCACACTGTAAGCAACTGCAGTATATTTCCTTCTATCATCTAGCGTGTGAATTGTAATCTTGGATTTTTCAGGCAAGATACCTGAAGCGGTTGGTTACCTTAACAAGTTGGAGGAAATAATACTAGACATGAATAGGTTTACAAGTCCCATCCCATCCAAACTGTTTACTGTGTCTTTGCTACGAGTAATATCCATGGCAGAAAATGATCTCCGGACAGTCTTCCCTCAAGTTTGGGTGCCATGTTAGCCAATCTTGAAGAACTTTATATTGGGGGAAACAGACTAAGTGGAGTCGTACTAACATATATCTCCAATGCTTCAAGACTTGCTCATTTAGACCTTACATCTAACCAGTTCACAGGTGTAATTCCTCGTTCTCTTGGTGACTTGAGACTTCTAAAAATTTTGTGTCTTGCGAACAACAGTTTTTCCTATGAATCTCATTATGGGGAATTAAGCTTTTTGAATTCCCTGTCAAATTGCAAATATCTAAATGTGTTGTGGCTAAATGAGATTCCTTTCAATGGGTTTCTTCCAGTTTCTGTTGGAAATCTTTCTAGTAATCTGGAATCTTTTTATATGAATGATTGTGGACTTTATGGACAAATACCAAGTTCCATAGGAAATTTAAGTAACTTGGCAGACCTGAATTTGTCTCAGAATGCCCTGGAAGGGACAATTCCACCAACCTTTGGAGGGCTATTGAAACTTCAGGAAATGGATCTTGGATATAACAAATTTCAAGGACCCTGTCCTAGTGAATTATGTTATTTATTGAACTTAGGACGATTAAGTTTGAGCAGCAATCTGCTTTCTGGTAGACTTCCTAGTTGCATAGGGAATATTACTTCCTTAAGATATCTATATCTGGACTCCAATAATTTAAGTTTTAACTTGCCCTCATATTTGTGGAGACTCAGGGATATCTTGGAGCTCAATTTGTCCACAAATTCTTTCAGTGGTTCTTTATCCTCTGAAAAATTTGAAGGCACTAATAATTGTGGACCTGTCTGTCAATAACTATTTTGGAGATATTCCCATTGCCATAGGAGCACTACAGAGTTTACAGGCACTATCCTTGAAGCATAATAGGCTGCAAGGATTTATTCCGGAATCTATGAAGAATATGTTGGAATTACAGTATCTGGATTTGTCATTTAACAATTTGACTGGTGAAATTCCCAGTTCACTGCAAGTACTCCAGAATCTTGTATACTTCAATGTGTCCTTCAACAGATTTAGAGGACCAATTCCACATGGAGGACCTTTTGCCAATTTTACGAAGCTATCTTTTCTCTCAAACGAAGCATTGTGTGATGCTCCTTGGCTCCAACCTCGTCAAACTTTTGAACAAAGTTCAAGGAAAAAGACAGTCTTGTTTGTGTTGTTGGCACTGTTGGATCCTTAATCCAACATTGGACTTATATGTCAATAATTATATGTTGCAAACTGTCAATTAAGGTTAAACCCAATTAAAGTGGTCAAATATAGTTTGGACTTAATGTATCTAATAGGGTGTGGACCTTTAATGTGTAGAGACCTAAGGGCTCCTATTTTCATGATGGGTTGAAATAGGGTTCCAAAGGATAACAGGAATATTACCTATAAATAGGGTCATGATCCCCAGGTCACACAGATTCTATTTTTGTCGTATTTTCTAGTACCACAAAATATAGCTCTTTCCTGATATCTCATCGTCAGGAAAGATACCAGAGAGATACTAAAGGGCTCTTTCAAGAATCGGTAAATACGTCTTGACCTGGAAGGCCACCCCAATACCTTTGGAGATTCATATATCAGTTTGTCGATATGAATCCAGATATGCTTCCGCATTTATATTACAGTTATATTCAAATATCTGATATTGGGATCCTGAAAATCTTACAAGTGGTATCAGAGCCTCCCCGATATCAAAATTTGAATTTTTAAGGTGGTAATTAATTTGGTCTTATTCATGAGTACACGGATTCCTCGTTGATTCTAATATGGCCAATTGTACTCGATTTTGACTATTCAATGGTTACTGTACTCGTGAATAGTTGTGTTTGATTCTGACTATGAGTCTGTGGACCCCTGCATGATACACAAGTCATGATATTGTTGTGAAATTATGTCTTCTGATTGGTTGCAAAGGTCATGATAGGGCCGAATTCTACATGACTTCTTTAGTCATGTTTTCGGCTTTACGGCTTCTTGTCCTTTTTTTGGAAGTCACGATTGTGGCTCTTTGTTATGTCTTTATGAATTGTGATAGCAAGAATGATGATTCAAGCTCTCTTATTTTATTTATTATTTATTGATATCTTGTGAATAATGAATGTTTACAGTAAGGGGACCATTTATGATTGCATAAGGACATATGGATTATGTGGTTTACCGTGGATTCCATATTAAACAACTTGTTTATATAGCTTTTATGACTTGTTTTCATGTTCAAGAATAAATATGCATATATTAATATGCTAAGAAAATTAGGGTTTATTTAATTTAAGTGAACCCTAATAAAGTTAAAATATGACATTCAAGTCCTATAAAGTCCGTATGTTTGACCCACTAAATATATAGTTTTATAAAGGATTTAAGGACTTCAAAAAAAATTGGGCTTGAATAATAAATTGGGTCAAATTATGGGTATGGACCTTTGGTCCAATAAGTCTTGATCCAATTGATTAGGTTTGACCACGTTTTGATCAGAGTTGACCAAAGGTGACTTTGATCAAAATTTTTGAATATTGGTATGATTATATATATTTTGGAATAAATTAATTGAAATAATATGCCACAAAAGTAACCTCTATTATGAAAATTAATTTATTTTAAAATATAACTAGTTGGGTACTTGTAATTTTATAAATATTGATCGATCCAAAGAAAGGTCAATATTTAATAACATTACATGTACACTTGTGATAATAAATACGTGATAATTATTTGAATTTTTTACATGTGATTTATAAATTAGCCCAAAGAAAAATTTATTTTTGGATATGTTATTATTATCAGTATTTATTACTGCATCAAGATATCACTTAAAAGTTAATATTTTTGTCTAAAGACAAAATATTAATGAAACACCGGTATCTTGAGATGGGACTACCATTATTTGAATTTATTATTGTTTTGGTTTATGTGAGATTGTTTTAATTATATTATATTTTCTGTTCAGTTGCGAATGATCTTACAAATATTACTTCCAACATCAATAATATTTCTATGTTGAATGGCACAAACTTCAAGTCTTGGAAAGAAAGTCTCTTGATAGTACTTGGAGTAATGGATCTCGATCTTGCGTTAAGAGATGATTCTCCCCCACCTCTTACAGATCAAAGTACCTCTGATGAAAAGAAAAATAATGAAAGGTGAGAGAGATCGAATCGCTTATGTCTGATGATCATTAAAAAGGCCGTTCCAAAAGCATTCAGGGGAACAATTTCAGAAATGATAGTAACCGCTAAAGAGTTCCTTCAAAACATTTGTCAAGAACGAAAAGGCTGAAATTAGTACGCTCTTGACACGCCTAATTTCGATGAAATATAGTAGTAACGGTAATATCAGAGAGTACATTATGGAGATGTCTCATCTTGCCTCAAAATTGAATGCACTCAAATTGAAACTCTCCGAAGAGTTTTTTTTTTTTTTAAATGTAAGTTGGAGGACTCGAACCCGAAATCTCTTGCTTACACTCCCTCCCTCCGTACCACCCAACCCATCCCTCCCCCCCAACTCTCTGAAGAGTTACTGGTGCATTTGATTTTAATATTTTTTCCTACACAGTTTAGTCAGTTTAAGGTGAGTTATAACTGTCAAAGGAGACTTGATTTCTAAATAAATTCATTTCACACTGTGTAGAGGAAGAGAAAAGGTTGAAACAAGATTAGACAGAAAGTGTCCATCTGGTATCAACCACTTATAATAAAAGTAAGGGACTTAAGAGAAAGAAGGAAAAGGAACTGCAAGTACAGCGCCACAAAAGAAACAACAAAAGAAATCAGATAATCAGGGAAAGAATAATTGTTTCTTCTGTGAAATTGAAGGGCATAAAAAGAAGTATTGCACCAACTATCACGCTTGGCGTGCTAAGAAAGGTATGCTTCTTAATTTGGTTTGTTCTGAGGTTAATTTAATTTCGGTACCTAGACACACATGATGGTTAGATTCTGGTGCAACAACTCATATCAGTGTGTCTATGCAGGGTTGCCTGAATTGACGAATGCCTAATGATAATGAAAGATGTATCTATGTGGGCGATGGCAAAACAGTTCAAGTTGAGGCAATTGGAGTTTTTTTATATTATTGTTAAACACCAGATTTTATTTGGATCTCAATGAGACATTTGTTGTACTGCCTTTTTGACGAAATTTAATTTTTATTTCTGCTTTGGACAAATTTGGATTCTTGTTCATTGAAAATGAAAAGTTTGAATTGTTTCATGATTAAAATTGGTTGGTTCTAGTTCTTTAATGCACTACGATAATCTATATTTAATTGATACAATTGTCTCATTTAATGAATCTCTGCATTTGAGTACTAGAGGAGTAAAGAGAAAATTAACCAATGAGAATTCAGTTGCATTATGGCACAAGAGATTGTGACATATCTCCAAACGGAGAATAGAAAGACTTGTGTCAAATGAAATTCTCGACTCTTTAAATTTTACAAATTTTGATGATTGTATTAACTGTATAAAGGGGAAACAAACCAATAAAAGAAGATTTGAAATCAATAGGTCCTTAGACGTCTTAGAACTTGTACATACGGATATTTGTGGGCAATTTTCTACATCTGCATGGAATGATCAACAATATTTTATAACGTTCATAGATGATTTTTTCAAGATATGTCTACAAATATCTCATTTCTGAAAAATCACAGTCACTGGACGTGTTCAAAATTTTTAAAATCGAAGTTGAGAATTAACTCAATAAAAGAATTAAAAGCGTCAGATCTGACCGTGGTGGTGAGTACTATGGTAGATATGATGGTTCAGGTGATCAACGTCCAGGACCATTTGCTAAATACCTAGAGTAATGCAGTATCGTCCCACAATACACTATACTAGATTCACCCACTACGAATGGTGTAGCTGAAAGACGAAATAAAACGCTTAAAGATATGGTAAGGAGTATGATATGCCATTCTACTTTACCAGAGTCACTTTGGGGTGAAACACTTAAGACTGCAGCATATATTATTAATAGAGTTCCAACTAAAGCAACTATCAAAACCCCTTATGAGATTTGGATAGGGAAAAAACTCAGTTAAAAGCATCTGTATGTTTGGGGGTATCCAGTTGAGACAAAGCCTTACAGGCCAAATGAAAAGAAATTGGACTCAAAAACAGTTAGTTGTTATTTTATTGGACACTCTAAAAGATCCAGAGGTTATAAGTTTTATAATCCCATAACTAAATCAATTTTTGAGACAGGAAATGCCCGGTTCTTTGAGGATATCGAGTTTGGGGGAAAAAATACAGTAAGAGACATTATCTTTAAAGAGGAATATATTAATATTCCCACGGTGTCATTGATCTTGCTCAAGATCCTATTCCTGATCTTGATCATGATATGACAAATCAAGACAATGTCGAAGAGTAAACTGTTATAGAAGAACAAACTCTTTTTCTCTAAAAACCAGTGCCATTAAGAAGATCCACTAGAGAAATGAGAAGTGTATTGTCAGATGATTACATTATTTTTCTCTAAGAACATGAGAATGACTTTAGATTGATGAAAGATGATCCAATCAACTTCTGTCAAGCCATGAACAGTTCAAATTTTTAAAAGTGGATTGATGCTATGAATGAGGAGATTAAATCCATGAAAGACAATGATATTTGGAATTTTGTTTCATTGTTAGAAGGAGCGAAATCCATTGGTTGTAAATGGACAGTTAAAATCAAAAGGGATTCGAAAGACAATGTGAAAAGATACAAAACTCGTCTTGTCGTCAAGGAATTTACACAAAAGAATGTATCGACTACAAAGAAACCTTCTCTCCAGTCTCTTCATAGGACTCTTTGAGAATTATCAAGACATTAGTGGCGCATTTCAATCTTGAGCTATATCAGATGGTTGTAACGACAGCGTTTTTCAATGGTAACATTGATGAAACGATTTATATGGTGCAACCAGAAAATTTTGTATCAGGAAATCCAAAAAATATGATTTGCAAATTTAAAAAATCCATCTATGGGTTCAAACAAGCGTCTCGACAATGGTATTTTAAATTTCATCAAGTGATCATCTCATTTTATTTTAAGATGAATTTAGTAGATGATTGTATATACCATAAGTTCTGTGGGAGCAAGTATATTTTTCTGGTATTGTACGTTGATGATATTTTACTTGCTAGCAACGATATTGATCTATTGCATGAAACTAAGAAATTTCTAACTAAAAATTTTGAGATGAAAGATCTTGGTGATGCATGTTTTGTGTTAGGCATACAGATACACCGGAATCACTCTCGGGGTATTTTAGAACTATCACAAAAGAGCTATATCGAAAAGATTCTTAAAAGGTATGACATGCAAAATTGTAAATCATGTGACACCCTTGTGGCTAAAGGAGACAAATTTAGTCTTGAATAGTGTCCTAAGAATGCTTTTGAGGAACATCAGCAGTAGAGAGTCTAATGTATGCTCAAGTATGTACGCGTCCGGATATTGCGTACATTACTAGAATACTGGATAAATATTTGATTAATCCTGAATTAGATCATTGAAAAGCAACCAAACGGGTCTTACAGTATCTACAGAAAATAAAAGATTACATGCTTACGTATCGGAAGTCAGATGAGTTCGAGATCATTGAGTATAATGATTCCGATTATGTTGGATGCCAAGATACTATGAAATCAATGTCAGGATATATCTATTTGTTGGTTGGAGGTGTCACATTCTGGAAGAGTACTAAACAGTCCCTGATAGTATCTTCTACTATGGTTGCATAGTTTATAACTTGTTATGAGACATCCAATCAAAGAATTTGATTGCGAAACTTCGTCACAGAATTATGTGTAGTGGATAGTATTGAAAGACCACTCAAATTATTTTGTGACAATAAATCAGTAGTCCTATATTCCAATAATAACAGGAGTTCGACGAAATCTAAACATATAGATATCAAATTCCTAACTGTTAAAGAAAGAGAACAGAGTGGACAGTTATCGATGGAGCATATCGGGACAAACTCCATGGTTGCAGATCCGCTTACTAAGGGATTGCCACCCAAAATGTTTCATGAGCATACTGCTCGTATGGGTGTCATGTTATTAAATGATGTACAGTTTTAGTGGGAGTTTGATATTTTAAATGCTCTTATGATACTTTTTCGGTTATTAATGATTTAACGATATTTTATGCATAAATAAAGTTTGGATTCATTTACACTCTGACTTTGGTATGGTTTGATCTCGTGAAAATTTAAGATGGACTAGTTGAAAATAGGCATGTTTTGATTACATTACATGAAATTTCGATGCTACACATCCATATCATTATTCATGTCATTCAATTATATCCATATATGTGACCATTAATGGGTCGGGTTACGAATTTGTAACAAAGCGCTTTGATCCTATATTGGTATGATTGATGGACCGAATTGGTTACAGATACATTATGATAATGACAGTAAAGTTGAGCTCATACGGTTAATTGCGAAACATAATTATAAGGTTACACATATAGGTCAAGTGGGAAATTGTTGGATTCTTAATCCAACATTGGATTTATATGTGAATAATTATGTGTTGCAAACTATCAATTAAGGTTAAATCCAATTAAAATGATCAAATATAGTTTGTAATTAATGTATCTAATAAGGTGTGAGATTTTAATGTGTAGAGACTTAAAGGCTCCTATTTTTATGATGGGTTGAAATAGGGTTCCAAAGTGTAACAGAAATGTTACCTATAAATAGGGTCATGGTCCCCAGGTCACACAGATTCTATTTTTGTTGTATTTTCTAGTACCACAAAATATAACTATTCCCTGATATCTCATCGTCAGGAAAGATACCAGAGAGATACTAAAGGGTTCTCTCAAGGATCAGCAAATACGTGTTGACCTGGAAGACCACCCCAATACCTTTGGAGATTCATATATCAATTTGTCGATATGAATCCAAGTACGCTTCCGCATTTATATTTTAGTTATATTCAAATATCTGATATTGGGATCTTGAAAATCTTATAGGCACTTGGATCAGCAGTTGTAACCATGGTAGTTTCGGTTTTGGTGATAAGAAAGTAGAGAAGAAAAATTGTGTCTCCATCTAACTTAGATCCAGATACAACATTTGAGAGGGTATCATTCCACGAATTCAGACAAATAACGAACGGGTTCAATGAGGGTGCATTACTTGGCTCCGGAACCTTTGGTTCTGTTTACAAAGGAACACGAGAAAATGGGATGGCTTGGGCTATAAAGGTTTTCGATTTGCAGCTCGATGGTGCATTTGAAAGCTTCGACAGGGAATGTGAAGTCTTACGGTATCTTCATCATCGTAATTTGACTAACGTCATCAGTGCTTGCTCAAATCCTGACTTTAAAGCTTTGATACTTGAATACATGCCCAATGGAAGCCTTGAGAAATGGCTTTATTCAGGCACTCAAATCTTGAACATCATGCAAAGACTAGACATTATGATAGATATAACCTGTGGTTGGAATATCTCCACTATGGTTATTCAACTGCTGTGATTCACTGTGATTTGAAGCCCAGCAATATCCTACTAGATCAAGATATGGTTGGTCATGTTTGTGACTTTGGAATTGCTAAGCTGTTGGGAGATGGAGAAAGTGTGGTACAAACAAAGACTCGCTACATTCGGAAATATTGCCCCAGGTAACTCTTCTTGATTGCAATTCCAATTTTTGATGTCAGTCAAATGATGTTTTGACTTTTAACTAATTAAAATTTTTTTTATTCAGTACCGAAGTTCTGAATTCACGTTATTAATTGAATTTAGCAAACGAATTTAATTCAATATTGATGCTAGAGTATGGACTAGAAGGACTGGTTTCAACAAGTTGTGATGTATATAGCTTTGGGATCACATTGATGGAGACATTTACTAAAAGGAGGCCTAAGGATGAGATTGCTGAAGAGTTAAGCCTGCAGCATTGGGTACAAGAATGCTTACCAGATTCTGTGATTCAGCTTATGGACATGAACTTAGTTCATCTTGAAGATGAACCAGTCAAGAATAAGATAGCATGCATATCATCTATCCTGGAACTTGCTTTATGTTGTACGGCAGACGCTTCTAAGGAAATGAACATGAAAGATGTCCTAAAAGCACTCCAGAAGATTAAACTTCAATTCTCTGAGGGGCTCAAACCTTTGAAGCAGGTATATAACTGTTATATAAAGATAACTAAAAATTGCAATTTTCTTTTTGAAATTTATGACATATCAGGCAATTATTCAAAAAAAAAAGAAAGTATTTGTTGATGCATTACTTTTAAGTATCTTCTGTTTTGAATATATAGCAGAGGCGTATGGTGTAATTGTGGTGAATCCTTTCCTTTGACTCCGTGCACACCAACCAAATGCTTCAAGTTCAAGACAGGAGCAAGAATTTTTTTTTTGGGGGTCAGAAAGGATGTTAATTTCTGTATTTTCTGATGCGGCATTGCTGATTCAGGTAGCTTTTTAACAGTGGTTTGCTCGCAATGTCATCAACAATTTGCATTTTCCTCCGAAGATATATGTTGGTGCTTAATTTTGCTACATGGTTATGTCGCTGTATCTTGTGCATGTTATCTTGAGCTTGCAAATCATATCCTATGAAAATGATCTTCAGTGAAAATGTCTGTAACTCATTTTAGGAAGAGCGAGAGTCGAGATGCATGTAAGACAGCATAAACAAGGCATGAATGCAGGGCAGTAGAATAGATTTCAGTTCAGTAATTTCTTGCCTTCGTGGACAACTCATTTATCATAAGAACTTGATAGCCTATGCAATCTCATGAATATTGTCTTTCGAAACGGCAAGTCCTAAAAGTCTCAACGCTTGGGTGATAATAATCAAAATGTAGTCACTTCAATTTTTAAAAATCGAAAATCATGCTCTAATCTAAATTTTTAAGTAGGTTTGGTAACTTAACTATTTTAAAAACTATGAGTTGATTACCCAATTTTTTTATTTGAATCAATTCAGCTTTCTCGGTAACTCTTTTTTCGGATTCTTTTTGAACACCCCTATCAAACAGAGCCAATGACCTACCATCTCCATCCGTCATGCTACGAAATGGAGGGAACATTTGTTAAATAGCTCTAGTTTGTGAGTTTACTCTTAATGGACCTCTTCATTAGACTGTTGATGATTTTTTAACGTCTCATAAATATATATGAGAACAGTTAATAATATTGCCTTTCAATCTGAGAACAATAAATAAGAAAAAAAAAGTACTGTAATGAAGGGCTAATTGCAGTTTGCACCCCCAACTATTGCGTGATCGGAGTTCGCACATTAAAGTTCTAATTTCTACAATCAACTACTTTAAACTTTTGATTCCTAGAACAATTTAAAAATCAAGCCAAGTTGGATTAAAAAACAAGAGTGGTGTGACCAGTCTACCGTTATTTTTTTTTATTGAACTTCGAATAATAGCCTTTAAACAATAGCCTATTAAAAATATCTTATGAAACCCAAAAGAAAAATAAATTAAAAAAATATAGTTCATGCATGAGAAGGTCCAATATCACCAATGTGAGACATAAATCTTCCTAGGTAGGTAAGTAAATTCATGACCAAATTAATATGTCGATAGGTTACAATTTTGCCATTTATTTTATAATTAATTTTCCTTATTACCTTACAAAATGTGGATTAATTGTCAAATTCTACTCACTTTTGAAAATTTATAATTATTATAGGGAGTGGAACAAAATACCATAAAAAGGTGTCAATTTGACGGTAGCTACCAGAAGAGTTTGAGTGGTAACAGGAGACACGAGACCAATTGAAGACAAAATTGAAGATTGTTTCCTTATCTGATAAGGAAAGTACGGCAGAGTAGTAGCAGTAGGACTCTTTCCTTTTGTTGGTTCCTGTAGCCGTATAGTAGGAAAATAAGGAGAAAAAATAGCAGTCATCGACACAGTAAATCTTACGGGCGTACCTAAGATTATTTCTCAATTAGAGTAGTGATTGACAGGCGTACCTCAATCATCAACACAGTAAGGAGGAGTTGACTGTCATCGCTTGTTTGACAATTATAACCTATTTATTAGTTAATAATTGGAATTATCTCTGCATCGATGATCAATTAGTTGAACCATTGCTGAAGTTATTGCTTGACTAGAGCTTGGCTATTATTAATTTGATTGTAATAATTTGTCATTTAATTGTTAGTTGGCTATTTACTTTTATTCGAACAGTTTAATTGTTACCAGTTCTATAAAAACCCCCCTTTGTTAGTTTGAATTTCAAAAGAGACAAATAACCCCAATTCCTGTGGATTCGACCCTACTTATCACTATCTATAGAAATTATATTTTATTTGAGCAGGTATTTATTATTGCACAGGCTCGACAACCTGTCAATTTTTTGCACCGTTGCCGGGGATTGGCGTTAGTTAATTTGTTTCTTTTTAAGTTCATTCTTGTTTTAATTTTCTGATATTTTTTTCTAATATATGTCTCGTTCATCTAGTGCAGGTGAATTGATCTTTGACCCTGAGGTAGAGAAGACCGCGCGGAGGACACGAAAAGAGACCAGACAGCTTAAAGAGGAGCAATCTAGTGCTGCATATCAGAGACTTGATCTGGAAGTTGAAGCGACGCATTCACTTGGTGATACTTCGAGTGACTCGAATCGATAAGAAATTACTATGGCTAATGCACGAACATTAAGGGAGTTGACTGTCCTTGATTTAAATCAGCAGCTATTATGCATTACTTTTTCAAGTTTGAATGATAACACCCCATTTGACCTAAAATCTGGTATAATTCATCTTTTACCATCTTTTTATGGTTTACCAAGTGAGAAGTCTTATAAACACTTGCAAGAGTTCGATGTTATTTGTAACAGTATGAAACCTCCGGAAATTACAGAAGAACAGATAAAAATGAGGGCATTCCCCTTCTCTTTGAAAGACTTCGCGAAACACTGGTTGTACTACCTACCACCAAGTAGCATCACAACTTGGGACCAGCTGAAGAAAAAATTCTTAAACAAATATTTTCCTGCGTCTCGAGCTGCAAGTTTAAGGAAGGAGATATGCGGTATCCAGCAACACCTAAGAGAGTCGCTCTATGATTACTGGGAGCGATTCAAGAAGTTGTGCATCAAATACCCTCAACACCAAATAAGTGAGCAATCGTTCATCCAATATTTTTACGAGAGGCTACTTTTCAGAAATAGGAGTATAATTGATGCTGCAATTGGAGAGGCGTTGGTGAACAAGACTCCTCGAGAAGCGTAGGAGTTAATTGAAGGAATGGTCGAGAATTCGCAGTAGTTTGGTACAGGAGAGGATGTCCCGACACGCAGAGTGAATGAAGTAGAAACATCATCTATCCAACAGCAATTGACGAAGTTAACATCTTTTGTTAGGAAATTGGCTGTAGGAAATGCGCCGCAGGCCAAGGTGTGTGAAATTTGTACTGCCACGGGTCATTCTACAGAGATGTGTCCGCTGATTCAAGAAAAAAATGCAGAACAAATAAATATGGCTGGCTACGCGCCCGCGCCAAGAAAACAATATGACCCGTATTCGAACACTTACAATCCTGGTTGGGGGACCATCCCAACCTCAGTTATGGAGGAAATAGGCAATCCAATTTTGTGCCAAATAGACAACAAGGGTATCAGCAGCAGTATCAATCTCGACCACTACCTCATTCGCCGAGCTCCAGTCCATCTTTGGAAGAAATGATGAAACAATTGATGGCTAGTACTGCGTAACATCAGAAAAAGATGAACTCCAAACTGCAGAACATAAGAAATCAAATGAGCCAGATACAAGCAATGCAAAATCAGATGAATCAGATGGCAATAGCAATCAATCATTTGGAATCCTAAGTTTATGGAAAATTGCCGTCTCAACCTGAACTGAACCTGAAGAATGTAAGTGCAATGATCTTAAGGATCGGGAAGGAAATTCAGAAACACGAACTTGTGATTCTGAAGTATAAAAATAAAGATCGAATTGAAAAAGAGCTTGAGGAGGAAAGAATAAGAAATGCAAATCCAAAGGTAATTCCTGATTCTATAATTAAAGTTGGAACTAACTTACCATTTTTTTCGAGCAGGTCAGAGAAACTAAAGAAGCAAGATAAAGAAAAGCAGATTCTAGAGGTGTTTCGAAAGGTGGCAATCAAAATCCCTTTGTTAGACGCGATCAAGCAAGTGCCAAAATACGCTAAATGCTTGAAAAACTTGTGTGTCAACAAGAAGAAGTTGAGGGGGGATGAGTAGATTGTGGTAGGTAAGAACGTTTCAGCGATTTTACAAAGGAAACTACCACCTAAATGTGGAGATCCAGGTATGTTTACTATCCCCTATAAGATTGGATATTCTAATATCAAAAATACCGTGCTAGATTTAGGGGTTTCTATTAATGTGATGCCTAAATCAATCTATGATTTCCTAAATTTAGGACCTTTAAAAGAAACAGGGATAATAATTCAATTGGCTGATCGTACATTTGCTTATCCGGATGGGGTAGTTGAGAATGTTTTAGTGCAGGTAGATAGACTAATTTTTTCTGCTGATTTTTATGTACTTTACATGGATGATGAAAGTGCCGCAAATCCATCACCCATTATATTAGGAATGTTATTCTTGTGTACTGTCCAAACTAAGATTGATGTTAGTAAGGGTACTCTCACAATGAAATTTGATGGAGAAATAGTTCATTTTAATATTTTTGATACAATGAAATATTCTGTTAACTCTTACTCTGTATTTGCTATTCATGCTATTAATCTTTCTATGCAAGAATTTTCTGAGTTTGCTTGTAGGAGTCAATTCAAAGTTGCTACGAACAAGTATCAGAGGATGAAATGAATTTATGAGATGAAAAAGAATAGAAAATTAAGAAAGAAGGCTGCACTCAATAGCTATTTGGATCCCGAAAGAAGGCCACAGATTACAAGAAAAATTGAATTACATCCAGATTAAATAGTGGTGTTTAATGTCTAGTCAAAGATGTTAAAGAAAGGCACTTATTGGGAGGCAATCCAATTTCTTTTAGTTATTTGTTCAGTTTTATTTGATAGTTTCAATATATTTTCTTAGAGTTTTTCCAGATTTCTGATTTAATTTTTCATTTTTGATAATTAGTAGGTGTCCCCCTGACATGATACGCCCCGTCAATAGGGCGCGTGGTAAAGTGCAACTCCCAGGTTCCTCATCAGAAGGATTTCCGCCGTCATGACGCGCTCGCATCAAGTCACTTGGAGAGCTCTTCTTCGATCCTGGAGAGGACTAGCCGTCATAACACGCCCGCGTCAATAAGGCGCATGGTAACTTTTAATTCAAAATCCTCATCAGAAGGTTCTTACCCTCATGACGCGCTCGCATCACCTGGACACGTGGTCATATGTAATTCTCAAAGTGTTCACCAGAAGGGTTCTCACCCTCATGACGCGCCCGCGTCAAGGAGATGCGCTATAACTTTCAAATCTTAACTCCTTCGTCAGAAGGGTTTTTGCCTCAAACATGACGTGAAGGTATGTACAAAAAAAAAAAAACCCGAAACCTATTTTCTTTTTCTCTTTCTTCCTTTCTTTTTCACTCTTTCTTTCTTTCTTTTTCTTTCTTTCTTTTTCTTTCTTTCTTCCTCCCTGTTTCCCTTGTCTTTCCCTTTCGGCCGAAACCCCACCAACTCGCGCCGCAACTCTCTCTCTCTCTCTCTCTCTTCGCCGCCGTTGCCTCAACCTCCACAAGCACCGCCCGTCTCAACCGCCATCACCTTCGCCGTCCCTTTCCTTCCTCCGTCGCACTCCGTAGCCCCGCTGGACGTCAGCCGCCCCTGTCGCTCCTGGCCGCCATTACTCCACCAGAGGGGCCACCACAACCGCTCGAAACCCTCCACCACGTACTCAGGAAAGTTTCGTTGTCCTATTTGCTTTCTTTGCTTTATGATATCCATTGAGGACAATGTCGGATTTAGGTGGGGGGGACAGCGGTGGTACTAGTATTTCTAGTTTTTAGTTTTTTGTTGTTTTTCCTTTATTTTTTTCTTTTTTCTTTATTATCTGCCTATTTTTCGTTTATTTTCTTTCTACTTTTATTAGTGATTAGCTCTTCTGTAACTACCAAGGATTGATGATGGTTGTTGACTCTAAATCTGCCTATTGTCAAGTTTTAGTAATAAAAGTGTATCATGTTAATTTGGTTGAATCCAAACATATATCTCTTTGGTGAATATCAATAATTTTATGACTTATAATTTCTGGTTACCTTTTCTAGGCATAAGGAATAACTGTTCGGCATTTTCATGTGAATTTATCCAATTATTAACTTTAGTTCTCCATGCTTGAAGAAATGAGGCTAGCTGTTGCTATTTAATGTGATATTTTGAGTTACTTTGTTGCCTGGTTGTGAATAAAAGTTGACTGTACTCTACTAGTTATTACTACTGAGTAACCGGGGATCTTCATCAAAAGTGTTGATTTTTGCGTCAAAAAGTAGTAATTTCTACGAGTACATGATTGTGTAGCGATAGGAGCTAAATAACCGGATTTTTTCATCTGACAAATGTTGGAATTCACGTTAAAAGGCTCTGATGGCTAGAGACTAAACCTATTATTACTCCAAAAGAAAAAAAAAAGAAAAAAAAGAGCACAAAAACAAAAACAAGTGTGTAAGTTGTGTAAATGTGTGCCTAAAGTTGGCCTTCTGATCTATGGGCTTTATATTGAGATTTTGGTTAATAGTTGGACCATTTGCTGATAAATGTTGATCGACCATTCCTTTTTCTTAGAGTAGTTAGTCATAAATTGGAGGAGTCCGAGGTTTAGAAGCTAGCCGAGGTGATGTTTCTTGGATCTTGAGCATTGAGGCTTGATAGCTGTTTTTCTTGATATATTGGCAATAAGGTAGATGGAGCTATAGCCATTGTCAGGAATTGGTGTTTGGTTTTTGCTCTCATGCTTGAGGACAAGCATAGTCTAAGTGTGGGGGGAATTGATAGGTTGCAATTTTGCTATTTATTTTGTAATTAATTTCCCCTATTACCTTATCAAACGTGGATTAATTTTCAGATTCTATTCACTTTTAAAAATTTGTAATTATTGTAGGGAGTGAAACAAAATACCATAAAAAGGTGCCTATTTGACGGTAGCTAGCAGAAGAGTTTGAATGGTAACAGGAGACACGAGACCAATTGAAGACAAAATTGAAGATTGTTTCCTTATCTGATAAGGAAAGTATGGCAGACTAGTAGCAGTAGGACTCTTTCCTTATGTTGGCTCCTGTAGCCGTATAGTAGGAAAATAAGGAGAAAAAGTAGCAGTCAATTCTGACTCCTTTTTGGCTTTGGATAATTTCGTCTTTTAGTGGCCTGGAGTCCACGTATGTTAGACACTGAGGTAGAAACAATTAATCATCTTTGGACTCAGTAATTTTCGATTATTCTTATTCTATCGTTTTCTCATCTCAATTTCGATGACAATGGCCGCAACTATTTCTACAAATTTATGTGGGTTTTTCTCATCAATGATGAATTAAATCCCTTTTTCTAGTCAAGGAACAACGGAAGGTTTGGTTCATCTAAAAATTGTGAGATCAAATTAATTTTATTTATTCCTCTTATTTGTTGGTATTTGCATATTTTCTGTTTGTAATATTTATGGTTATTTTGTTAATTGAATATCCTGGGTCCGGACGTTGAATTAATTTAGTAACCTGATGTCAATTAGAGCGTTAAATCCGTAATTGTTTAATTGCTCTAAAATAGTGGCAACTGGCACGATTAGATTCGTGTCAGGGGAATACGCAGGCTAATATAAAATAACCCCGGTAGTGTGTTATTTGGTTAGAATAGGGCTCCTCTAATACGTAAGGCAATTGGGGATTAAATCTTACCGGCGTATCTAAAATTATTTCTCAATTAGAGTAGTGATTGACGGGCGTACCTCAATCATCGACACAGTAAGGAGGAGTTGACTGTCATCGCTTGTTTAACAGTTATAACCTATTTATTAGTTAATAATTGGAATTATCTCTGCATCGATGATCAATTAGTTGAACCATTGCTGAAGTTATTTCTTGATTAGAGCTTAGCTATTATTAATTTGATTGTAATAATTTGTCATTTAATTGTTAGTTGGCTATTTACTTTTATTCGAACAGTTTAATTATTACCAGTTCTATAAAAAAACCCCCTTTGTTAGTTTGAATTCAAAAGAGACAAATAACCTCAGTTCTTGTGAATTCGATCCTGCTTATCACTATCTACAGAAATTATATTTTGTTTGAACAGATATTTATTATTGCATAGGCTCGACAACCTGTCATATGTGAAGACTGTTTTCAACAATATAATTTCAAGAGTAGATACTACTTCATTGAGATATGTTGATTGGTTTGCTGCTCCAATTTCCACTTCATATAGAAACCACAAACTCTTGCATCAGTTCCCTTTTTTTTTTATGCATTTTTTAGTTTTCATACATACTCAATCGTTTTACATGCATATCACCAAATTGCACGAGACATAAATGCTTTATGCAAAATTTGAAGTAAAAAGGTAATATATTAAGCAAATTATCTTGATCTAGTACGTTAAAATATTCCATGTAAAGTAAATCAATGTTTAAGAGAGAGAGATAGAGAGACCTTTTACTTCAATTTAATGGAGTCATTTTTCTTCCTTAACATTTAATAAGACAGAAAACCTAGTACCTTAAAAATTTTGTATTTTTCTCAAATAATTAAATCGGGAATAGGACATTAAATTTGAAGAGCGTCGAGGACATTGCTTCAACATGTAGAAAGAATTGATATAAACTAAAACTTTTTACCTATAACAATATATATTTAAGAAAGATTCAAACAATTTTTCTTAAATTACACCAAATCATGTATATTAGTGCATTAAATTATAGTTATAAGGGGCAATGATTTAAAAAATTTTGTATTGTATTTAGAGGTTTAAATGAACAATTAAGGAATAAATACAAAAAGTTTCAAGATTATCGCCACTCGCTATACTCTTTAAGCGCAAGTACTTTAAAATGGAGTACATATACCTAGAGCTGGATGGATCGATACATATATATACAATTCATAAATAAATGACATAAGCAGCTAGGATGCAAGGCATCCTCATTTTTTCATTGTTCAATAAGAATTTCTCCAAAAAAAAAAAAGTTTCTGATAAACACAAAATCATTATCTAATAAGAATTCATCAAGTTGCCCGATGAAGATTTGGTCTAAGCGGATTTCATGGTAACGTTAACTTTTTTTTTTTTTTTTTTTTTTACTAGTGGAGTCATGGCGCCTATTTATCTACTTATTCATTTCTTGTTATCAATTTTGAAGACTCTTTACAAAATTCTCAATTCCAAGTCAATTGAACTTGAACTTTCCAATAATAGCCCATATCTTGCGTCCATAAAGGCATGAGCTAATAAAGTCTAAATTCTTGGGTTTAATTGTCACATTCAAATCCTCATCAATATTCCAAAAGATTCCAAAGGAGACTTGGTGGAAGGAGCCTCGGGCACGAAAAGTTTTGTTGCCAACCTTTTGAAAAATCAGTCTATGTCAACTTATCGTTTTCTAAGTGTGCTCTGTTCAAAGCGTTTAAGATGATGGTGAGTCTTGATACTCATTTCTTGTGTTTCTCATTTCTGATGCACCAACCATAAAAATAATCATTCAGTTATTGACTAAACTTGGGAAAATTGGACAAGAAACGCACAATTTGACTACCATGTTTACATGATCGAACGATAGAATGGGATCATAGGAATCTAAACGAAATATGGTGAATATAAGCATATTAAACTTTGTAAAACGCAACAGGCAATTTAACTTTTATTCACTATGTAAGCCTCTAACCACAAAGTTTTTAGGGCATCTCCATTCTTACGTGTAAACTAAATCAGTACAATATTTATCAAGGAAACAAACAAATATAGAACTTCACATCATATAGGAAAAATATAGATCTGTGTGTAATTCGGACAAACATCAAGAGAGATAATGTACTTTGAATACCGGGCATTTGCATCATTCTACGAGTTTCCACTAGTTCCGTTTGAATACATCACTTAGAGTTTTTAGATTTTGTTTGGATTGTGATTTTTTTCAGAAAAATTTTTGCTTTTTTCATAAACACATTTATCACCTCACATATATCAAAACGCTGCACTACATTATTTTATAAAAAATTCTAAAAATAGCAATTCAAGCAGGTTGATGTCTTTCTCGAAGGGAAACAAACACAATTGTGTGAATAGCTCCAATTCTTGACTCTCCAGTCTGTGGACTAAGTCAAGAGTTGACTCTCCACTCTCCAGTCCGTGGACTAAGACAGGAAAGGTTCTTGACCGCAACTCGTCTTTCCACCCAATGAATGCCATACACAAATTAGAGTCCTTTATGATGTGCGTCTATGGTCATATGAAGTCTAATAAAAGCCTGCGAATAAACAAGGTTGAGATTAAAGGGAAAAACATCCGGAATACATGAATCGCAATTGTATATTGAGCAAATTGTTCAGCTGGCTCCTAAACTATTATCGTTATACACTTTTGGCCCCTAAGCTATAATATGTATCATTTAAGTTCTTAAACAATTTAATGTGTAATGTGCAAGCTTCTGACCTTTCTATCAACTTTTGCTATTTGAGCTAATGGAAAAAAGGAATAAAATTGTTCATCCACAAAATAAATGAAGGGATGACAGATTTTTAACTCTTCTTTCTCTTATTTCTCGCGCATTCTCCCATCCTTTAGTCCTAATTTTTATGAGATTCTATATGAATGACGATAGATAGAGTGGTTTGATCCTTTTCATTCATCTTCTCCACATTTGTCTTTTTATTAAAGGACAATTTTGCCCCTCCATTCCATTAGATCAAACAGCACAAATTGACAAAAGAGCAAAAGACTTACGCATTGCCTTGTTTAAGAGCTTAAACAATGCATATTATAGCTTGCTCATATATTTTGTGTGACAATGTACAATTTTTTATCCCACTATGTACAATGTACAATTTTGTGAGTTCATTGTAATTAATGACTTGTAACCTGGCAACGAGTTTATATTTATTCCAGCAAGGTGTGTTAGTTATAACTACATAAGCAAAAATATTTTTCAAAGCCTAAGCATTAATCTGCAGCTAATCCGTTTACCGAAACATTACAATCACACTATCTTGGCCAAGACCTGTAATTATTCTCTCTTGTCCTACTCTTCCTTTGATTTGGATTGGAAAAAAAAAAAAACAGGGAAATAGAAAATTTGACCCTTGGACACTCGTGCTTCTTCGTCAAGATAGCAGCATTCAAGGTTGAACGGGTCTTGATAAAGGCAGTGAGTGCAATGATACGTGATTATCACTAATAGACTAGGAAACGATGCACTAAAATGATAAGACAAGCGATTTAGAATTCTCCATAACTATTACTATCATTTATCATTTGAAAATAACCTGCACATCTGAGACGAAGTCCAACACGTGGCATAGATTTTCCCCTGGTTTGTGACCGTTCCTCCAATTGGTCACACACAGCTAATTCCTTAGATTATAGTTTTTAAAAAAAAGTCGGCCAAACGTTACTTTGATAAAGATGGTGTACCGAATCATACCCCTGTCATGCTGACGAAGTCCGATAGGGTACTTCACTCTTTTTTTTTTTTTTAAAGGCCAAAGCTTTCGTGCTGACTAAGCACGATAGCCAAGAATTGTGTAGTGATAGGGTGCAATTTTATCATTTATTTTATTATTAATTTCCCCTATTACATGACCCGATGTTGATTAATTATTAGATTCTACTCACTTTTCGTAATTTATATTTATTTCAGGGAGTAGAATGAAAATGCCACAACTAATGCCAATTTGACAATCATCGGAAAAGAATTCAAAAAGAAGGCACCCAAAAACATTTTTGAAACAAAAGAGACGCGAGGCCTTTTTAGTCATTTTGGCCGAAGTCTTCCTGGAAGGGGAGAGCTGCCGCAAAGGATATCAATAAAAGGGGGCAGCTGCAAAGCAGGAGGCAATTTAGAGTAGGAACTAGATAGGAATAAATAGAAAATAGGAGCAGAGGGTTTTCTCTCCTTTACCTTTAGTTTATAGCTTTGACTTCTCTTTTGGTTCTTAGTAGCTTAGCTCACGTATGTAAGAGGCAAATAAGAGCAATTGAAAGCATAGTTATTAAACCCGGCCCGACCCGGCGGTCGAACCGGTGGACCGGTCATTAGATCGGGCCGGGTTTGGAATCAGATCGTTTGTGCAAAGAGACCGTTGACTTAGTCAACGACCCGGCGGTCGAACCGGATTAAACCGGAAACCCGGCCGGTTTTGGCCGGTTTTGTCACTAACCGGATTTTGTGGAAAAATTATATTGCTATTGTTGGAACTCAAACTTCGGACCTCTGCCCCAACACTACCGCCTGCTTACCACCAAACTACTTCCAAATATGTTGATATAGTAGCTTTATTATGATATATAAATGGTTTTTCAATTCTATCTTTTTTTCTCTAAAACAAATTTATTTGGAATCTTTTAATAAAAATTTATTACCCTCCAAACTCTATAAGTTATAAAATGGATTCCAAAAATAACATATTACATGATTCATTTAAAGACAAATATTATTTTAATAATTTTTTACACTTAAAATTCATAAATAAGCTAGATAATTACACTAAATATAGATAAAATTTTACACTTGAAGTTTGGTATATTAATAAATAACTTTATATTTGATTGATTCTTATATGAATTAATTATTTTATAACAAATTAAATTAAATGAGCTTTTGTTATGGCATTATTTATTACAATTTATATCATATATCTTATATAAATAATTATGAAATATAATATTTAAATATATGTAGTGACCCATCGGTTCAACCACTCACCCACCGGTTCAACCAGTAACCCGTTGACCCACCTCCTTCGCCGGGTTCCTTCCAATGTTTTAAAACCCGGACCGTCAATTGAACCGGTGAAGTGAAAGGGTCGAGATTCAAACGGTCGGACCGGTTCAACCTCGGTTCAATGAATTTTTTTAAAAATAATTTATATAAATATATATATGCACAAAATAAGACATGCAATAGACTAATTTAAAACTTTATATGATGAAAAGTTTACTATTTTTGAATAACTTGGATTTTCAAAAATAAATTTTTTAAATTATAAGTTAAAACAAATAAATTTCATTTCAATTTCAATTATATCTACCAAAATAATCTTAAATCTATCCCAAAAATATCACAATATTTTGAAATTATACAAAATTCACGTCTATGAGGATTTGACATTGTAAACTTAAATTTTAATTTATGCCTTTGGGATTTAGATATTGCAATTTAAAAAAGAAAGTTTGGAGTTCGAAGGAAGTCAAGAGAATCGAAAATAGAAATGCAAACTTGATAAGAAACAAAAAATGAGATAAAAGTGAGTGGTTGTAGCATTAAATAATTTGGGTTAAAAAAAATAATTCTTTTTTAACTTTTTTCAAATTTGTGTTTTCAATTCGGCCATTTGACTTTCTCACTTAGTCCATATTCATTGGAAAGAAAAAAATTCTCCATATTCACATTTTTTGTCCATTAGAAAATTGTTATTAGCGCCCAATTATTTATCAATGTTCCCTTATTTAATATTTATTTACCAGTCAGTTAGGTAACAATATCCTTATTCAATGTTACTACCTAAGATATTGTTTTGAGATTGTAATTGAAATTAAAATTTTTAAGTATTTTGTTTATTCACACAAATAAAAAAAAAAAATCAAGGAGTCATGATGTAATGTGTACAATGTAATTATAAATATTTTTTAAAATAATAATTACTTATCAATTTTTTTCCTAAATACTTGTCTACAATGTCAATTGAGCAAGAATATCCCTACTCAATCTTTCTATCTATTATTGCATTTCAACCATTATTTTATTGTGAGATTGTAACTGAAATTAAAAGTCTAAGTATTTTTATTTATTTTCACAAATTAAAAAATCAAGGGGATTACATTAATAATCAAGGGGAGTACATTAACAAACATAGATATACCAACAATATATTTATGATGTAAAGCACAAGTGTTTCTGATGTAATTAAAATTTTTGAAAACAATAACTTATCTAAACAATTCAATTTAGTTACCAAATTAGATCTTGTTTGGATTGTCATTTTTTAAAATTTTTTATTTTTTCACAAATTTATTTCTTGATTATTTTTATTCTACACATATTAAATCGTTGTCGTACATTTTTCTACAAAAATTTAAAAAATAATTTGAAAAAGCTATTTTATTAAAG
Source organism: Coffea arabica (assembly GCF_036785885.1). Taxonomy (NCBI): domain Eukaryota; kingdom Viridiplantae; phylum Streptophyta; class Magnoliopsida; order Gentianales; family Rubiaceae; genus Coffea; species Coffea arabica. The sequence continues at coordinate 54,034,906 of NC_092331.1, read as the reverse complement.
GATTTTTTTAACGGTTGTCCTAACACATTTAATACACCTAATTTATTATATATATACATATACTAACAATTATTACTATCTTTGCATTTATATATGTTTTATATACAAAGAAATAAGTTTGATGTATCTTAGGTTTAGGGTGTTTTTAGTTTTTCATTTAATAAGTTAAGTAGATATCTGCACAAAATAATCATGTCCGCTGCCTATGGTTTAGTGGTAAGGGCTTCTTATGACAAACACAAGGTTTGGTGTTCGACTCTTGGCGGCTACAATTTGGAAATCCATTTTGAAATGTTTCAAAAACCGCCGGTTTTGGAAATCCATTTTGAAATGTTTCAAAAACCGCCGGTTCACGGTCTAAGCGGGTTTTTCCGGTTCGTCCGAGTCATCCGGTTTGCAGCGGTTCTTGACTACTCTCCGGGTTTAGCTCTGGACCGGACCGTTGGCCTGTCCGGTTCGCGGTCCAACCGGTTGAACCGGCCGGTCCGGTCCGGTTCTGAAAACATTGGTTCCTTTCCGGGTTGGGTTTAATAACTATGATTGAAAGATTCCTTGTAGTTTTTTTCTTTTGACTTTTCCTTGTGGTCTGTGGTGGATTCCTCTCGCCGCATGATGGCCGCGACTATTGCTTCAGCTTTACATGGATTTTTTGCAACGAACATGAAATAATTTCCTTACTCTAGTCAAGGAACAGCGAAGGCATTGGTTCGTCTAAAATTGTGAGATCGATTTAATTTTATTTTTTTCTTTTATTTATTGGTATTCGCATATCTCTTGGTTGCAGTGCTTATGATTGTTTAATTAATTGATTGTCTTGGATCTGGATAATTAGTTAATTTGATAATCTATTGTTAATTGGGACGTTAAATCCGTAATTGTTTAATTGTCTCAAGATAGTGACAACTGGCATGATTAGATTTGTGTCAGAGGGATACGCGGGCTAATCTAAAATAATTCTGGTAGTGCGTTATTTGATTAGAATAGGACTCCTCTAATACGTAAGGCAATTGAGAAATTAAATCTTACGGGCGTACCTAAGATTATTTCTCAATTAGAGTAGTGATTAACGGGCGTACCTTAATCACCGACACAGTAAGGAGGGGTTGACTGTCATCGCTTGTTTGGTAGTTATAACCTATTTATTAGTAAATAATTAGAATTGCCTTTGTTTCAATGATCAATTAGGTGAACCATTGCTAAAGTTATTCCTTGGCTAGATTCTTAATTATCACTCGTTTGATTTTAGTAAATTGTTATTTAATTTCTAGTTGGCTATTTTATTTTTATTATTTTACTTGTAGTTGAATTCCTTTAATTGTCACCCCTTGATATAAAAACACTCCCTTTGTCACTGTGAATTTGAAAAGAAACAGTTACTCCCAGTCTCTATGGATTCGACCCTACTCACCACTATCTACAGAAATTACTTTTAATTTGAGCAAATTTTATTATTGCACAGGCTTCGACAACCTGTCATGTAGTGCTGACTAAAAGGCATTAGAAAGAGTTGATGCTAAACATCAGAAAAACTAGCTCCTTTGGTTTCCATAAATTTTGAATTTGCCCATTAACATTTCAATTCAACATCTCCATTTGTAGTTTGTACTATGAACAAAACCTTATGCAACTTTTGGACTAGGACCCGCCCTCCCATGCAATTTATGCTCTTTCAATTCAGAAGAACTCATTATACACTTTTCGCCAAGAAGTATGACTATTTATCCAGTTATGCTATAGCAAAGAATACAAAGCAAAGATTAGGGGATAATAGAGTTAATGCAGACTGAAACTACGTAAAGAGGAGGGCGATAGACATAACAAAGTGAAATGAATTAAATAAGAAGAATGCACAGAATGACTGCTTAAACATTCAAGTGCTTTGAACTATGACCATGAACTGACAGTATCAAAGACTTTGTATACCAAATGAAACTTGAAAGAAGAATACAAGCAGACAATTTTGGAACTATGATAAACCATCTGCCAGGTATGTCTATCCATTTGCAACTAGGAGACGGATGAGCATGGGCAATATATAAGAGCTTCAACAGAAATTGCTTTACTAGAATGCAGAAATCTGTATTTAAATTAAATGCAGTGAACTATGTGGACTGTGTGAAAAGAGTCAAATGCATATACCAATAACTATGTGCCCAGTAAATTACACCTTGTACTCATGGACTCGCATCCACTTTGTTGATGACCACTTTTTCCCTCTAACAACCAGGGCAACCGCCTACAGAAGCACACCAGAAGACTCATAAACAATTTACACATCTAATAACTCATGATATGAGAATGATGTTAAAAATGGCAATCATTCAATGTAGTACAAGAAGAAGGAAAAAAAGAAAAAAGACAAGCACTTGAAAACCAGTTGAGTCCTACTGCCATCAGAACTACAGTTCAATACATACTGGAATAACCTCCAAAACGGTTTCTCCACCCTCTTCAACATCTGACCTGCTCATAATAATAAAAAAAACACCCCTGCCTAGCAAAGTCAACTCGGCGGGGGACAAAAATTTTTTTTTTAAATCCAGTCAAACAACTATGACAGCTTCTGCCAGAAAAGAATCTGTCAGTCCCTTTTTTGTTTTGACTTAGCACAATAGTGTCAGCCATATAGAAAAAAAAAAGAGAAATTGCCTTACCACAGCGGATATAATTTGGTACACTATTCTTGTCAGAGCAACATTTGATCAATATTTTTTTTAGTTTTAATTTAAGGAATTAGCCCTCACATTGCCACCAATATCCTTCACGACCAGCAACAGCCTTACGAGCAAAAAATTCGACTAGTCCTTTCTCTCCCAATATGGTAGACCAAAGCTCCCATTGTAGCTTATTTTTTAGTTTCTATATGCATGTATTCTGGAATGTATATTACTTTTTATAATCATAACTATGAATTAATATATCATATATTCTTAGTGTAATTTTTTTTCCACAAGTGAATCTGGATCCACAATGATAGGGTGTCGAACCTGTACAATAATAATTACCTACTTAAGAAAAATACAAATTTTGTATATAGCGGTGAGTAGGGTCGAATCCATAGGGATTGGGGATAACTTATTTCTTTCAGAGTCCGAAGTATGGGGGTTTTTGGAGAATATAAAATAACTAATTAACTACCTAATAAAACAACTACTAGAAATAAATAGAAATTAATCAATAACCGATACGACTCTAGCCAAAGGTTCAACTTTTCAGACACGGTCCATGCAACTGATCATCGATGCAAAGATAATTCAATTACTCATTAATAGATTGGTTATAATTGTCATACACGCGATGAACAACCAGCATTTCCTTAATTTCTCGATAGTTAAGGTACGACCGTTAACAATTTCCCTAACCAATAAATAACCCTAGGTACGACCGTAGGATTTGATTACTCGATTGCATTAATAATTAAAAAAACCCAACCCTAACCAACAAACACGCTACGAGGATTTGTTTAAGTTAGATCATACGTTTCCCTAATATGAAATCAATCACGCTAGTCGCCACTGGTATTAATCAACAGAACAATTACGGATTCAATCAATTAATATGACAGTAGATTATTAGGTTAATTTGAATATCGGACCCTTAACATTCAAATAACAAAATAATCATAAGCAATTAAACCAGAAAACGTACGAATACCAATGAATAAAAGAAATAAGTAAAATAATTCGATCTCACAGATATTTGGAATCGAGTCTTTAAGTTGACCTTCGACTAGATGAAAAACTTAGCCACGTTTCATGAGAAAATCTCCACGTAATTTAACTGAGATCCAGGCCATCAAAGGAACCCAGAAAGAATAAAAACTAAACTATGCCAAAAGCTAAGCTAGAACTATTGATCCTAGCTCTCTGTACGCCCCTTTCTCTTTTAAAGCCAAAGATGACTAATGCTATCTAGTCCCGTGGTCCGTGGAAACCTTTATGGTAGGAACCTGCCTATGGTAGGAATGCCGGCAGAGAGCGACACGTGTTGGGGGCAAAACGGTCCAAACGGAGACGTTAAATTGTTGGAGAGCGCATGCATAGGGAATCAAGTAGAAGCGTGTACGGATGAAAGCAAACAGCAGACTGACTTCCGTACTATGTTATTGCAAGTCTTTCCTTTGTACCAAATATTTGGTGACCCCACTTCTTCCCCATAGCGTCTGAAGTAAGCTTCAACTTTGGCTTTCCATTATTGAAGTTCGGCTTCCACTATGGACCCGAATACCGGATGGCACAATGTAACTACATTCATTTTATATTCATTTTTACATGACATATGCATGTCATTCTTTTTAGTGGTTGCACCTTATATTCGTGAACTATCTGCAGAAAAAAAATAAAATTTTAGACTATACTAAATTTGTTATACCAAACATGTTATTCTTATTATTGTATTATTTGTTACGCCACTTTTCTTATTTTGTTAGGTCTACATTAATGCAAGTTTAATTCTTATTATGTCTCGTGTATCAGAAAATACATATTATCTTATTGACGTTGATACGTCCAATAGGTAATCAAATTGATGCTAAAATTTTAGAATGAATAAGTTGCTTTTGCATAACGGTTGTAAAGGTTTCTCGAGACTTTATGAATTATTCTTCTTGCATTTGCAAAAACAATTGCAGAAGATTTTTTGTAGGGGAAACGGAGTTAAAACTTGCTATAGGTTACTTTCCTGTATTTCAATTTTATCCTAAAGGGTAATTTGCTGTTCAACCTAATTTTATTCCAATTTTATCAAACTAGTAAATTAACTTATGAAAAATAGTGAAGTGGATAATTTATGGAGGCAAGCCGTAAATAGTGGGTGGTTAACTGTAAAACGCCTTTATGTTTATTTTATTTCGATAAATAAATTTATTTTTGAGAAAATGGTTACTCTTTCCTTATAATGCAGGAAAGCCATAAACAGCGACTGTTTTATTAGAAAACGGGCTTATTTTCTTTTTTTTTTTCGAAAAGAAAATTTTTTTTTGGAAAAATGAGTGTTAAAATAAATTTTCTTTTGATCTGATCAATTAATTTTATCTAGACATCCATACAAAAATTTATTTATCGGATAAAAAAAAATAAACCTGTTTTTGAATACAACACTAGCTCTTTATGACTTTCCGCCATTATAAGAATAGAGTACACATTTTTCCATAAAAAAAATTTATGGATAAAATAAAATTCTACATAAACCCATTTTTCAATAAAACACTAGCTCTTTATGACTTTCCTACATTATAAGAACACAGTGCCCGTTTTTCTCATAAAAAATTTTATTTATCGGATCAAATAAAAATAAACCCGTTTTCCAATAAAACACTAGTTCTTTATGATTTTTTTCCATTATAAGAACAGCGTACCCATTTTTCTATAAATAAAAAATTTTATTTATCGGCTAAACTAAAAATAAACACATTTTTCTATAAAATACTAGCTCTTTTTGACTTTCCTCCATTATAAGAATAGAGTACCCATTTTTGCATACAAAAATTTTATTTATCAGATAAAATAAAAATAGATCCTTTTTGAATAAAACACTAGCTCTTTATGGCTTTCCTCTATTATAAGAACAGAGTACCCATTTTTCATAAACTAATTTATTTATTGGATAAAATAAAAATAAATCTATTTTTCAAAATAAGCACCAGTTACTTATAGCTTTCCTCCATAAATTATCTATTTTCTTAAGTTAATTTATTAGCTGGATATAATCAGAAAAAAAATTAGGTTCAACAGCAAATTATCCTTTACGATAAGATTGAAATACAGGAAAGTAACCTATAGCAAGTTTTAACTCCATTTCCAATACAAAAAACCTTCTGAAATTCTTTTTGCAAACGCAAGACACCTAATTCATAAAGTCTCAAGAAACCTTTACAACCGTTATGCAAAAGTAACTTATTCATTCTAAATTTTTACTATCAATTTGATTATCTGTTGCACGTATCCACCTGAATAGGATATTATGTATTTTCTGGGACACGAGACATAATAACAATTACACTTGTATTAATGTAGACCCAACAAAATGAGAGAAATAGCGTAACAATTAATACACTAATAAGAATAACAGAGTTGGTATAACAAAATTAGTATAGTCCAGAATTTTTTTTTTCTGCAGATAGTTCACGAATATGAGATAGTCCATAATTTTGAGAACTCTAAAATATATATTACAGAGATTTTTTTTGTTAGGATCCAAACACGGAATAAATAACTATTGAGATATCAAGTGCACAATAATTTAATGGCAAATAAGTCACAAGCATGAAAGATAAACGACACACAATATTTAACGTGGTTCGGCTCCACCATTGAGCCTACGTCTACGGAGAGAAACCTGTTCTTTATTATGAGAGGAAAACCCTATACAAGAATACAACTTGAACCAAGCCTAACCCTTGTATACCATCTCTCATCTCCCAAGAACTCTCTCTCACACCCCATGTATAAGGCTATATGATGCCCCTTGTGTCTCCTTGTGTGTTTCTTTTGTGTGTTTCTCTGTGTAGTATGCCAACCCATCTATTTATAGGGAACATTACTGCCAAAAAATCAAATAACAATTGGAAACCAATACTATTTCCTAAACTTGCATAGAATAACTTCTAATCCTAAACTAAATAGAATATTTCTTGACTACTACTTCAAGTAACTAAAACCAATTAGAAAACTAGTTACTTTCACACAAAATAAGAATTCTACCTAAAAGAAATTAAACCAATTTCCTAACATTTTTAAATATACGTTAAAGTTTATAAAAAAAATGCTAATCTAAATGCAATCAACAATTTTAGAGGTACAAGACAGGAGAAAGATTTTTTTTTCTAAAAATGGAAGAAAATAAATTGGCTATAATTTATTTTTTTATATTATAAGTTTTGATATATGAGTATGACATAATATGTTTTGTTGGGTACTGATAAATTGATTTTTTTTAGAAAACTCTTCTCACCTTACCACCCAACCTAACCCTCTCCTTAAATGCGTTAACAATTTCTCTATCATGTAAATCATTATAAATTAAAATTTTTTCAACATGTTAAACATACACTTCTTTAAACTTTTTAGTCTATATATATATATATATATATTATTCTGTACCACAATATATAAATATATACAATATTATTTTAATTTGAAATATAATCCCGTGCATAGCACGGGTCAAAATACTAATATATATGTATTGCAGAAGGAATTTTGGATAAGGAGCTTTCCAAATTGTCATGTTGTATGAATACTATTTTATTACAATTTTACATTTCTAAAATTAAGAAATGTTTACCTGACAACTAATCCTATAACTGGTCGTACAAATCCTATAATCATGCTCATGTTTGTCCCACATTTCCCTCATGTTTTCCCTTCTAACCCATAAATTAAAACTCCTAAATTTTAACTAACAGATAATAACCACCCATGTAAAATGATATCTGCAAATTTCAATTAATGTCTCACATTTACTGCTGATTTTACTGAGACTAATAACTAACAGTTATTACTGACATTCACATCTTACACTTATCACAATACTCATAGTAATAACTAACTGTTAATTTAAGAAATTCGTAACTAGGAAAGTCACATATCCAAAATTTAGGAGCATGTTTCAATTATAATTTTCACAATTCAACGTATTTTGTAGTCATAATATAGTTTACTCTCACAATCATTTACAAAACTGATGCTCACTAATCCAATTCACCCATTTCATTTTTCATCATATAAATTCAATACAGTGAAAAAATTATGTTTCATACATTCACCATAGATAAATCTCAGTTACAAACATTTCAGTCAGTGACAAAGCCAACATTTTATTTTAGAGGGACTAAAATGGGTACTCTGTTTTTATAATAGAGGAAACCCATAATGAGTTACTGTTTTACTGAAAAATTGATTTATTTTTATTTCATCTGATAAATAAATTTGTTTATGCAAAAATGGGTAATCTGTTCTTATAATAGAGGAAAGCCATAAAGAGCTAGTGTTTTATTCAAAAACGAATTTTTATGCTTTTTATCCGATAAATAAATTTGTTTATGTGAAAATTGGTGTTAAAGAGGTGGTATTTGATGAAAAAATGATACTTTACGATACCAATGGATAACAGTTCAAACACAATCATAGATTTGACATTTTAAATAGTGAAGAATCGGTTCCGTTTGGATTAGATATTTTTCGGGATATTTTTTTAAAAACAGCACTATAGTCCTTCAAACATGAACTACAAGTATTGTACGTATCTACTATTATTTTCCCTTTTAGACCATTCCTTTTGACTTATGTGCTTTCTCGTAGAACATTTTCATTCATTTTTTTAAAAAGCAAAAAATATTAATTAAATATGTACAAATCGAAAAAAAATACTATTTTAATTATTGTCACTTTGCTCATATGTTGCAAGACTGATAAGAAAACCGTGAAGCGTTGCTATTTTTATGAATGATAACTTTTCCTGTAAATGGCTAGCTCTTTATGGCTTTCCTTTATTATATGTCAATGCACCTGTTTTTAACGACCGTTTTACATCTCATTTATTTAGTACTTTAAATAATGATATTCAGAATGTTTCTTTCCCTTTTATACCAACTACTTTAACTTGTGGATTTTTGTGCTCTGAGGAAAAATGTTTTCGCTTTGTTTCTTTTAAAACTCCAAAAGAAAAAATTAATTTCCCTACAAATTTCAAAAATACTTATTTATTCACATACGATCAAGTATGTATACAAGTATATTAACAGTACATACTAAGTAAGGTACTCAGTTTTAATCATTAATAATACATTTTAGTGTTATTTCAAATAACACTAAAATATGGCCTTCGTATAAGTTTTTTAAGCATAATACAATATTTTAGCCATACATTAGCATATTTTTGTCATTAATCAAATTAACTATGTTATCAGTAAAAATCACTATTTATGTATACAAACAAACTTTTACTTCAAATAAAATTACACCCTCAAAAGTCAAAAGTATATTTGCGATATACTTTTGTAATTTATCTCTTTAAAAAGTATGTTTCATATTACTTACAATTTACCTTTTCGATTGCAAAACTTACTAATTTATTACGTTAACTTACTATTTTAGATGAGAAATTTAATCCCTTATTTTTACCTATAATCCTATTCAAGTGGATAGGTCTAACGGGTTATCAAATGATCGCTAAAATTTTTATAACCAATTACATCATGTCTAAAACTATTTTGTTTACCGTAACGATAGTTATGAGACCATTTTACCGGATGCTTAAGCTGAACACTTGGGTACTAAATTTATATGTGTATATAAATATATTGAAGGCTTCAATATCTTTGTGTTTCGCGTTGCTGTTGAACTACTACGTTTACCTCTGCTCCACTTTTCCTTCTTTCAAGTTATTATCCCTGACACGTGTGACATTTACATTTATTATTTGTTAAAACTTAAGTACCTTCTTTGTCCAAGGCATTTCCAATATTTTTCCGTTCCTAACGGGTACAACTGCAAATGCATAAATGCCAGTGGTTCTGACGTGTAATTACCCTTCCCTGCCCCAACCTACTGATTTGGAAAACGGAAGTCCGAACTTGTGCTTTTTTTGCTTCTGGCCAAAGACCAAAATTTGAGATTTGCTCTTCACGCGTTCTCCAACAATTTAACATCTCCGTTTGCAATCCATCCACCTGCAACATGTGTCGGCCTCTGGAGGCCTTCCTACCATAGGCACGGTCAACGCGTTCCTACCATAAAGGTATCCCTGTACGTTTCTTTTCCAAAGAATCACTAATGATCAATCTTTTCCGCGTGGTCCCTGCCGAAATTGAAGTAAAAGAGTACAAGCCGTGAACTGCCTGGAACGGTTGTCTCTGACAACCGTCCAGGCCCCTCGTCCGTGAACTGAAGCCCTGCCGACTTTTTCTCCTTCTTGTTTCCTATTGCTAGGCAAAGACTTCCTTGTAGCTTCATGCAGGCCAGTTTTGTGAGGCTTTTTAGACTCTTTTACGTGTGGGGCAATTTCCTTCTGCAGGTCCCTTTTTTAGCACTTTTCAAATTGCTTTCCTGTAGATAGGTCCAAATATCAAATATAAGTATATATCAACAATTTAAAATACTATTTGGCAAGAACAAAGGGAAAATTAATAATAAAATAACTAACAATTAACACCCTATCACATAATTTATGATACAAAAACTCTATTCAATTGTGTGGATGTGATAAAGTCACATAATTCTTTACTCCCTAAGATGTCATTTTTATACACTTTTAGCTCCCGAGCTATAATATGTACCATTTAAGTCACCAAACAATTTAACGTGTAAACTTTTGGACTTTCTATCAATTTTTGCAGTTTGAACTAATGGAATAAAGGAATAAAATTGTCCGTCCACAAAATAATGAAGGGACAACAAGCTTTTAGCTCTTCTTTCTCTTATTGAAGTTTTCAGAGACATAATAATTTTAGCTTGGCTTGGAGTAGTATATACCTTTTATCATTCCTTGAAAATTGTTATACTCAAAATGCCACAGAGAATGGTGAAACACTGGAATTGCTTGTCATATCAATTACTCTACAAAACATAACAACGAAAGTTGAAGAAAAATACATAAAAACTAGTCTGAGGAAATTGAGAAGGTTAAAATTGAGAATGTTACTAAAAATAGGATAGGATGATAAATGAGAATTTGTAATCTTGGGCAGTAATTAAAGTGTGTTTTTAATACTTGGAAAAGCATTCTGTAATAATCTACAATCAAATGATAAAATTTAACAAGACCTTAGTCTGTAAATAATATAACTAATTTTGAAAGTATTGAAGTAAATCATCTAGAATACATGCCTGGCAATTCTGTATTTAGTCTAACACTGCACAACTTCCTATCCCTCTATTTTGTTAGTTCATTGTTATTAATGACTTGAAACCTAGAAACGAATTTGTATTTATCGCATCCTCAAGGTGGATCAACTACAAACCATAAACAAATATATTTTTCAATAAACACACCCAATAGATTTGAGACTTGGACTCTCATGGTTCTCTGTCAAGATAGCATCCTCAAGGTTGACCAAGTCTTGTTAAAGGTAGTGATTGTAATGATATGTGATTATCACCAATAGACTAGGAGAGCATGCACTAACGTGACAAGACAAGCAATTTAGAATTCTCCATAACCATTATTACTACTATTTGGAACTAACCCAATGATGTCCAAAGAGAGGAATTAATCTTCCCCCAGTGGGCATTTAATTCCTAGCAAGTAAGGGACAACAAAACATCAGTATCCAGAGAATAGAGCAGCAGGTCTTCATCAAGACAGCGTCCTTAGTGAATGTGGTCTTCATCAAGACAAGCTGCTTAAATTGTCCAAAAATACTGGGAAAGACCCAAAGAGATCGAGAATACACTTGAATTGGTTGCTTGGGTTACATTCCTTCAATGCTAAATGAAAGAGATCGAGAATACACTTGAAAATCTACCATGACAATTGTCAGCCGTGGGGTACAAATGACAATTTCACACTTACGAGTCAATAGTTGGTATTTAACTTAGTTTTAAATTGTGAAAAATTAAAAACATATGTCTCAGAGATAGAGTCAAGGCTATATTTTTTATTCAACCTGGTTATCCAGTTTTGCAATTGAAATACGACGACGACATTTTGTGGAAAAATATTAAGTCAACCGCAAGTATGTGCCTATATAAGTGCTGCCCAAGGTCACAATGTACTCATGTTCTATATTTGTTTGGCATGCCTCAAGTTTTATTTACCTCTATATAAGCAATGCAGAGAACTTATTTTCTTTTCGTTGCAGCCTTGCTACTGTTGCACTTTATAACAACAAGCTCAGCTAGCGCAAGTGTTGCCAACAACCAAAACAACACTATCGATCTGAATGCACTTCTGGCCTTCAAATCCACAATTTTCGATCCTCAAAGGATCATCCCAACCAACTGGTCCACTTCTACCTCTGTTTGCAACTGGATTGGTATCACTTGTAATGCTCGTCATCATAGAGTCGCAGCCATTGACCTTTCTTACATGGGAATTGCAGGAACTATACCTCCACAGTTGGGTAATCTTTCTTTTCTCGTCAGGTTGAATGTTATGAATAACAGCTTTCATGGACATCTTCCAACCGAGCTATCTCGTCTACGCCGATTGAAGTACATCAACTTGGAAGATAATGCCTTTGAAGGAGAACTACCGTCATGGTTGGGAGGTTTAACTGCACTCCAATACTTATCCTTCCGAGATAACGGATTTTCAGGTTCATTATCAGGCAGGCTCTCTAATTTCACAAATTTAGAGACCATCAGGTTGGGTTTCAACTTTTTTACTGGAAATCTTTCAGAAGAATTCAGCGCTCTACCGAAATTGACAGTTTTGGACATTCAACATAACCAACTTGTTGGCCCTCTACCATGGGATTTGTTTAACCTCTCCTCATTGCAAATTATTAGTTTTACGAATAATAGCTTATTGGGTTACCTTCCAGCACATATCTGCGATCATCTCCCACAACTTAAAGGGCTTTACTTATCATGGAATTACTTTGAAGGTGAAATTCCATCAGGCATCGGAGAATGTTCAATACTCCAAGTTTTATCCTTGTCTTACAACAAATTCCGAGGATATATACCAAAAGAAATTTGGAATCTAACCACTCTTACACAAATAATTTTGGGTGGGAACGACCTGACAGGTAAGTGCCAACTTGACTTTGTTTTGGGTGGGAAAAATTCTTGTGTATTTCGAGCACCAATTGATCGCAGATTTAAATGCTTGCAGGGTGTGGAGAAACACTTAATGTTTAAGTAAATTAAGTTCAAACTTAAATGTTTAAGTAGACTGAATATAAGCAAAGCTCCTTCTTTTTGCATTCCTTGTTCATCAATGATTACATGGGGATGTTTGAAATATTTTGGTTAAGCCGCTAACTTGTTACACCAATGGCCTTGCCGGGTTGATGTCTAGGCCGGGATTAATGACTATGCCAAACACACAATTTTGTTGATGTAAGAAATAAAATTGTGAAAGAAGGATCAATTAACAGTATGTATACTAATGGGTAGAGTAGTCTTTTTGTACAAAACCATTGGTTCTGATGGATTACATCTCTCTTGCCTTTGAATCCAAAGCATAAGGATGTTAAAAGTATATTTTCAAGCCACATGGGTGGTTTTGAGTAATTTCCCGTTAAACTTTTTGGACATTTGAAACTTCATGGCTTTACCGTCTATGAAAGAAAATGTAAAAAGTATTAATTTCGATATTCATATTTAGATTTTATATCAATTTTATTTCTAATTTATGCACACATTTAAAAATCCATTGACATAGGCATAGAGATTGGCACCAAAATGACCTCCAATTTTTGGAAGTGTATGTAATCGTCATTTTGTCAATATTTATGAGAGATTTACATGATACTGTTTGAAACTAAACTGAAGATCCTTAGAATTCTGAAATGCATATATGTTATATACATATAATTATGCCATGCCGTGAATTATATTTATCATGATGCCATGATTTTTGAGCAGGTGAAATTCCAAAAGCCATTGACAATCTCTATAATTTGGAGATACTAGCCATGGAGCGTGCTAATGTGACAGGTAAAAATCTTGATACATTTTGGCATGAGATCTATTTAATTATTCCATCATTAGAATACTTTTCTCAAACTTGAATTTGAGCCAAAACGAATGGACTCTTTTTCATACGTCAATTGGTCAGTCATACTAGTGCACTGCATAAGCCAAAACGATTTTGATCAGCTTGATCTCAATATGCTACAGCCTACATCTATAACTCAACTTCAAATTTCAATTGATTGCACTTCAAAAATAGAGATACTGATAGGGGGCTAACAGATTATACAATGGGAAAAAGGAAGATGAGGAAGTACTTAGAGAGAGGGTACACATGGTCGAGGTTCAACAGGGTCAACTGGTCTGGATTTCGTTTGCCCCTTTTGACAATGTCATGTTATTTCGTTTGCAACATTGTCTCAAAATGTTTTGTCATTTCCAAAATTGTCAATGAATTATACCACTTGCTTTCCAGTCTTTACCCCTGAATTAGTTGGCATGCTTCCTCTTTCATTAAATTTAGCTACTTGACTTTAGATATGTGAGATACAAAAGTTTTGCCATGTTGTCATGCTTTGGTTACTACTCATCTAGGCAAAAATTCTACAAAATGGTATAGCAGTTTGTACCAATGAGTACGGATCAAGTACATGGAAGACACAAATACAATTACTGATGTCAAAGTGGTTTCGATCAGGCACACGAGCTGTAAATTTTATCGAGAGACATAAGGCTCAGTACAAGTTAAGAGTACCAAGGTGCTGTTGTGATAGGGTTGTGGGGCCCAAATTGATTGAACATAAAGATGATTGAAAGAACTGAAAGTGCAGGGCTTTAAGTATGGTGGGCAGAGTTGGGGAATTAAAAAGGTAACTTGTTAGTGGTTGAAGCACTTGACGAGGACAATTAAACCAATCATGGGTAGGAGGAAAATGATCGTAAATTAATATGTACAATTAATTAAACCAATCATAGGAGAAATGATTATTAATTATTAAGTTAATAAATTGTAAATGAGTAAACGAATGGTTAATTAATTAGTTGAAATGGAATATGATATGCGTGGGGTGTGTATATATAAATAATCTCTACCTCAAGTTTTAAATTTGTAACTTTCTAAATACCTCATACACAACTGTAAGTATACAGATCATATTTGAGTATATGATATTAAGAATCGATCACACAAATAAGAGTGATCAATTATCGATACTATTCGAACTCCTTTATTATTTAGACGCTCACTGATACAAACATATAATAAAAAGGAAATAAATCAATAATATAAAGCTCCTAGGGAATGGAATTCATAACCATTTTTAACTAGCAATATTACTTGGGCAATTGAACATTAGTTCCTTGGTTAGTTATGACTTAATTTCCTTATGCACGTGAAATCTATTTTTGTAGTGAATCAACTATACTTATAACCAATTTATATCTACTCTCGTGGTTGTGAAATTCGTTACAATTTCATGAGCTTCTATGAAATTACTATAAAGCAAGTCATAAAGGTAGACCTCTACTCTCGTAAGTGTATTTTTTAAATTTAGTACTTTCTTGAACTAACATTGAATTACAACTTTTATTGATAATCCAATATCTTTAAATAATCACAACTAATAGCCAATTAATCCTGATTATAAGAATCAAAAGTACTAAATAACTTACTCAAAACAATAGCATCAACCTCCCAAGCAAATCTCACAAACAAATCATAGCTAGTTCATACAACCCGAGGCATGAAACGTTAGCTAAATATAAAGCAAATGAAAATACAATCCAATATTGTATTAAAACTAACAAAGGAATCAAATACAAGAGTTAAAATGTTAGAAAAGATCAAACCATTGTCCCTAGAGCTCAACTTCTCCATCTTCATCTCCCTTTGTTCCCTTGTTGAGCTAATACAAAAATTGAAGAACAACCCACTAATTGTAAATTAATCCTACAGTAATCCAACCTCGACTAAGAAGACTAAGGATTTCTAGTTTAAATCTACATTTTGATAGTGTTTTTCTCCCTCTTTTTGTTTACAAAAATCATCCAAGAGAAGTCTCATTAATAGGGAAAAGGAAAGGCTCAATTATTATGCAAGTCGTTCAAGTTGTGTTGCTTTTCTGACTCAAATCCGGCCGACAATCCGTGCACAGATTGTTGGAGTCGGCTAGATTGCTCCCTTGTTTATGCTGAAAAATTGCAGGAAAAATACTTCCAAAGTGGTTCCACGAGGTGATCCATGGACCTGAGGTCCACGGATCCGTTCACAGATCCATCCTTTTGCTTTGTTCTTCATTAGTCTTTTGCCCTCTACCTGCAATTCATTCTGCAGGAATCCGAGCCCATTCATGTGGAAATTTCTACTTGAATAAAGCTGAATTAGCTTTTGTTTAAAAAATCAAATTTGTAGCCCTTTTTGATAGTTTTCCAATGACTCAAGAATCAAGTCATTTTGAGATTTGGGAACTGAATTATGATGAAAATACTAGTGATTGGTTAGATATCATTATATGAGAAAAGCACTTCAGTAATTTGGATTTTTCACTATGAAAACATGAGAACTGGATCTTGTAGTTCGCATAAGAATTGTAGTCCTTCCTCTTAGCTTTAAAATGATTTAAAAATCATCTCAATTCAAGTTTTGTAACTCAAGCTATAGCCAATGTACCAAAATGCATTTTTGCTGCCAATGCTTTTCTTCTTGTTTCTTGATTGCATTTCATCCCTTGCTCCTTCATGTCACATGATCTCCACTTAAAATCATCAACAATCATGCAAGTATCTTCTCACTTCCCTTCAATTGATGATTGAATTATCAAAATCTATAAAAACATGAAAGTTCCGCACTTAAGTCCATAGAAATGCAAATTTTCTCACTTAACCACCAAAATGCAAAAACCTAGTTATTCGACTTGAACTTGAATGAAAACACACTAAAATACACATAGGTAACCATACATAAATATGCAAAACAAGCACTTATCAGAATATTTGTAGGAGAAATGATATGTTGTTGCATGATTGTTCATTATATTTGTGGGCATAACATAAAGAAATTTTAAAAAAAAAGCATTTGTAATAGTATTATACCAAATTAATGCGAATGAATTGATGACATAATAACCGGAGTGCATATAGGTGAAATTTAATTAGACTATATTTGTCACTTTTAAATTTTCAATATTATCATCACGGTCACTTAATTATATTTTTATCATTTGATTAACATGTTGCCTGTGTATTGTCCACCAATAGCACAACTAACTTTCACCGCTAACCAACAACAAACATTATAATTACCAAATTTGTTAAAATAATATTAAAAAAGCTTTTAAAAGATCAAAGTTTTTTCATTTATTAAAATTTTTTACTGATTTCTTCCATATAAAAAATGATTTTTTTAAATTGCACGTAAATTGAGTGTGCCCTTTATCACTAGTAATGCTAATGGTATTCCTACTAATGTATACATGCTTGAAATCAAATATTCGTATTGATTAGACTATATAGTGATACAGTTAAGAATACTTTTTAATAGGTGTAAATACAAAAATATAACTCCTCATTGTCTATTCTAAAATCTTCACATTTTTTTCTTACCAATTTGATTTGTCAGGTATAATACCTCAAGAGGTTGGTAATCTTAGCAAGTTGGAAGTACTACACATGGGAGAGAATAGGTTAAAAGGTCCCATCCCGCTGAAACTTTTCAATAGTTCAACTGTACGACTTATTGCTCTCACGGAGAATGATTTATCAGGCGAGCTTCCATCAACTATAGGTGCTTTCTTACCCAATCTTGAGGAACTCTACCTTGAGGGAAATGAATTCACTGGAACTATACTAACGTCCATCTCAAATGCTTCTAGGCTCAGAATGCTACACCTTGGTATGAACCATTTTACTGGTGCAATTCCTCATTCTCTTGGAAACATGAGATTACTGGAACAGTTTGCTATATGGCAAAATAATTTTTCTGAGGACTCGCTATCCAAAGAGTTGAGCTTCATCATATCCCTATCAAACTGCAAACATTTAAGAAGGTTGTGGATAGGTAAGAATCCTCTGAATGGCTTCCTCCCAAAGTCTATCGGAAATCTTTCTAGCTCAATCCAATCCTTTCATGCAGGTAGTTGTGGAATCAAAAGTGAAATTCCAAGTTCGATTGGTAATTTGAGCAACTTAGTAGATCTGTTCTTTCAAAACAATAGTTTGACAGGGTTAATTCCCACTACAATCAAATGGTTCTTGAAGCTTCAGAGGATAGATCTAAGCAACAATCAAATACTAGGTGCTATTCCAAGTGAGTTTTGTAATTTGTTGAACTTAGGAGAATTAAAACTTGGACAAAATATGTTCTCTGGTATGGTGCCTTCTTGTTTAGGAAACGTTACAACACTCAGATATGTTTATCTCAATTCTAACAATTTAAGTTCTATGATACCAAAAAGCTTTTGGAGCCTCAGATATATTTTGGAGCTAGACATGTCAGGAAATTATTTGACAGGTTCTTTGCCTGCTGAAATTGGAAACTTCAAGGCATTAGTCTATTTGAACCTTTCAAATAATCAATACTTGGGTAGGATACCCAGCACTATTGGAGCACTACAGGATTTGCAAGAACTCTCCTTGGAACGTAACAAGCTACAAGGATTGATACCAGATTCCATGAAGAATATGTTGCAGTTACGGCATTTGGATCTATCTTTTAACAATCTGGAAGGTGAAATTCCCAACTCATTACAGGTACTGCCAGATCTCCAATACTTTAATGTGTCCTACAACAGATTGAGAGGACCGATTCCTCATGGAGGGCCGTTTGCAAATTTCACGAACCTATCTTTTCTCTCAAATGAAGCATTGTGTGGCGGTCCTTGGCTCCAACCTTGTGCAAGTACATTTGAGCATGAATCAAGGACAAAAAGGATAGTCATGATTGTTCTGTTGACATCAGGATCTGTCATATTAGCCTTGGTGATTTCAATTTTTTTGATGAGGCTAAAGTTGAGAAAGAAAACTCTAGCTCCGAATCAGAACTTGCTTCCCATGGCGACATTTGAAAGGGCATCCTTCTATGAACTTAGACAAATAACAAATGGATTCAGCGAGAGTAACTTACTTGGCTCGGGGAGCTTTGGTTCAGTTTACAAGGGAATTCG
Organism: Coffea arabica; assembly: GCF_036785885.1. Taxonomy (NCBI): domain Eukaryota; kingdom Viridiplantae; phylum Streptophyta; class Magnoliopsida; order Gentianales; family Rubiaceae; genus Coffea; species Coffea arabica. The sequence goes on along the minus strand of NC_092331.1, from coordinate 54,016,167 downwards.
CGAAAATGGGATGGTTTGGGCCATAAAGGTATTCGATTTGCAGCTAGAAGGTGCATTTAAAAGCTTTGATCGAGAATGTGAAGTCTTAAGCTGCCTTCGTCATCGAAATTTAACTAGAGTAATTACTGCTTGCTCTAGCCTTGACTTTAAGGCTTTGGTGCTCGAATACATGCCCAATGGAAGCCTTGAGAAATGGCTTCATGTAAACCGTCATGTCCTAAGTATCAGGCAAAGGTTGGGTATCATGATAGATGTGGCTTGTGGTTTGGAATATCTCCACTATGGCTATTCAATGCCTATAGTTCACTGTGACTTGAAGCCTAGCAATATTCTCCTAGATGAAGACATGGTTGGACATATTTGCGATTTTGGAATTGCGAAGTTGTTGGGAGATGGAGAATCTGTGGTACAAACAAAGACTCTTGCTACATTTGGATATATTGCCCCAGGTGACTTTTCTTGATTCCAATTTCAAATTTTTTATGTCATTCAAATTAAAGTTTCAACTTTAATGGCTAGTACAGTATGTGAAATTTAAAAATTTTGAAAATATGTAAAATTGGTGAACTGGTACTAGTACTTGACTTTAACAACTAGTTTCAAATTTTTTGATGCTAGAGTATGGACTGGAAGGATTGATTTCAACAAGTAGTGATGTTTATAGCTTTGGGATTATATTGATGGAGACATTTACAAAAAGAAAGCCTAAGGATGAGATGTTTACAGAAGAATTAAACCTCAGGCGTTGGATACAAGAATGCTCACCAGATTCTGTGATTCAAGTTATAGACGCAGACTTGTTTCATCCTGAAGATAAAACGGTACAAAGGAAGATTAAATGCATATCGTCTATCTTGCAACTTAGTTTAAGTTGCACGACAGATGCTCCTGAGGAGAGAATAAACATGAAAGAAGTTCTAGGAGCATTGCAGAAGATCAAACTTCAGTTTATCAAAGATATCACGCCTTAAAATAGATAGTAATAGGAATATAGGATAAGTTTTTATTCATAGCATTTCTGTAAGATTTAATTTTCAGTTTTGGGACTTGTGACTTAAATCTATAGAATCCAGGCATTTCTGTATTTGATGCCTGGTGGATGGATGGGCCATGGATCCATGAATGGTTGATTTCCTGTTTGTTACTTAGAAACGTTTCGGTTATAGATTCAAGTGAGCCCATTCTGTGCTTTAGTATTTTGTAAAGGATTCTCTCAATGGATTTTGGTGTTGTTTAGTAATACCTCTATTTTGCTAATTTTGGCAAGGGTGTTGATAGTTTTACAATAAATTCTTGTCGACTGTGTAAACTTATTGGCCAAAACTGAAACATATGAAAAAATAATTTTAGGCTACAAATGAAAAAGATAGACTTTCTGGAGGTATAAACTGCAATCAAAAGACGTACAATACTCTTGAATGCTTAAACAACATGGTTTACGTACAATACTTCTCAAAAGACGTTCGCACTAATTCTGTTTCAAATGAACTCAGAAAAGCGAATGTTAGATTTTTGATGCATTTGTAAGGTAGAGAAGATAACTAAAGTCCAGTTGAGGAAATTCTAGTAGCATGATGAATTTATATTCTTCTTCGTTGGACCGCATTAATACGTGAAACATGAACGGGATTCATACAAGATTGTTCTAGTCTAGTGCCTTTTGAGTCAATATTTGAAAATACAAACTTTTTTAATGGCTTCTCTTCTCAGATTGCAGTCTTTCTTGAAAGGAAATAGCACAAATAAATAAATAATGCGCCAATTCTTGGCTTGAGACTGAGTCAGAAGTTCTTTGGTGCCACTTTTTTCTTTCCACATAATAGTATGCTTAGACAAATTATGGCCCTTTGTGGTATGAGACAGTTAGAGGATTAAAAAACTTGAATAAGTCTTCAGTCTCCTCTTCTTTTACCATTTAGGGGGTGTTTGGTTCAAATGTCGAAATCAAGATTGAGATTAGAATTATGGACCTCACTTGATTGAATACTCTTGATTTTTTTTTTCTTTGTATAGGCTTGCACGTATTTCTATTCCATGTTAGTGTCTGGACTATCATTTTTTTAACCTAAATTATTGGTTGGTCAAAAAACACTGCTGCCCTTATTTTAGAGATAAGTAACGGATGGATAGCAAGTGAATTTTTTTTTGGAAAAGCCCACCATATTTGTGGGAAAGAAAATAGACACTCCCTCTCACATTGATAACTACAAAAGAAACAAAACAATACCAGCAGATTTTGTTTAAAGAAGGTGTAATTTATGTAAAAAGATATTTGACAAATATTATATATCACCAACAGCACATACCCTATCACATAAACAACCAAGAATCTTCATCATGAAGGCTTTGGAAATACAAAAGAAACAAAACAATACCAGCAGATTTTGTTTAAAGAAGGTGTAATTTATGTAAAAAGATATTTGACAAATATTATATATCACCAACAGCACATACCCTATCACATAAACAACCAAGAATCTTCATCATGAAGGCTTTGGAAATTGAGTTTTATTTACGTACAGAAAAGGAAAAATGGAAAAAAAATTTGAAAGATATATTGATTACTCAAGCTAAGAGAAGAATGACTAAATGAGAGAAAAAAATGAGTTTTCAAATAGAAAGTAACGTTATATTTGTCTGAAGATTCGAACATTTGAAAATAGACCTGATTTTGAAATTCTAAAAACACCAACTACTCAAAGACAAAGTTGAATTACAGAATGACTAAAATGTCACAAAATTAATGTTATAGACTATGTTGTAAAACATTCCAAACTTTAGGGGGCATAGTGCATTTAAAGAAAATTCGAAGAAAAAGAAATGACTGCATTTGATGTAAAAGCAAGAACTGCTGTTACGATTTCTTTTTAGACATAGTTATTCACTACACATAAGATTATCCTAAAGCTCGTGTATTGGTGATTCGACATGTATCAAAACCAAGTATGGTTACAAAGAGAAAGAAATAAGGGTGCATGCAGGGGGAAAAACACAAGTGATGCTAGAGCTCATGGTGCAATTGGAACTTGAAATTGTAGAGGCATGTAAGAAAAAAGATAATAACTACAGCGCGTAGAAATTTTTTTTTTTTTTTGTGCCCGAGGGGGTGGTGGGAGAGGGAGGGGAACACCTGTAGCAGGTCTAGGTCTTGGGTCAAAGTCTCGAATCTATTTCTCGCTTCTTTCCATCCAATTAACAGGAAGGATATAAGAAAAAAGAAAATAATTGCTGCAGGTCTAAGTCAAGATAACTCCGATAATTATTTATCTTTCTCCACACTTCACTTTAGAATAATTGGTTGAAAAGAAGAGACATAGATTTTGACCCTTGTAGTCTTCGTCAAGATGGCAATATTAGGTGACTTTAGTATCACTATCACCTCAGATTAGGGGAACATAGACTCAAATGACAAGAAAAGGGGTTTAAATTTCTCCATAACTTTATATCACTCTCTGGAAAGAAGAACCCGCTAATTACCACGAAGTCCAACATGTGGAAAAAGTCTTCCTTGGTAGGCAGGTAATGTCTAGCAAGTAAATGATTGAAATGCACGTAGACTCTGAGCAAATTAATTTATAAATAGAAATTTATTTTGGTCGATTTCTTTCTTTAAGATATATCAATAGATAGCACTGGCTGTAGGTTATTTCTTGCTAGTCGCTGCATACACATACAAGCATGTTTCGATCCATTATTATTTGAAATTTTTTTTACTTGAATCACAAATAAACTTTTTAATAATTTTTTTGTTATCTCAATCATTATTTTTTTCACGTACATCACGCTATAAGAAAGTGTCATAATAATTATTCTAAAAATGTCATTACCTAACTCTACAGTTAAAAGCAATTGGTTCGTTATGCACTTATTTGATTCTTTGACAGTTTATTTTTCTAGTCTTAGGTAGAATTTCATTGTTTTTATCCCCTCTCTTTTCTTTGATTCATCCTCCACTGATAACCTTCTAAATCTGAAATCGAAAATAAATATAATGAAACTGGCTCTAGTGTAGTCTAATTAACCTAAACGCATTGATCATACAATAGACTGAGGTCATGCAATGTACTATAAATTCCACGTTTTCAAGTCCTTAGTATTATTGTTGAAGTCTTTCGTCCAAAATAAAGACTTTGGCATCATCTCGGTGGAATACCTTAGATGGCCTATAATTAATTATTTAATCCAAGAATTGTTGCATTTCAATTGATAGTGATCTAAGCTGACAAATACCCTGTACGAATTAAACCAAGTTTTCTTACTAGTTGGTTGCTTGGGTTAAATTCCTTTTCAACCATATAGATAAAGAGGGAACCGCCCCCTGCCACGTTTGATGGTCGTCCGCCCATGTGTGTTGTAAGGATTGGCCGCTGGTTATGATGTCAACTTCCCGTACCAGGTAGTCTTCTTCTTCTTTATGGCAGGTAGTTTTTGCATGGTTTTTATATATATTTTTTTCCCACAACAAATGAACTGATGTCATTAGTCATTAGTCATAGTCATCATTGGTCATTAGCGGCAGAGCAGCCTCTTGGTCAGAGGTGAAATTACGTTTTGCTCCTTCAGAGTTTGTTTTTTTTACCTGTTTTTTTACTTCAGTATTTGTTGGTAATAATCTCTGGGGGTGTGCCCATCTGTGTCAAATGGCCTCTACCGCCAAATTTTCAATCTTCAACTTGCTTCCGCTTTTAACAACGCGACATCTAATCCCTGTACGGCCATGCTAGGAAACCTCGTAACCGTTGGGCAATTCGCTCGGTTTCTGCTGGATATCTTTCTTTTTGGGTTCCATTTAGCTTGCTTCTGATTGCTCTGTCTTCTGTTCACTGCTTTTTGCTATCACTTGTTTGCTGTGCTTATGGTGAGTGTATTCTGTCTTCACCGTTGCTTTTGCTTTTTAAATTTTGTGTTGTGCTCTTTTAGCTCTGTTTGTCTTACATTCTTTTTGTTTCCTGGTTGTTAGCTTTGGAGTTGGTTACTGTTGCATTGCCGTCTTCCATAAATGCAGCTACAGGTTCTTAGTTTTTTTCCTTCTGCTTTTTTATGATGCACTGATGCTGTGTGTGTTGGTGTTCCTTTTGTTTCCAGAGATTTTCTGCCTTTTCTCTGGGTTTTAACTTTCTTCTGCATGTTCCCAGTGTTTTTCCTTTGCTTGTAGCTTGTTACTGTTGCATTGTCGTCTTCCACAACTACAGCTCTAGCTCCTTACTTTTCCTTCCTCTGCTTTTTTGTGATGCGGGTTTGTGCTGTTGCCTTCGTTGATGCTGTGCATGTTCGCGTTTGTTTTCGTTGCAACCATTTTTTTTATCATTTTTGCTCGGTTTTTAGCTCTCTTCATTTGTTTGTTGGTCGCTTTCATCCTCTGAACCTTGCCTTGTTCGCTGCTCAGTATTTTTTCATTCTTCTCCTTTTTGCACTCTATTTGTTCGCTGTAATGCTTGTTTGTGCTTTTTGTTGTCTATTTTCCTTGCTTTTATCTTCTTTCTCCATGTTATTCTCTGTTGCTTCTGCTGTTGTGTACGTGCTAAACCTTTCGTTGCTTTTCTGGAAGCTGTAGCAATGTGTTGCGCCAGTTCTGTTTCACCTGGTGTTCCTTTGACTTTGGAGACGTGTGTTTCCAGTCAGTGCTTGTTTGAGCCAGTTCAGGTTTTAAAGCTATTCTAACCTCCTGTTTCTTTCTTTAAGCACGTTCGTTCTTCCTTGTGCTCTTTCATTCAGCTCTACATGTTTTTATTATTGTCCTGTTATGCTCGAATTTCTTGTTACAAAAAAAGTGTTTTGTCCTCTATTCTATGCCTCTGTTGCGTGCCTCTGTGTTTGTTGCTGTGTGATTGTATCTATTCCATTTCTTCTCTTGCCTGTTCTGCACTCTGGGTGTTGCTGTGTCATTTTTCCTTTGGTTGTTGGGCTTAGTTTATGTTCTTCAGCCTTCCGGTCTAAGAACATGGATAGGAATTCAAGGCGTCGCAAACGCTATGCCGAAATGCCAGAGCAAGAAAAGGCCAAGCTTTTGCGCCGTCGCCGTGATTCTAATGCTGCAAAGAAAAGAAGGCTTACTGTTCCTGGTAATGGTCGCGCAAATGGGTCGCCCCTTGGTCAGGGCGAGGGTAGCCAGCATAATTGTCAAACCTCTCTTGCTTGCGCCTTTCATAGTGCTCCTCAGCGTGCCGATAGTAGATGTTATGACGAGTCGGTTCCCCATTTGCCTGCCTCTCTTAGTAATCTAGGTGTTACTGCGCTTAATGGGCGGGACGCTGGGGGTATTCAACAATCAGATTGCCATCTTAATTCTGGATTTACTCCATTAGATCCTCACAATCAAACATCTTTCTCCACTCGTCTTTGCCGTTTGCCTCCGTTTTCTTCTTCTAGTGGTACAAGTTCAATTGTTTCTGCTTCTCTGAAACCTCTGTTTTGCATTCTTTCTGCTTCACATTTGTTTATTGTCTACCCTCCTGTGTCGGTTGGTGATTCCTACTGCAGAGCAACGCATGGAATCAGCGTCTGCCACCAATGAAATAGTTCTGCCGTCTATTTCTAGGGGGGAAAATACGCACGCTTTTACTGAAACGCTTCATCCTTATCTGCGAACTGGTAGCCAGAATGAGCTTTATGGTATTGTGCAGCATACAGATAATGCTCGGCTGCATTCTGACAGCCAATTGTCTCCTTCTATACGGCCGAAAGCTCTGCCTACACCTTCTTTGTCCCGGGGTAATACTGTTATTTGGCCGCTTTATCTGATCGTAGTTTCTTCTTATCTATCCAGTGTAGCTGTTTACAAAATCAAACCTATTATTTAGCTTTTTATGCTACTGCTTCGTACCAGCTTATGTTTCCATTTATATGGTCACAAACTCCTTTCTTTTTTAAAACTATTAGAATTAGTCTCGTTTCTCTAGCATAATGGTTTTTCGCTGTGGACTTACAGCTGTCTCTTGCCGACGTGGCCGTTCAAAACTTTCTAGGCTTGAAAGAATTCCTGAGGAATCTCTTATCCTTCCCAGTGTTCCAGATTGTGAACATTGTGGTGCCAAAAGGTTTCACATGGAACCTTCTTCTTTCTGCTGTCGTGGAGGCGAGGTTAAAATTGTCTCTCCTCCCATGCCTTACAGTTTGAAACGTTTATTTACTGGTTTTGATGAGGAGTGTGAGGATTTTCGAAGAAAGGCTCGCACTTATAATAACAATGTAGCTTTTACATCGTATGCTACAAAATATGACAGGGAATTAACAAAGAATAAACATGGAGTTTATACCTTTCGAGTTCAGGGTCAGGATTATCACTTTTTGAACTCTTTGCTGGCAAACGGTGATCAGGCTAGTGGAATTCAATTATATGTTTATGATACTGATGAAGCATTAAAAAAGGTAGCTCAAAACTCTGATAAGCTTCGTGAGGATACTTTGAAGCTGCTTATGAATGTGCTACAAGATAATCCTTATGCAAAATTTTTTAAAAGCTTAAGGGATGTTCCAAACCTTGAGAATCATAGAATTATTCTCAATTGTAATCCTGGACTCGACCAACGAGTATATAACCTTCCTACTGCGTCCCAGGTTGCTGCTATTTGGACTGAAACTGACGATGATTCAGTTGATATGCGTCCTCACATTCAAGTTTATAGTCACTTTAGCACGAGCTATAGAGTCCAGCTTTATTATGGATGCTGTGATTCTTTACAGTATCCTCTTCTCTTTCCTAGAGGTGAATCTAGGTGGCATTATGGAATTAAACGATTTCATAAAAAGAAAAAAAAGGAACTTTCTCTGAGATGGACCCATCTGTTGATCTTTCTTCCATAAATACTCCATTGCAGTTGTTGGAGCTAGAACAAAGAGGCAGATTTTTTCCCCCTTGCTTTTTTCTGACTTCATTTAGTCATCAGGTGTACGTTTTTTCCTTATTATGTCTATATGTCTGTCCTTTTTAGTTGCTGACAAGGCTTCGACTGAAGACTATTTTGTGTCTGCTAGAGAATATTATTGCTACAAGTTCCAAGTCAGAGATGATGATGCGTCTATGTTGCTGCACAGTCTTAGGTTGTTTCAGCAGTTTGTCGTGGGTTCCTACATTAAGATTGAGACGTCTAGGCTTGACTTCCACAGAAGAAAACAGAATGAAATACGCACAGATGTGCTCCAGGGAGTTCTAGATAGCATTGCTATTGGTCAGACACAGGGTTCTAGAGTTGGTTGAAGGACCATTTTACCAGCATCTTTTATTGGGGGTCCGAGGGATATGAAACGCAGATATTTAGATGCCATGTCTTTGGTTCAGAAATATGGGAAACCTGGTATTTTTTTTACCATGACATGCAATCCTATGTGGAAGGAGATTCAAGAAGGTCTGAGATATACAGAGAAGCTACAGGATAGGCCAGATTTATTGTCTAGAGTTTTTAGAGCTAAATTTGAAGTCCTTAAGTCTGAACTTCTGCATAAACACATTTTTGGAGAGGTTGCAGCGTGTGTCTATGCTATTGAATTCCAGAAACGCGGCTTTCCTCATGCTCATGTCTTATTAATTCTTAAGCCAGAGTTCAAATTGTTAAATGCTGAATCATATGATAAAATTGTTTGCGCTGAACTTTCTGACCCAAAAGAATACCAGCACTTATACTCTCTTGTAGTTAAGCATATGATTCACGGTCCCTGTGGAGATATGGATAAAAGTTGTCCTTGCATGAAAAATGGTTCTTGTAAAAGTCATTATCCAAAATTTTTTTCGGATCATACCATTCATGTTGAAGATTCATATCCATGTTATAGAAGGAGGAATGATGATAGAAAGGTAAAAGTTCGGCGGCATGAGTGGGATAATAGATGGGTTATACCTCATAACCGATACCTGCTTGCTTTGATCGATTGCCATATAAATGTGGAAATCTGTTCCACAGTGAAGCTTGTCAAATACCTTTACAAATATGTTTTTAAATGACCTGATCTTATCAGCTTTCAGGTCATTGATCAGGCTTCTTGTAGTGACGTCGATGAGATCAGTAACTTTCAGAAAGGCATGTGGATATCTCCACCTGAAGCATTATGGCGAATCTATGAGTTCCAGCTAAGTGAAATGACTCCGTCCGTTTATACTCTTCAAGTCCATCTTCCTGATCAGCAATCCATTTCTTTTGACAGGAATTCAGATTTGAATTACTTGCTGAAAAAAATTGATTTCTCTAGGACCATGTTGACTGAATTTTTTAAGACAAACAAGTCAAATGCAAAAACGCAGAACTTAAGGTGTTTATATAGGGAGTTCCCTGAACATTTTGTATGGACTCCTAAAACAAAAACTTGGTCTGAAAGGGAGCACCGAGGAGTAATAGGGAGATTAGTTACAGCAAATCCAAAGGAGGGTGAACGATATTTTTTGAGGCTCTTGTTATGCCATGTTCGTGGTCCCACGTCATTTGATGATCTTTTGACTGTTAATGGTGAACTAATAAGCTCTTTTAGAGAAGCTGCTCTTAAGATGGGTGAAACTCTAGAAGAAGCTGTAGCTTTTCAAATGCCATCATCTCTGCGGTTATTATTCGCTACTCTTCTATTCTACTGTTCTCGTACTGATCCTAAACTCTTGTGGACTAGATTTGAAAAGGATCTCTCATCAGATTATATAAATGCTCAGAAGTTTACTCATTATTCTGATTGTGAGATTAAAAACGAGTTTTGGAGGACATTAATAGGTCATTAGTACAAATGGGAAAGAGTATAGGTGAGTTTCACTTAGTTGTTGATTCCTTTGCTATGCCTGAACGGAGTACCAGAGAAATGGAGAGTGAGAGAAACATTGTAGTTGATCCTGAGGATGAATTGTTGCCTTCGAAGTTGAATCCCGAACAGCGATACGCTTTTGATTTAATTTTACAATCAGTCTTCTCTTCAGAAGGTAAAGCCTTTTTTATTGACGGTCCTGGTGGAACTGGAAAAACTTTCCTATATAGGTCGCTTCTGTCTGCTTTGAGGGCTCAAGGTTACATTGCTATCGCTGTTGCTACTTCTGGTGTTGCAGCATCCATTCTTCCTGGAGAAAGAACTGCGCACTCTCGGTTTAAAATTCCTTTAGATTTCTCAAACAATAAGACTTGTCAGCTTAGCAAACAGAGCAGCATAGCTAAGTTAATTTGTGAGTCTAAATTGATTCTTTGGGATGAAGCGTCTATGGCTAAGAGGCAAGCAATTGAGGCTTTTAACAGTTTACTACAAGACTTGAAAGATTCTATTCTCCCTTTTGGTGGACATGTTGTTGTTTTTGGTGGAGATTTTCGACAGACCCTACCAGTTATTGAACAGGCTTCTGAACAGGATTTAATTGAATCAAGCCTTCTTAGTTCCTCGTTGTGGTTGTGTATGCATAAGTTGACATTGAAGGCAAATATGCGAGCTCTTTTAAACCCAGGCTTTTCTGACTTTTTGTTACGAATTGGTGAAGGACGAGAGCCTGTTGATGAAAATGGAGATGTAACACTCCCTTCTGACTTGGTAATTCCCTATCATGACAAACACAAGTCCTTGGACAGGTGATTTCAGTGTCTATCATTCATGTTATCCTTTGAATGCCTGTTTAATTCCTATGTTATACTTTTTTTTACTCCAAATTTCTGAAAATTAAATGCAGATTAATACATTGTGTTTTCCCTGATCTGAATCTCAATTCAGCCGATCCTTATCAAATGATCAATAGATGCATCCTTTCTCCTAGAAATAGCTCTGTTGATGAGCTTAACGACATGATGATTGAGAAATTTTCAGGGAAGCTTTATACCTATATAAGTTCAGATAAAACTGTTAACCAGAGGTTTCAGGGAGATTATCAAGACTTTCTAAATAGTCAGAATCCAAAAGGACTCCCTCCACATAAGCTGCTCCTCAAAGTAAACTGTCCTATCATGCTTCTCAGGAATTTGAACCCGGCTGAAGGCCTATGCAACGGCACAAGGCTCATATGTAGAGAGTTACGACAGCATACCATCTGTGCTGAAATTGTATTTGGTCAGCACAGAGGGAAGCGAGTTTTCATTCCCAGAATTCCTCTGCAAACCCCTGAAAATGAAAAAAATGGTATTCCTTTCATAAGAACGCAGTTCCCCATCCGTCTATGTTTCGCTATGACGATTAACAAGTCTCAGGGACAGACTTTGGATTATGTTGGAGTTTATCTGCACGAACCTGTGTTTTCTCATGGCCAGCTTTACATTGCACTGTCTAGAGCCAGGACTCCTGATATAGTTAAAATCTTGATTGTTCCTGGAACTTTTGACGATATCAAAATTGATAACAAAACAAGAAATGTTGTTTTTACTGAAGTGTTTCATTTAGCTACAATGTAACAATACTTTGTCAAGGTCAGTTTATATAAAATGCTTGCCATTTATAATTGTTATTCCCTTCAGTTTCATCTTCATTCCTTCAGCTTCATTCTTGTTTTTTTTACTTCAGGATGTCACAGATTCTTCCAATGAAAGAGATTCTTCCTGGCACAAAAAATTGGACATGTAAGATCACAATTCAGGAAAAACAACATGTTACATCGTCACTTGCTACTCCAACAAAAAAACAAAAATTCATTTTCCTGGACTCAGAGGTACATAGCTAGCCATTTCACTATCTCAATTCTATGCTTAAAACTAAATAACTAGAGCTTTAAAAGCCTTTAATGCTTATGTTCGAATTTATCGGCTGTGCCTTTCACAGGCTTTCCCGTTCCATTTTCTACTGCCTTAAAAAAGTTTGTTGCTTCGAGCTAGATTGTCACCTCATTCTGTTTTTTTATAGGGATCTTTGGTTGAAGGGATCATTTTCAATAATGACATCCCTAAAATGAGTCCTCTTCTGCAAGTATATAAGAAATATCTTATCTCAAATGCAGTTGTGAGACCAATTCCTCCAAAATTTCAGTCTAACGGCCTGTAAACACAGTGGGTTATATCCACCAGGACACTTGTTGAAGAGGTCAGTGATGATGAAGATGTTGTACCTGTGAAGCTCACCTATACCAAGTTTACCGACCTGATCAAATACATGGATATTAAAGATCAATCTGTGGGTAAGCTTGTTTGCTTAAAAATATATACATATACGTTTTTTCTTTTGTTACAGGGACTTTGTTCACAATTTTTTTTTTGTATAGACATCTTGGCTGTTGTTATATCTACGCTCGACCGGAAACAAATTACCAAAGATGGTAAAGAATCCAGCGTGCAGAAGTTTGTCCTTGTTAATGAAGAGTATGAGCTTCTCTCGCTTATAATCATTTCTTATATTCACTTTTCACAGTTTCAACTATGATGTTCATTCTTTTCTCTAAAAAACAGCTTTCAAACTGTCAAACTGTCCATGTGGGATGCTTTTGTCGATGATGAAGGCCAGAAAATTTTACAGAACATGCACAGGTTTCCGGTCGTTGTATGCAGAAGAGTCAGAGTTGGCTGTTATAATGGTTCACTGCAAACATTTTCTCAGCAGTTAACTGTTAAATTTTTTTCTCGTGGTGTTTTTTCCCTAAGTCATACATGCTATTTTCTTTTAGGTGTAGTTTTATCTACGTGGTTTGACTCTGTCATTCTTGTTGATCCACCTGTCCAACAAGCTAGAGAACTGAAAAATTGGTAATCTCGCGAACATATGCTTCTTACTTTCGGTGTTCAGGCTTCATTTTTAGTTCCCTGTTTGAATGTAACCTGTCATTTTTTTCAACAGGGCAATGAGAAATGAAAATTTTCTTTTGGATATAGTTAACCACAAAGTATACGAGAACTATAATCCAGAGCTCTCGTTTCAGCCAAACCAGAAATTTACTCAGGTTTGCAATCTGACAGGAATGCGGAAGGTATAATACATGTGATTTCCTTGTATGATTATTTATCCATATGGTTCTCGATGTAATAATGGCTCGCCTGACTCTTTCAGGCTGCATGGGTCAAAGTTCGAATCTCTTTTGGAAACATTTTTCAACGATACTGGTACATGGCTTGTAGTGAGTGCTTTCGGTCTACATCAACAATGCATGGAGTTACTTTCCTCTGTAATTCATGTAAAGAAAAACACTCAGCTCAGCCAAGGTAACTTATTACACAATAACAAGCCTTTACCTCGATTTACCTATTGCTCTTTCAGGCTGTAATAATGGCAAAACACTCAGCTCAGCCAAGGTAACTTATTACACAATAACAAGCCTTTACCTCGATTTACCTATTGCCTTTTATATATTTGAATCTCTTTTGTCAATAGCATCTGTTTTTTTCTGTTTGAGTTGCGAGGCTGGCTATATGACTGATGTTTCTATGTAGATGCCGCTTTGACGTTGATTTAGCAGATGAAACTGGCACAGTGACAGCTTCCATATTTGGAGATCTGGCTGAAAAGCTGCTTACCTTCACCGCGGCTGAAGCAATGGATCATTTTAGCCAGGTATCTCTATTACCTCTATGTTACATTAGTGATGAATCGATGCAATTTTTTAAAATTTCTCCACGTCACCTTGTTCCCTATTCTATTTATGCAATTTTTCAGAACATAGAGCTGCAGCTTGATCATGTCCATGAATCTCTAAAAACAAAAATGGTTTGTTGCGTATATGAAACCTGTTCAGAGTCAAATTGCAGATGCAAAGCAACGATATACTATTATATATTGTTGTGAAGAGTCTCAATACCAAACCGAATAGCATCTTATTACTCAGGAAAGTAGTATGGTTCCACTGACTTGCACAAACATTGAATCTGCTGAAACTATTGTTGAAGGTATGCTTTGATTCTTTATCATTATACTTTTTTCCCCCAAATTCTTACATTCTCCCACATTTAAATTTTAAGATTCCTTTCAAGATGCAGGAACCTCTTCATCAAAAAGAAAGCATTGCCTCCTTAACAGATTTAATGATACTGGGACAGATGATTCGGCAGCCTCGCAATTGATTCAGCCAGAATGTACTGATAACGACCCGGCAAAGAAAGCAAGATTGGAATAAGCATTCCAATGTTCAACAGATAGCCTGGCTTTTTTATTTTTTGTCAATCATGGCTGCTCATTTTTTATTCTACTGGGACAGATGCTATTTCTGAATGAGCCAAGCTGTTATCTTTTGCTCACTTCATTACAGAAGTTATAACTGTCTCCGTGCACTTTCTTCTTTTGTTTGCACATGTAAATGAAGCAGCCCTTTGAACCATTTCCATCTTCTATGTCAGATGATCCTCTTCACTACCTATCAATTGTCGTATTCTCTGTTCTTATTCTTCCTCAATCAATTTACTTTTTTTCGTTCCTAATTATAACATAATTTAATGCAACCTTCCATTTTGCATAGCAAATATATTATTTTTTTACTGCTACTGATGCTAACTACAATTACTTCATGTGCCATCGAAACCTATAAATATTTACATTGTCTGCATTTCTTGTGGTCTCATGTCACTTCAGTCAAAAGTACCTCACCTACTTTTTATTATTCTCCTTACTGGTGCGTCTCTGAACATTGTACTGGTTTGTTTCGTTCAGGATTCGTTGTGTTTAACAAATACATGCTGGTTTATATACAAATCTTATTCAATTCTTCTTGTTCAGCTTTTTCCCTCTTTCAAAATTACTCAATTCTGCGCCTTATAAATTATCACAAGCATGACAGCCTAAAAATTTCAACAAACACTGATATCAATAAAATACTTGACCTAACAAGACATCGACTCTTCATATATCATGCCTACTTTATTAACTGTGTCATGTACAACAATTATGTAACATACAACTGAAACAAAAAACCGCAACTCTATACAAACAAGTTCTCTTCGCTCTTTATATTTTTAGCTCATTCATTCACTTGCTCGTTTTGTATCTATTCCTTCTCACTGGTATTTCTCTTGTCTAACGTTCTTCTGTCAGTTTAATGGCAGAAGGACTTCTCACTTCTCCGGCAGATTTTGAGCTACCTAACGATGATTCCAGGCCCTACTATTTTTTATTTAGATGTAGCCATAGAGGACAGGTACACCTTTTTTCCCTTTGCAAGAGTACCTCTCAGTCTCTCTGTATGTAGATTGCTTATATCGGTTTGCCTGACTTTATGTTCTGAATATGCGAACTTCAGGTTTTACCTTCCAGGTTCACATCTTTACTTAATCATCACCAGAAAAATGTCATCGTTCTCAGATATGGAATACGAAGTTGGCCTGTCATAGTTAATAACAGTTCGTTTCAGGATGGATGGGATGAATATTGTCGTGACAATATTGTTAAGACCCATGATATACTGATGCTTCGACATACCGGTGGCCTTATTTTCGATGTTCTTCATTTCTGTGAACTCCAGCAACAGGTTTACCTGCCTTGGACAGTTCCATTACCAAGTCTTTTGCAAAATGCTGCTTATCATCAACAAGGCCAGTACATATCTCAGTTTAATTTATATAGCACTTTGCACTGTTATTATTTCTTACTCATTATATACTTAATGTCCTTAGATGATACATCCTCACTGATTAGCAAGCATAGAGTGACTTCATCAATCAAACCAGATTCCTGTCAATGCATGGTTGATTCATATTGTTTTTACCAGATTTTTAACGCATCAACTCCAAACACACTGGTGAGCTATTTTTATGTTCATTTTCTTTTGTTTCATTTCTCCCATTTTTACATGCTCAGCTTTCCATCTTAACTCTCACCGATCATTACTAGAAAATTCCAAAATTCACTGATCACTTCTTGAATGGTGTAAAGACTCCCAGTATTCTCATCAAGACAAGACATAACATTACAGAAATTGGAGTTAAGGGCAACAAGCTCAAAAAAAATTGGAGATCCTTCGTTTTTCAACACCAATTGCAGCATAACGAAGTTCTTGTATTTGTTCCAGAATCACTGACTACATTTGCAGTTTTAATTTTTGATTACGATGGAGCTGAGAAAATATTTCCATGGTACCAAACAATCGCTATATAATCAAATGATCAAACTTGCAGTTTCACTACCTGGTGTATCGTTTCCAGCTGGCCTGATCTGTATGGACATTAGACTATTGCCATGCTCATTTACTGAAGTTTCTCATATTTAATCACAGCCTTGTACCTTGTAATAGACTTTAAAGGAATAAAATTTTTCTTCTGTCTATTGATCATCTTTAAAGTTAAGTTTATTACAATTCCAATTCCATCCTCCTGTGTTTGTTAGCTTCTTTCGGCTTGTTCGCAGCAATGAACTATTATAATTAAAATAGGCTTAACAGCTTCTGCATCTTTCAAACACTTAGCAGTTTATAAACAAACAATTAGACATTACATTGAAACTTGCACCTCGTTCCAGACATATTTACCAAGCTGCTAAGTATTTCCTGCTCTTTACAGGCCTCCACAAGTCATCCTCAGTGCTTTTCTTTCAAACTTCAAAACTAAATCCATCAATTCAAAATTGCTTTTCACTATTGCATCTCTGGACAGAGGGACACAACCTTTTTGCAAGTACTATACAAATATGTTCATCATGTAATATCAGCAACCGTAAGTTAAAAATGAGCACAGACATCTATTCTGTGTTCTTTACTTTCAAGCGTCTTTTCGATCTAATACTATGTATCAGCTTTAATTTATAGATTCAGTCCTACTTCTCTTGTAATTTATTGATAGCGCATCCTAAGCTCTGCAATTCGTACTTCATCCCTAGTGGTGGATATGACATTTGCTTAACATGACTTTTTTACCGTACAAATGAAACCAAGTTCCTTTTACTTTTTCCTCTGCTTTTTCTTTCCCATTAGTTCTACTTCTTGCAGATAAGCGCCAGTTTTTCTCTTGTTCTATTTCTTTTCCATCCATTATATAGTTACGTGTTTTATCTTCACCTCGTACTTTTTAGTTTGTTTTAGTTCCATTTGCATCTTCCGTAAACACAGCTATAAGTTCTACACCTTTAATACTTCAGTCCTTTCTTTAAACTTAAGCCCCACTGCCTTCTATTTCATTAAAGAGGGTCTGACCATGGAAGCCAATGACATTCCCTTATCTGCTATTGATCCATCTCTGCTGAATTGGAGTGTTTATCTCCGAGCGATTGAAGTCACTCATACCAAAAGTAATTCCTCCTCTCATCGAATACTCCGCACGTTTGTGTTAGCAGATGACCAGGTGACATTGATCGAGATATTTCTTTTCCATTATGCCTATTATATTTTATCAAAACATAACTTTTTCCCTTATTCCAGGGTCTTCGAGTTACCGTCTATGCTGCTGAAGATATGCTTGAACAGCTTGCCAACTTGCTTGTCCCTTTCAAAAAATACTACATATCGAGAGCTGCTGTTTGCTAACCACGAACATGTGCTAATACTGATGAATATCCATTTTGTTGGCTCGTCACTCCAAACACCGTCATACATGAAATACAGGAACCTGTTCCTTCATTTCCTTTTTATTTTCACCTAAACCCTTTTTCTATGCTAGATATCTATGCTGATACCTATCATTTGCTGAGTAAGTAGCAGCTTTGACAATCCATTTCTTCCACCCCCAGCAAAGTTTACCAAGCGTATTCTAATATTTTCTTTTAAACAATATATATCAGATGTCATGGGAGTTGTTGTCCATATTTTACCTCCTAAAACAACACCCTGTCACGGATCACCTTCCATTTCTCGAGATTATGTGATTATTGATCAAAGGTAAACCCTTCCTAGGTCATCTCGTTCTTTTCCAATCATCATTTATAAAATCAAAATGCCTTTATCAGTAGACTTTATGCTCTCTTTTTCTTCCCAGTATGAAACCGATGATTCTAACCCTTTGGAATGAATTCGAAGAACTGGATGGTCCCATCATTAGAGCTCCTGGCCTCCATTTTCCCATCATTATTGCGACAAGAGTCAGGGTCACAACAAACAATTGTAGCTATATACTGCTCCCTTTTTCTTCAAGAACGTGAAATGCATCTGTTTCTTAGAAAGCTGTTGGTTTTAACACTTTTCTTATTTCAATATCAGACCTGAGCTTCTCAACTTCTCATTGTTCAGCCATTACGGTGGCTCCATTTTCACAACAAGCAATGCATCTTGATTTCTGGTTAGAAGTATTAAATATATGGTATACCGCTTTCCCATTTACATTGAGCCACTTAAAGACCGTTTCTCCCATTTTATATATATCAGGTACCATAGTCATGCACTTGCAATAGACAAGTTAATTGATAAAGGAAGTTACACTGATCCGTGAGTTCTTCTCCCTCCTGTTGCCAATAATAGAATTCTTCGTATTAGTACTGCACTTCAACAGGTCGCTGTCTTGTTGCTATTTATATTCTATAAATCATGTTTACCTCCTTTCTATCCTTATTATTATTGTTTTACAGAGAACCACTACTGCATGGATTAGAGGAATCATTGAAATTTCCTTTAGGCCCCAAAAATTATTCTATATGGCATGCCCCCAATGTCATCAACCAAACAGCTTTGCAGGCATGTCGATAGTTCAATGTGAATACGGTCAGGCTAACATTGAACTCTTACCAAGGTTTTTAGAGCTCTTCAGTGCATACATTCACTTTACTCAATGAATTCATGAAATGCATACTTTTTCATAACTGTTATACCATCTTCTCCCTTACAGAGCTTGTATTACCATTTTGATTGCTGATTCAAGCGGATCATTGGCTGCTACTGCTATGGGAACTGAAGCTGAAAAGTTAATTAACTACTCGACTGCTGAGGTCCATTATTTATACGAACAGGTGCCTATTCATCCCTATCCAGTCACGAGTGTTTTCTTCCCTTTATGTTTTCTTTACACTGATTTCTTCCCTTCGTTTTATTGAACCAGAGAATTGATCTAGCTTCATACCTCATGCGTACTTTGCAAGGAAGGACAAAACTGTTTTACGTTAAACCTTCCTCTTCCAGATTAGCCGGCATCAAATGTGCAGCCTATGAAATAATTACTTCATACGCTATGGATGAACCCATGAACATCAATCACATCAACTTCAATGGCCTTAACATCAACAACTAAGCTTTTCTTCGCTTGCCTTTAGCTTTTAAGCTATTTCTAGCCAGATGGCTGCTAGACTTTGAACTTTTTTTATTATTCCCCCATGCATCTATTCTGAATTATTGCAACTACATTACAGCAATTTATATGCTCTATGTATTATTGTCTGATTTCATTCCACTGTCTTACCTTTCTCGATTATCAACCTTGCTGAAAAACTCCATTAATAGAATCTGCCTGGGCATATACATTTTCAAATTTTCCCACCGCGCACTTGCGCGGTGAACCCCTCCTAGTAAGACAAAATGGGCAGAAGGTACTGGGAAAGTACTAAGGTGCCAAGTCCCATTTGGGCTCCAATCCGACGAGAAAAGAACATGTTGGCTGTGCGGCACAACCGCAGGAATAACGCTTTAAACTTCGAAGTCTAAAGGATCCTTTTATCTTGATAAAGTAAAATTTACTCTAGTATTGAAAGTAGTACAGTATCATTAAAACTTTTCATCCGGGCTCCTTTTTATTTGTTTATTTATTTTCAAATTTTTTATACGAGGATAGTAAGCTGTCAAATGTTTCACATAAAGTTAGTAAACATGGAGAAATATATATATTTACTCCCAATTGTAGGATAATTAACCATATTTGATTGAGATTGGTTTTTTCCCCCCTAAATATGTTGCATTTTATCCTTAGTAGTCAGGGTATAAAGAAATTTTAAAAATTGAGAAAAGTTTGTATAAGAAAATTTTAAAAACTGAGAAAAGTTTATCAATAACACGTATTATTGAAAGATAAACAAAATTACTTGATATTCGAATCGAATTCAACTCAATAAAAAATCATTTGAGTTTGGTTCATCAATTAATCAAGACAAATATGAATAGCATTTTGTATTCAATAAAGTTTAAAACTCAGCTTAATTTTGATTTGATTAGTATGAATCTTGACTTATACGCAAAAAATTCAATCTACTCAATCTTGACATGATAAAAGCTTGTTTCAATTCGACTCAATGTATAAGTAAGTCAAAGTTGAACATAATTTTGACTCATTAAAATCACTAAGTAAATTTAAACCTTAGATTATTCGGCTTGATTAGATTTTTTTTACATCCTAAAGCATGGAGTGCTACATTGGATTTATATATTGCATGTTTAGTCACAAAAAATGCATCTTCTTCTATCCTATATATTGACGTCACAAAAATCATCTTCCGAATCAACTGGTTCCGCACTTCTACCTCTGTTTGCAACTGGACCGGAATCGTCATTTATGGTACATATTTCTTTATTTTAAAGTGTTTAATTATTAATACAAGTAAAAAATAAATAAATAGAACATTTTAGCCATTAATTATTCATGGTGCAAAACAATAAATTTGAATATTATGCGAAATTTGAGAACAGCTATGAAAAATATAAGAAGCCTGTAACAAATTAACGGGATGTGACAGGTGTCGAGTCTGTGCAACAATAAATATCTACTCGAGAAAAATACAGATTTTGTATATAGCGGTGAGTAGGGTCGAATTCACAGGGATTGGGGATAATTAATTTCTTCTAGAGTTCAAAGTATGGGGGGTTTTTGGATTAAATGCTAACTAAATAAATTAAATGTAGAAAATAATTAATTAACAGAAATAATTGGAAGAACTCTAGCTAAGGATACACTTCAGAAATGGTTCATGCACTAATCATCGATGCATAGGTAATTCCACATTTATTAATAGATTGATTATAGTTGACATGCACGCGATAAACAACCAACCTTTTCTTAATTTTTTGATAGTTAAGGTACGACCGTTAACTATTTCTCTAACTCGGAAACAACCCTAGGTACGACCGTAGGATTTAATTTCTAGATTGCATTAATAATTAGAAAGACTCAATCCTAACTAACAAACACGCTACGAGGGTTTGTTTAAAATAGATCGTATGTTTCCCTGATATAAATCCAATTATGCCAGTTGCTACCGGGGCGGAAGTAATTGAACAATTACGGATTCGACTACCCCCAACTAGCAAATAGCCTACGTGAATAATTAAATATTGCGCACATATTCAATCATACACGATAGCTATACCACGAATTAAAAGTAGAAAATATACAAATATCAATAAATGAAGGAAATAGTTAAAATAATTTAGATCTCACAGGCGTTGGTGAACCAAATCTTCAGTTGTCTCCTTGACTAGAATTAAGAAGTTAGTTCTCCATTAATGGAGAACCAACCGTGCAAATAATTGTTCCAAGCTTTTTTCTCGTTTTTCCTCCCAAAAGTTGGCTAAAGAGAAAAAGTGAAAGACCTAAGTACCATGCTCTTACGTCTCTAGCCTAAGAGATAATGAATTGATGTCTCACGAATCTCTCCTCAATTACCTAATTGATTGGTTTCCTAGTACCAATCCAACTCCTAAAAACATTCCTATTACAAATCAATTTCCTTCAACTTTCCTTTCCTTGAGAATTATTTATCTCAATCCGTAACTTTTGATGATTACAAAAAATGAATGTTACTAATACTTTCTGAATAGATCTTTCCAGAATTGGAGCAGAACAGGTTCAAAGGCTAACATATGCTGAAATAGCTGTCGGACGCACATAAAGACTGCATCGGCTATCCGATAACCATTGAGTAACTTCAGACGCATGAAGAACCCACTCTCGGACGTCCGAAGATGATGAGCCAAGTCCTCTAAGTTAATTGACCTCGATCGGACATACAACACCTAAGTACCGGATGTCCGATAAACATTGCGACACTTCGGACACAAAACATTGGAGGCACCGGACGTCCGAACGAATTGTAGAAGAATTTCCAATTTTACATCATACCTTCGGACGCATATTCTGGAGATACCGGACGTTCTAAACATTTCAAAAAAATTTCTTGAACTCACTACCTGCGTTTAGACGCAGAAAACTAGCCTACCGGATGTCCGACACCACCAACGGCTAGTTGACTCTTCAGCTGCTTTCTATCCATTGGCAGCATTAATTGAAGAATTTTTTGGTCCCTTATAAAAAGAAAAAAGTCAACCACTTCAAATAACTTTCGCACATTAAGACTACATCAGATCTTGAGTGATTCAAGTGTGAGAATACTCTTTAAAGAAGATTTGTACTCTTAGTTGTGGAATTTTCAATAAGCTTTTCAAGTGTGTTTCTATTTCTCCAATAGTGTAGTTTTGTGAGGGTTATCCGAATGATAGTAAAACGTCCTTGCCTGACCAAGTGCGGCTTGGGGCGAAGAGGAAGTGATCCTTCCTTTGTACACAAGAGAGTGGTTGTAAGTTGATTAACTTGAAAAATCTTACTATATAAAGTGGTATTCAAACTCAAGTGGAGTTTGAAACTTGGTTTGTTATTCTATCTTTTTACTTACTATCTTGCAATATAAATTGTCTATCCTTTCTACTCCCAAGCACTTGTACTTATTCATCACTTGTTCCATTGTGTGGTCCTTCAGAAAAAGAGGGCAAGATTTCAAAAAGTAACTCATATCTAGACCAGTTTTTAAACCACCTAATTCACCCCCCTCTTAGGTTGTTTTCGACCCTTACAATTGATATCAGAGCTTGGTCTCCTAGAGATTAAGTTCAATCGGCTTTGGAGTAAAAATGACAACCAACAATGTCATATTTTTTGAAGGACAATCTGTCACTAGACCCCCAATATTCAATGGATCAAATTATGTGAGTTGGAAGGAAAGGATGATTATTTTCTTACAATCTATTGATATTGAGTTGTGAGTTTTTGTCAATGAAGGTCCATATGATGCTTCTATTATTGATGAAGTTACTCATAGGTTAAAATAAAAAACAAGAAGTGAGTTGACTGGTGATGATAGAACTAATCTTACCTTAAATATCAAGGCCATAAATGTATTATACAATACTTTAGATTCAAATGAGTCTATTAGAGTCAAAGGCTGTAGATCTGCAAAAGAAATTTGGGATAAACTCAGAGAAATCTATGAAGGAAGTGAGAATATGAGAGAATAAAAGAAATCCATTCTGGTCACTAAATATGAATTCTTTAAGATGGAATCTCATGAAAACATTGACAAGATGTATTGTAAATTCAAGAATCTTATTAAGGATTTAGAAGTACTTGAAAAGGATTACTCTCCAGGTGAGAAAAACAGAAAAATTCTGAATGCTTTATCCAAGGAATGGGAGAGTAAAGTGGCTGCCATTGAGGAAACTAAAGATCTAAATATCTTACCCATTGAATCTCTTATTAATTCTTTAATTTCTTATGAGCTCAAACTCAAGTCCAAGGTGCAGGAGGAAGAAGATACAAAAGTGAGAAAGAGTATTGTTCTAAAAGTCTCACAAGATAAAGATGATTCAGCCTCCTTAGATGAAGATGACATGAAATGTGATGACAGTATATTGCACTCATCACAAAAAGCTTCAAAAAAATACTCAACAAGAGGAGATTCAGAAAAGGTGGACTCATTAATTCATTCCCAAATCAGTTCAACAACCTGAGAAACAAAGGGAAGCTAGAGCTCAACAAAAAAGTAAACTGATAAGTGCTTTAAATGCGGCCAACTTGGACACTACGCAAATGAATGTCCAATAAAGAAAATGAAGGAAAGCAAAGTTGAATGAAATCCAAAATTTAGCAATTTTCAGATCACCTGGAATGACTGCAATTCAGAAGGTGAAGTCGAAAAAGAAGAAGAGTCTGCCCAAATGGCTTTCATGGCCATTGGTGATGAAAAGATAACTACTTGTAACTCTCAAACTGATAGTGATAACGAATCTGATGATGATGTCAACTCTTTTATGGAAAGAATGCATTACAGTTTGAAAGAATCCTATGTTAGAAACAAGGAACTAAAACAAAAGATTAACTTTCAGATTCAAGACAATGCAAGCCTTTTTCGAGAAAATAAATGTCTGAGAAATGAAAATGAAAACCTGAAAATGATTGAAAATAATTTGCATACTAAACTTGATAGAAAGACAAACTTCTGTGACATGCTCAAAAATGAACAAAGTAACTTGAAAAGAAGAATAGATGATCTTAGTCAGATGCTTCAACATAAGAGACAAAACTGTTTTCAAAAGAATGATACAAAACCTCACTGTGGTACTCATCAGAAAAGGTTAAATCATAGTGCAAATGAGTTTACTATCTATTGGAAAAGGCAAATAAGATTTATTAAACCTGTTCATTTGAATAATTCATTAACTATGTGTAGTTTCTGTTGTAAATTTGGTCACATAAAAAGTAATTGTTATGTTAGAAAAAATATGAGAAATGGCATGAGATGCATATGGATGGTTAGATATAATGCTAACTCTCAAGAACCCAAAAAATAAAGGGTACCAAATATTATCTTGTGGATCTTTGTGTAGGTGAACCTGGTGAACATTGTTAAGGAATCAAAGTGGTTCGTATACAGTGGATATTCAAGACATATGACTGATGATCCATCACAGTTCATCAAATTCAAGCCAAAAGCAAGCGGAAAGGTAACATTTGAAGATGATAATAAAGCCAAAACTGTTGAAATTGGTGATGTTTATAAGAATGGTCAAACCTTTGTTCACAATATTCTTTTAGTTGACAATTTGAGCTATAACTTGTTAAGTGTTAGTCAATTGTGCGATAGGTATCTGTTTGTGTTATTTAAAAAGTATGAATGCCTTGTTCTTGACTCAAAATTCAACACTGTTTTCAAAGAAAAAATAATAAATGACATTTATGTAGTTATCCTTGAAAAAGTTGATTCCTCTAGCCTTAGTTGTCTCAAAGTAGCAAATGAGGACCCCTGGCTGTGGCATAGAAGGTTCTGTCATTTCAAATGGATCTACTAAAAGAAATTTTCAAAATGGATCTTATTAGAGGACTGCCAAAGATCAAATTTGAAAATGACAGAATTTGCGATGCTTGCCAATTTGAAAAACAAGTCAAAGTATCATTTAAACCCAAGAAATGTGTTTCTACTACAAAGCCTCTAGAACTTTTACATCTTGATTTATTTGGTCTGACACAAACTACCAACTTAAGTGGCAAAAGATTTGACTTTGTTGTTGTTGATGATTATTCTAGATATACTTGGGTGATGTTTCTTACTCACAAGGATGATACTTTCAAAAACTTTGTTTCACTATTTACAAAAATTCAGAATCTGATTGGATTGAAAATCATCAAAATCAGAAGTGACAATGGCTCAGAATTTTTTTTTTTTTGTGGCTTTCTAGAATTTTGTAACAACAATGGTATTACACATGAGTTTTCAATTGCAAGAGTTCCCCAATAAAATGGGATTATTGAAAAAAAGAATAGAACTCTTCAAGAAACTGCTAGAACCATACTAAGTGAGTGTAATTTACCAAAATACTTTTGGGCTGAAATTATAAATACAGCTTGCTATACCATGAATAGAGTTCTTTTAAGACCTATCTTGAACAAAACCTCCTATGAGCTGATGTTTGATAAAAAGCCCGTAGTTGGATACTTTAAAATTTTTTGTTGCAAATGTTTCATTTTAAATATCAAGGAACATCTCGGAAAGTTTGATAAAAAATCTGATGAGGGAATTTTCTTGGGATATTATGAGAATAAGAGAGGTTTTAGAGTCTACAATCGAATGACTGTGGTTATAGAGGAAGCTATACATATCACTTTTGATGAATCTAATGGTGACATTTCCATAAGTAATGGTAAAGACGATGATGCAAGTATTCAAGAAGAACTAAAGAAACTCACAATCACTGACCAATGAATTGTTTCACCAGAAAATGATTCAAAGGAAGATGAAACTCAAGACAGTTCAGCAAGGGAAGACAATAACAGAGACACTAGTATACCTAACGATCTTCCAAGAGCTTGAAAATTTGCTCAAAACCACCCTAAAGAGCTCATCATCGGTGATTCATCTGAGAAGGTCAGAACTCGCTCCTCCTCTAAACAACTCATGGATAATTTTGCATTAGTTTCACATTTTGAACCCAAAAATGTAGTTGATACTTTGAAAGATGAGAACTGAATTTTAACTATGGAAGAGGAGTTAAATCAATTTGAAAGGAACAAGGTGTGGACATTAGTTGCTAGACCAAAAGATCATTCTATCATTGGCACAAAGTGAATTTTTAGAAACAAAACGAATGACAAAGGTGAGGTAGTAAGAAATAAGGTCAGACTTGTAGTCAAGGGATATAATCAAGAAGAAGGAATCGATTTTAATGAACCATTTGCACTCGTAACTAAGCTGGAATCAATTAGAATATTTTTGGTATTTGCATGTTTCAAGAATTTTAAATTATTTCAAATGGAGTTAAAAGTGCCCTTTTAAATGGATTTATTGATCAAGAAGTATATGTTGATCAACCTCCTGGTTTTGAAAATAAAATTTATCCAAATCATGTATTTTACCTCTCAAAAGCTTTGTATGGACTAAAACAAGTTCCAAGAGCATGAATATTTGAGTGGTTTTTTGATTGAAAAAGGTTTTAAAAGAGGTATTGTGGATACTACTTTTTTCACTAAACAAAGTTCACGTGATCTTTTAATTGTGCAAATATATGTGGATGATATTATATTCGGTGCTACTAATGAGAGATTGTGCAAGAATTTTTTCAATATCATGCAAAAAGAGTTTGAAATGAGCATGATAGGAGGATTAAATTTCTTCCTTGGACTCTAAGTGGTTCAAACCCAAGATGGAACGTTCATCAACCAAGCAAAATACACCAAGGAGCTGCTCAAAAGATTTGGAATGGATGATTCAAAACCAGTCAGAGCACCTATGTGCACATCTACTAAGTTTGACAAGGATGAAAAAAGTACAAAAGTTGATGAAAAGAAGTATAGAAGTATGATTGGTAGTTTGTTTTACTTAACTGTTAGTAGACCATATATCATGTTTGTTGTGTGCTTATGTGCTCGTTTTCAATCTTGTCCAAAGGAATCTCATTTAAATGCAGTAAAAAGAATTTTTAGATATCTAAAAGGAATCTTGAATTTTGGTCTATGGTATTCTAAGTGTCATGAACTTCCTTTGTGTGGATTCTCTAATACTGACTTTGGCAGTTGTAGGGTTGATAGAAAAAGTACAACAGGTACATATTACTTTCTTGGAAATTGCTTAGTATCCTAGTTTATCAAGAAACAAAATTCTATTTCATTATTTACAACTGAAGCTGAATATGTTGCCGTTGGAATTTATTGTGCTCAATTATTGTTGATGAAAAAAATTTTTAAAGATTTTGAATTGATATATGATTGTGTGCCTATGTATTGTGACAACACTAGTGCAATAAATTTGACAAAAAATCCCATCCAACATTTTAGGACAAAGCACGTAGATATAAAGCATCATTTCATTCGCGATCTTGTCCATAAGGGTGAAATTTGTGTTCAATATGTCTGTTCAAAAGATCAAATTGCTGATATTCTCACAAAAGCCTTACCACTGGATCAATTTGTATTTTTGAGAACAAAATTGGGCGTTTCAGAAAAAATTCTCTGGTCACTCTTTATCAGACGTCCGATGTGTTAGAACGGACGTCCAACAGTGTTCTTGATCATCTACCCAGAAAATTTTGGTTCGGACGGAGGTGTCGGACGCTCTACTTCATTCGGCCGTCCGACACTCAAAAATTGCGTCTTATAAGGAAGCCCTCTGCGTTATTCAGTTCATTCTTACCCTTTTGTTTCGGACGCAACTCTTCATATTCCTTACAATTTCAAAATTCAAATTCATCTCTTCTCGAAACAAGTACCAAGAAATCACCCTGACCGACACATTCCATACGTATTGCGAGTTTATTGTGCATCATAACTTCCCCCAACCGTCAACTGCACTATAAATTTCAATTCTTACCCAAAACCCCAACCACAAAAATTTCTCCCTCTATGGACAGTTCGTGCATTCACTGTAGTTCATACTGCACTCCTCATCATTTGATACTTATTTGTATCACATTACACAACAAGATCACACTGTATTGCAATCATGGTGAGAATTAGAGGAGGATTCGTGAGTACTAGACGCACCTTCAAGTTTCGTGATGAGGAGGATGAAGATGTTCAAATTATCGAACCATCCACCAAATCACCCAAAAAGAAAACAGAAAATCGTGGTGAAAAAACGAGACAATCTGCAAAGAAAAAATAGAATGCGTAAACTAGAGAGCTATCGGTTGAACCATCCGATGAGCAGATGGAGGAGCTTCAATCTGAAGGGCATCTAGTAAGTGGCAATGAAGAGGAACTGGAGCAGCCTACCAATGTAGATGTAACCACCATGAAATCACCCAAGAAAGGAAAAAGGTCTGCCAAAAGAAAGAGCATTGCTCAACCTAAGGGAAGGCAAACTGCTGATCTATCTGGGAAACAACAGGATGCAGAGAAAAATGCTGAGGAACAGCAGACTGATGAACCATTTACCAAGAAGTCACCAAGGACAAGGTCTGGTGTCCAGAGTGCTGCACCAACTACACAGCGCAGTGAAAAAAGAAAGCATCCAGAAAATGAACAACTTGGGACCCAAACTGCTGTTGAACCAACTCCCTGCCCAAGTTCATCAATGATAAAGCCAGGGAGAGGTTTAAATGGATCTCGCAGAAAGGCTTCATCACTCAAAGGACCATCATTCCCTACGAATTCCGTAAGTTTGACCTTGAATCCGTTCTCAACCTTTTTGAATTCCAAAAATGGACTCATCTTTTGACCATTCCAAACACCTACTATCCTGACATGCTTTATCAATTCTTTGCAAATCTTAGAAAGGGTAAATCACATACTGATATTATTTCACGTGTTAATTCTGTTAACATAGAGCTGAATCCTGATATTGTCAACTCTGTTTTGGAAACCAAAATTGAAGATGGTTTTAAAGGTAAAATTGTAAATTTCTTTTCTTACGAAGAATTTTCCTCTGCATACCATCACTTTCATGTTGCAAAATTGATGACCTATTTTCAGTCTCACTTTAATACTCCTGTTGAGGCAAGATTGGAAGATCTTAGTCCTCAAAACCCGATCAGTTTTATCAACATAAGTAGATAACATGGCAACTCCATTCAGCCAGAATTTTCGTCGTCCTCTCACGTGCCCGGCATGTGGATTGGAATCATCATGTTGTTCGCGCATCGCGCGTTAGTTTTCCCATCTGGCCTCGCCTGCCAGTGTCCCATGTGCCCGTGCTTCCGTCTTTCTGATCTTCTGCTGCATTTGCTCTCTTCCCGCTGCATTCTCTCTCCCATTACATTCTCTTTCTTTCTTTTTTTGGTTTTTTTTGGGATAATGTTGCTCTATCACTTATCCGCATCCTCTGGAACCTGGTACAAAATTTTGTTGACCTCCTCCTTTGTTTTGTTGTAATAGGCTTTCTTCTTCATCTCCGGTGAGGTCAGATCTTCTCTTCGGGTTACCTCTGGTCTGCCCCTCTTTTTGTTTTTTTTTGTTTTTTTTTTTTTGGCTAAAGTTCGTATTTCTTTTGTCCCTTGTCCACTGACGTGCAGTTTTCTCTTTTTTTTCTCATCCACGGGCTTGTTACCGCCCAAGGACGTGCCATCTTCACTGTTGGTTGCAGATCTTGTGCTTTCTTCTTTCTCTCCAGTGAGGTCGGGTCTTCTCTTCAGGTTGCTCTGTATTCATGTTTTTCTCCTCCTCTGTAAAAACTTGTTTGATGCTAATGGTTCTTGTGTTTTGTTGTGCAAGCATTTTTTTCATTGCTTTTAGGAGACTGGTTTGTGATTTCTTTGGTAGCTGGGATTTGGACTCTGGAAGCCGTTTGTTTGGCTGCCCCTCTTTACTTGTCTTTCCCTCTCCTCCCCATCATCAAATTCCAGCCACATCTTCTAATGTAGCTCTCTACTACTTACAGACGGAATCCGCAGTAGAAGTTTCTGAACTGAAAAAGGAAAGCTAATCTCAGGGAGATAGATAGAAGAGAAGGTACGATGGCGTCCAAGATGCAGAGTATCGCGGTTCTTCAGACCGAGAATAACCTTGCAACCGGAGGTATATTTTCTTCAACTTTCTTCCTTCTCTCAATATCTCAATCTCTCTCTTTCGCGCTCTTTTTTCTTTTGTTTCAATTAATCTGAATTTCTATCTACATTTCAACGGAGTAGTAGTATATCGTCCTTAATTGGTGCACAACATTAGGAAATCTTGTTCTCTTTCGTTGTTTCCCCTCTTTAATAATCGAACCACTTCAAGAAAAAAACCGACCTTGGGAATTATTTTGCCCTAATACCCATTGTGGGTTTCGTAAATTTTGGTAATTTATTATATTTAGCTAAGAGAATTGGAGGTTTTGGTATAATTTGTGTAAAATTCCACGATTTTTCGGCTAGCAGTTTGGGCTTTAGAATTGCTGGCTTTGTCTGAATTTTTATCTCTTCTATATTTAATGGATATCTGAGGATCATTTAGTATCTGAAACTAATAAATCTACCAACGCTTACAGTCATGAGTGTAGAGTTAACTAAATATGTTAACCTCTTTATGAATAACTTTTTAAGGACTTTTATGCTAATTCTTCGCATTCAAAAAGGAGATAAATGGAAGAAACATTATTTTCTGATATTAGAGACACCTGCGGGAAAGAAGATGATAGCAAGTTACTGACCCCAGGTAGTATGAGATGAGATTGTATTGTAATTGAGCAGGGTTCACTTATCATAATAGATTGAATTTTGTAGTTTTGAACTGATACATTGTTCTTTTGATTGACTGAATGGCAATTTGGGAGCCATGCAGTTTGTTTTTCTTGTTTTTATTTTCTTATAATCCAAACCTGAAAAGGATTTGTTTTTTTCTCTTCCGAGTGATTGTTTGGTTTTCCAAAGATTTAAATTTTCCAGAGATTGATTGTTTGGTTTTCCGAAGGTCAATCTCTTTAACCCAAGAAAATAATAATATTAAACTGAAAAACAACAAAAATGTTGTCTTGGGAAACTATTGTTTATTTACATGGCTTGAAAGTTGAAATTGCCAGAAACAAGAAGCTCACTTTCTCTGATGGTCATATTTCTTCATCAGGTTGACCATTGCCAAAAAGAAGAGCTTAGCTACAAGACATCTCATAGCAATATCACGTCTTATTGTTGAAAAATTTGATTTTATGGTAGTGTTTGTAGGTTGAGTTATGACCCATGATTTATGCTCAGGCCCTTAAAATGGAGATATATAGTTAAGAAAAGTATAAAGGATTGGGGTGGCTTCAACATTTACCTTCAACTAATTTTCCTTGTGTTTTTCCTTTTTGAATTCAGCTTTGTGGAAATTGTGGCTCCTGTTTTCTCGCGGGATGCTTGGCGATGTGTTTGGCATATGATTCAGGTTCCCTTCTCTAACTTTGTCATTTGTATACGTATGTTTTAAGCCTTGTTGTACCTCCAACTATTTTTGCTTTTAGCTGCTCTCATTAGCCTTGGTTCTTTCCAGCTTAGAGCTCACGCTGATTTTTTACTTTCAATAACATTTCTAGAATGATTTGGTGCATGGTTGGGGATTGGATTTTGCACTAAGGAGATGTGTGGAGGTCAGTGGTTTTATTTGTTTCTTATCACTGTATTATTTGAAAGATTTAGAAAAGAAGGCTTGTCTACCTGCTTTTCATATTCCTGTTGGAAGGAGAGATCTGCGGGACAGTGGCATGTAAAACAGATAAAATTGGAAAACATGTATGTATTTCAAATGGATGTCTGCGTATTATCAGTTTCATTGTAAGTGTATTTTGCCTGTGTAGCCTGCACATGAGAAAATTGATGTGGTTGACTCTCAGTGGATAGTTCATCAAGTTATTCCTTCTCTGGGAAGTCAGGTCAGTTAACTACTTTATTACAACCATCGGGACTTGCTTTTCCTTTTCCTAGAGGTGATTAAAATAATGAAGTTTAGTTGTTTGCAAATGTTGTTCTGTTCAACTTTAATTTCCATTTTTGAGCAAATGGTTCTTCATTTATAAAATAAGCAACTTTTTAGCAGCAACCCCCTTATTTACATTTTTTTCTTCCACGTCAATTATCCTACTTGTCCCTTGATCTGGTTTCCCCTCATTTAGATTTGTTTTGTTGATAATGATGCTAACAGCTTCAGCTTCGTTGATTCCAGGGTCAATCTGAAAATGGAAAAGCTCCTTGGCAAGGGGTATGTAAGCTGTTACTTGTTCGGTTTCCATTTCAACCTTTCTGTATATTTTTTTATTGAGGCCTTTTCTTTGTCCTTCGTTTTTTTTGCAAAAGTCAACTCTGAAAGCTTCTTCATCCAATTTTATGGTAATCTGAGTTATTCTATATCACCTACATTCTAACAATCATGTTTAAATTAGGATTCATAGGTCTTATATCTGCACTCTGTTTGAATTGCATGATTTTGCATTGAACTGAATTTCATTAGATTTGTCCAAACGTCAAGTAACTAGCTTGAATTCTTTTCTATCTAATTTGGTAGGTAAGAGAGAGGTGCAGAAGTGAGTGGGTGCAGTTTCAAGATCGCCTAGCCAATGCAGATAAGAAATATATTGAACAGTTTGGGAGGACTTTGAATTAGCTAATTTCTGGTTATTACCCGTAACTTTCTTCATTTTCTTTTGTCCTTTTTCCATCTTTGTATCATTGTACGGAAGGGTGTTTTGGAGCCCAATTCTCTCACTCGATGTCTTTAAAATTTTTTTTTTTTTGCTTCTAGCGGGCGGTAGCTGAACTTCCTGTAGTAGTGAAAACTAACGATCTGAAACTGGAAGAGAGTGATCCTTTTTTGTGTATAAATAGATTAGACTTTGCTTCATTTGACTCCCATATTGCCAATATTCATTTCCTTTTCTTTCTTTTTTCTTTTCCTTCTATTTTTTTTCGCCCTTTTTTGCCCTTTTCTATTTTCTTGAGACGGGGAGGTGTGGGTGGGAATCCGTTGGTTGCCTCATACTGAACTCACCCGCTTACAGTTGTTATTTGGAGAACCATCCCCTGTTACCACTTTATTGAGCTTATTACCATCAGTAGTGGGATTATATGAGTTGGAGTACTTACCTACTTTATGTTTAATATTTCACTATTAAGTTGCGAATTTGGAGACGGAATTTCTGTTATATGCCAAATTTCTAATATTCTGGGTATCTCTTTTGCAGGAACGAGGTATTTGAACAACAGAAAGTTTTGTATCCTTCTAAGTTTTCTTGCATTTGGGTATTGATACTACTCACCTTTATTGCTCTGACTCCTATTTCTTTGCACAAGTTCCCTTTGACCTGCAATGCTTCTTTACTTTTTTTTTCTCTTAACTTCTTGTAGCTCTGATTGGAAAAGAAATATAGAGACATTGGAGAAAATAGTGTAACCAGTCTGAGGACATTGATCAATCTTGGTTCTGAAGTGTACATGCAAGCTGATGTGTATGTCTCTTCATACCATATCAATGTCATTTTACTTGGTTGTTCATAGGATTAGTATACATTTGAAGTGTTTATCAAGATATGAAAGAATTCATTTCTTTTTTGTTTGAGGTGTGTGTGATTTATTATAACTATATATGTTTGTGTCTGCCTATGCACTGAAAAAAAAAAGAAAGTATATGGTACCTTAGTTGTTCCAAGTATGTCTTCAGCTATGGTGAACAAAGTGTTGTAGGTTCTTTGGGCTACGAGCTTGGGTTTTGGTAGTCTCAGTACCAGATGGAATCATGTTAGATTGATATAGGGTGCAAGAGAAGTGTTCTTTACTTGATGTGATGGTGCTTACTGTAAACAAATATGAGAGATAATTGCAGAAACAAGGCAAAAACAATCAATTATGGGGACAGTTCAAAACTTTAACAGCTTACGAATAAGCGATCGAACCTGAATTTATCTTTCCTGATTTCCAATTTTCAACTCTAGATATTCCCCAGGCAATCACGACCTTCAAGCTTCTCATCATAACTATGCGTCTTTAGGAAACATCTGTTTTTTTGAACTTGATAAGTGGAGCCGATCCATGTATTCTTAAGGTAGCTATGTCAATGATTGAGTTGGAATGGAACAAACAAAAGAGAATGATTTATAATGTCAATGTATCCATGAATGATTTATAAGCCTATGTGCTTGATTTATCAACTCTAGATATATTGAGTGATTGAGTTGGATCTATTACAATTATCTATTGATTGAATACCTTGAGCTTTTTGCCAAAATCTGTCTCAAAACTGATTTTGATTTGTAGCTATGGTACATTTGCTACTTGAGGTTGTGATGGTTATGTTGATGTGTGGGATGGAAACAATAAAAAAAGGCTGTACCAGTTATTTTTCCTTAATTGAATTTGAAATGTCTTCCGCTCCATGACAACATTTGTCAGTTTTTTATCATACTTGTTATATTTGTCAAAACAAGGGTTCTTTTTTTTTTTTTTTGTTTTTTGCCTCTGAATTTGAGATTATGATTTCTTTGTTATACTAACTTATTCTATTGTTCGTGGAAATTTATTACTTTAGCTCATTTTTCTGAAAGTGATCAATTGGAATGCTAAAGCAAGATGAATTGTATTAGAGACTTCTTTTTGTTTCAGACTTTGACAAATGCTGTTTTATATCCTGTAAATGATGTTCTTCTGTGTTTGGTTCTTTCTGCGAGATGTTACTTTTGCTTCGGTGTGTTGTGTATAAAGGCATCTTCATAAGTTACTTGTGTGAGTGCTGTTTTGAATGATTACACTTATTCTTCTTGAATGATTTTGAATGCTTTTGACTGAATAAATAGTGTGTGCAGACTAGGAATTCATTGGTTATTTTGAATGATTTTGAATGCTTCTAATTTTTTGCTGCAGAATTCTGAACTGACTGCTCATGTGGCCAAGCAGTAAAGAGGAAGGAATCTGCTGTCCTATGTTAGGCATTGTCGTTTGATTATGAGTGCAGTTTCATTGGATGTTTTTTAGTTAATGTGTATTATGTAGTTATAGTTGTTAGAGGACTCAAGCACAGAAATTCTGTAATAGCTAGGTTGTTGCCATTTCAGTTTGTTGCCATTCTGTAATAGCTAGGTATGTATTGATCATATAATTTCTGAAGCATTCTTGATGGGAGAAAAAGACTTTGGGGTAAAGAATCAAGAAATCATATAGAGAACAAAGTTGAAATTAATGTAAGACGAGACCATACAGCTTTCCTAAGATTGATTCTTTATTTGGTTCATTATTTCTGAAATAAGTTAAATTCTTTGACCACCTTTTTTTTGCACATTACTTATTCATTTTTTTGTGTTCATCCTAGATTAGATTAATAGTTTAAATATACTTTCCACAGTAATTAATTTATAATCAGTTCCACAATTTAGGTCTTGGTTTTCTTTTTATGACGTTGGTATAATAACCTATAAAAATGTTGGGTATATCATAATTGTTAATGTGTCTAAAACAAAATGACTTCTTATATACAAAACAATTAATGTCATTCTTATATACAAAACAACTAATGTCATTTTTAGTGTGAAATGTCTTATTGAATTTCACTTTGTGTATTTCAAGCTTCTCTGGCCTCCAAAGACGAAAATTCGCTGAGAAGACAAGAGCAACAGCCGTGATGAAAGGATTGTTTTACTACCATTACTTCCTTACAAGGACTAAGGACAATTCATGAGGTCCTAGAATCCGGTATTTATTACTACCATTATATATATATTTTTTGCTTAGACGGTATTTATTATGGCTGATATGGTTTCTTTTGTTACTTTATAAACAGATCATGAAATCTCAGAATCAGTTCTCCATCGTATTGTCTCATCTATGAATCCATTCCTAAAACATGACTGGACTACATTCAATTGCTTCTATCAATTTTATCTATCAAAGTACAAGTACAAGCTGGTATAGTTTTGCATTCTCTAACCTTATTAACTCTCTTTCTTTTGTACATATGTGTATTTACTTATCACAATTTTTTTTCATACATTTATAGGATCTACCAGAATTTGCGAATCTAAGGCTAAATGAAGATAGTACGACGACTATAACTCTTACAAATAGTCATAAATATTATCATGTTGGTATGACCGGCAGATGTTTTGATCAAAACTGGAACCGTTTTGTTATTGATCATGATCTAAAAAATGGCCAGATATTGCTTTTTATTCCACAATCCAAGACTCCCTTTGTTGTGCTGGTGTTTGACCGCAAAGGAATAGAGAAGTTGTTTCTATGGCAGTTTGCATTTTCCATTTGATGGCACATCTGATTTACGTTGATTCTGCTTCAACGCAATGCACGGCATTTGTTGTATTTATGTTCTTAATGGAAAAAAGTTCTGGTTAGAAAAATGCTTCCAAAGCACTGCAAATTTAATGTTTAGCAAGTTCCTACTGTTGTAAACAACAATTGAAGCTTTCATAATGGATGTTCCAACGGCATTACTTATTAAACTTTGATGTTTAGCAATAAAGTTGATCCTACCTTTGGTTACAAAAAACAAATGGCTGGTATATATTAAATTTAGAAAAATGCTCCATTAAATTTGCATTAACAAAACTTCAGAGTTTGGAAGTTCCTATTAAAAATTTAGAAATTTAAATTTGCATTTCAGACTTTGGAAGTTTAGCAAAATTTAGAAATTCAGGCTTTGGAGGTTCCAAAGCACTTCCATTAAATTTAGAAATTTAGCAACTTCCATGAAAGTTTGTAGCCAAGAAATATCAACAAACCTTCAGACTCATGGTATATATATACTAAAAAATGTACATTTCTAAATGAAATGTTATTTTTCTTACTTCAGAAATGGAATGGGCATTTTACATTACTATCGCGCGAAGCGCGTTATTGCCTCCTAGTCAACATAAGTAGATAACATGGCAACTCCATTCAGCCAGAATTTTCGTCGTCCTCTCACGTGCCCGGCATGTGGATTGGAATCATCATGTTGTTCGCGCATCGCGCGTTAGTTTTCCCATCTGGCCTCGCCTGCCAGTGTCCCATGTGCCCGTGCTTCCGTCTTTCTGATCTTCTGCTGCATTTGCTCTCTTCCCGCTGCATTCTCTCTCCCATTACATTCTCTTTCTTTCTTTTTTTGGTTTTTTTTGGGATAATGTTGCTCTATCACTTATCCGCATCCTCTGGAACCTGGTACAAAATTTTGTTGACCTCCTCCTTTGTTTTGTTGTAATAGGCTTTCTTCTTCATCTCCGGTGAGGTCAGATCTTCTCTTCGGGTTACCTCTGGTCTGCCCCTCTTTTTGTTTTTTTTTGTTTTTTTTTTTTTGGCTAAAGTTCGTATTTCTTTTGTCCCTTGTCCACTGACGTGCAGTTTTCTCTTTTTTTTCTCATCCACGGGCTTGTTACCGCCCAAGGACGTGCCATCTTCACTGTTGGTTGCAGATCTTGTGCTTTCTTCTTTCTCTCCAGTGAGGTCGGGTCTTCTCTTCAGGTTGCTCTGTATTCATGTTTTTCTCCTCCTCTGTAAAAACTTGTTTGATGCTAATGGTTCTTGTGTTTTGTTGTGCAAGCATTTTTTTCATTGCTTTTAGGAGACTGGTTTGTGATTTCTTTGGTAGCTGGGATTTGGACTCTGGAAGCCGTTTGTTTGGCTGCCCCTCTTTACTTGTCTTTCCCTCTCCTCCCCATCATCAAATTCCAGCCACATCTTCTAATGTAGCTCTCTACTACTTACAGACGGAATCCGCAGTAGAAGTTTCTGAACTGAAAAAGGAAAGCTAATCTCAGGGAGATAGATAGAAGAGAAGGTACGATGGCGTCCAAGATGCAGAGTATCGCGGTTCTTCAGACCGAGAATAACCTTGCAACCGGAGGTATATTTTCTTCAACTTTCTTCCTTCTCTCAATATCTCAATCTCTCTCTTTCGCGCTCTTTTTTCTTTTGTTTCAATTAATCTGAATTTCTATCTACATTTCAACGGAGTAGTAGTATATCGTCCTTAATTGGTGCACAACATTAGGAAATCTTGTTCTCTTTCGTTGTTTCCCCTCTTTAATAATCGAACCACTTCAAGAAAAAAACCGACCTTGGGAATTATTTTGCCCTAATACCCATTGTGGGTTTCGTAAATTTTGGTAATTTATTATATTTAGCTAAGAGAATTGGAGGTTTTGGTATAATTTGTGTAAAATTCCACGATTTTTCGGCTAGCAGTTTGGGCTTTAGAATTGCTGGCTTTGTCTGAATTTTTATCTCTTCTATATTTAATGGATATCTGAGGATCATTTAGTATCTGAAACTAATAAATCTACCAACGCTTACAGTCATGAGTGTAGAGTTAACTAAATATGTTAACCTCTTTATGAATAACTTTTTAAGGACTTTTATGCTAATTCTTCGCATTCAAAAAGGAGATAAATGGAAGAAACATTATTTTCTGATATTAGAGACACCTGCGGGAAAGAAGATGATAGCAAGTTACTGACCCCAGGTAGTATGAGATGAGATTGTATTGTAATTGAGCAGGGTTCACTTATCATAATAGATTGAATTTTGTAGTTTTGAACTGATACATTGTTCTTTTGATTGACTGAATGGCAATTTGGGAGCCATGCAGTTTGTTTTTCTTGTTTTTATTTTCTTATAATCCAAACCTGAAAAGGATTTGTTTTTTTCTCTTCCGAGTGATTGTTTGGTTTTCCAAAGATTTAAATTTTCCAGAGATTGATTGTTTGGTTTTCCGAAGGTCAATCTCTTTAACCCAAGAAAATAATAATATTAAACTGAAAAACAACAAAAATGTTGTCTTGGGAAACTATTGTTTATTTACATGGCTTGAAAGTTGAAATTGCCAGAAACAAGAAGCTCACTTTCTCTGATGGTCATATTTCTTCATCAGGTTGACCATTGCCAAAAAGAAGAGCTTAGCTACAAGACATCTCATAGCAATATCACGTCTTATTGTTGAAAAATTTGATTTTATGGTAGTGTTTGTAGGTTGAGTTATGACCCATGATTTATGCTCAGGCCCTTAAAATGGAGATATATAGTTAAGAAAAGTATAAAGGATTGGGGTGGCTTCAACATTTACCTTCAACTAATTTTCCTTGTGTTTTTCCTTTTTGAATTCAGCTTTGTGGAAATTGTGGCTCCTGTTTTCTCGCGGGATGCTTGGCGATGTGTTTGGCATATGATTCAGGTTCCCTTCTCTAACTTTGTCATTTGTATACGTATGTTTTAAGCCTTGTTGTACCTCCAACTATTTTTGCTTTTAGCTGCTCTCATTAGCCTTGGTTCTTTCCAGCTTAGAGCTCACGCTGATTTTTTACTTTCAATAACATTTCTAGAATGATTTGGTGCATGGTTGGGGATTGGATTTTGCACTAAGGAGATGTGTGGAGGTCAGTGGTTTTATTTGTTTCTTATCACTGTATTATTTGAAAGATTTAGAAAAGAAGGCTTGTCTACCTGCTTTTCATATTCCTGTTGGAAGGAGAGATCTGCGGGACAGTGGCATGTAAAACAGATAAAATTGGAAAACATGTATGTATTTCAAATGGATGTCTGCGTATTATCAGTTTCATTGTAAGTGTATTTTGCCTGTGTAGCCTGCACATGAGAAAATTGATGTGGTTGACTCTCAGTGGATAGTTCATCAAGTTATTCCTTCTCTGGGAAGTCAGGTCAGTTAACTACTTTATTACAACCATCGGGACTTGCTTTTCCTTTTCCTAGAGGTGATTAAAATAATGAAGTTTAGTTGTTTGCAAATGTTGTTCTGTTCAACTTTAATTTCCATTTTTGAGCAAATGGTTCTTCATTTATAAAATAAGCAACTTTTTAGCAGCAACCCCCTTATTTACATTTTTTTCTTCCACGTCAATTATCCTACTTGTCCCTTGATCTGGTTTCCCCTCATTTAGATTTGTTTTGTTGATAATGATGCTAACAGCTTCAGCTTCGTTGATTCCAGGGTCAATCTGAAAATGGAAAAGCTCCTTGGCAAGGGGTATGTAAGCTGTTACTTGTTCGGTTTCCATTTCAACCTTTCTGTATATTTTTTTATTGAGGCCTTTTCTTTGTCCTTCGTTTTTTTTGCAAAAGTCAACTCTGAAAGCTTCTTCATCCAATTTTATGGTAATCTGAGTTATTCTATATCACCTACATTCTAACAATCATGTTTAAATTAGGATTCATAGGTCTTATATCTGCACTCTGTTTGAATTGCATGATTTTGCATTGAACTGAATTTCATTAGATTTGTCCAAACGTCAAGTAACTAGCTTGAATTCTTTTCTATCTAATTTGGTAGGTAAGAGAGAGGTGCAGAAGTGAGTGGGTGCAGTTTCAAGATCGCCTAGCCAATGCAGATAAGAAATATATTGAACAGTTTGGGAGGACTTTGAATTAGCTAATTTCTGGTTATTACCCGTAACTTTCTTCATTTTCTTTTGTCCTTTTTCCATCTTTGTATCATTGTACGGAAGGGTGTTTTGGAGCCCAATTCTCTCACTCGATGTCTTTAAAATTTTTTTTTTTTTGCTTCTAGCGGGCGGTAGCTGAACTTCCTGTAGTAGTGAAAACTAACGATCTGAAACTGGAAGAGAGTGATCCTTTTTTGTGTATAAATAGATTAGACTTTGCTTCATTTGACTCCCATATTGCCAATATTCATTTCCTTTTCTTTCTTTTTTCTTTTCCTTCTATTTTTTTTCGCCCTTTTTTGCCCTTTTCTATTTTCTTGAGACGGGGAGGTGTGGGTGGGAATCCGTTGGTTGCCTCATACTGAACTCACCCGCTTACAGTTGTTATTTGGAGAACCATCCCCTGTTACCACTTTATTGAGCTTATTACCATCAGTAGTGGGATTATATGAGTTGGAGTACTTACCTACTTTATGTTTAATATTTCACTATTAAGTTGCGAATTTGGAGACGGAATTTCTGTTATATGCCAAATTTCTAATATTCTGGGTATCTCTTTTGCAGGAACGAGGTATTTGAACAACAGAAAGTTTTGTATCCTTCTAAGTTTTCTTGCATTTGGGTATTGATACTACTCACCTTTATTGCTCTGACTCCTATTTCTTTGCACAAGTTCCCTTTGACCTGCAATGCTTCTTTACTTTTTTTTTCTCTTAACTTCTTGTAGCTCTGATTGGAAAAGAAATATAGAGACATTGGAGAAAATAGTGTAACCAGTCTGAGGACATTGATCAATCTTGGTTCTGAAGTGTACATGCAAGCTGATGTGTATGTCTCTTCATACCATATCAATGTCATTTTACTTGGTTGTTCATAGGATTAGTATACATTTGAAGTGTTTATCAAGATATGAAAGAATTCATTTCTTTTTTGTTTGAGGTGTGTGTGATTTATTATAACTATATATGTTTGTGTCTGCCTATGCACTGAAAAAAAAAAGAAAGTATATGGTACCTTAGTTGTTCCAAGTATGTCTTCAGCTATGGTGAACAAAGTGTTGTAGGTTCTTTGGGCTACGAGCTTGGGTTTTGGTAGTCTCAGTACCAGATGGAATCATGTTAGATTGATATAGGGTGCAAGAGAAGTGTTCTTTACTTGATGTGATGGTGCTTACTGTAAACAAATATGAGAGATAATTGCAGAAACAAGGCAAAAACAATCAATTATGGGGACAGTTCAAAACTTTAACAGCTTACGAATAAGCGATCGAACCTGAATTTATCTTTCCTGATTTCCAATTTTCAACTCTAGATATTCCCCAGGCAATCACGACCTTCAAGCTTCTCATCATAACTATGCGTCTTTAGGAAACATCTGTTTTTTTGAACTTGATAAGTGGAGCCGATCCATGTATTCTTAAGGTAGCTATGTCAATGATTGAGTTGGAATGGAACAAACAAAAGAGAATGATTTATAATGTCAATGTATCCATGAATGATTTATAAGCCTATGTGCTTGATTTATCAACTCTAGATATATTGAGTGATTGAGTTGGATCTATTACAATTATCTATTGATTGAATACCTTGAGCTTTTTGCCAAAATCTGTCTCAAAACTGATTTTGATTTGTAGCTATGGTACATTTGCTACTTGAGGTTGTGATGGTTATGTTGATGTGTGGGATGGAAACAATAAAAAAAGGCTGTACCAGTTATTTTTCCTTAATTGAATTTGAAATGTCTTCCGCTCCATGACAACATTTGTCAGTTTTTTATCATACTTGTTATATTTGTCAAAACAAGGGTTCTTTTTTTTTTTTTTTGTTTTTTGCCTCTGAATTTGAGATTATGATTTCTTTGTTATACTAACTTATTCTATTGTTCGTGGAAATTTATTACTTTAGCTCATTTTTCTGAAAGTGATCAATTGGAATGCTAAAGCAAGATGAATTGTATTAGAGACTTCTTTTTGTTTCAGACTTTGACAAATGCTGTTTTATATCCTGTAAATGATGTTCTTCTGTGTTTGGTTCTTTCTGCGAGATGTTACTTTTGCTTCGGTGTGTTGTGTATAAAGGCATCTTCATAAGTTACTTGTGTGAGTGCTGTTTTGAATGATTACACTTATTCTTCTTGAATGATTTTGAATGCTTTTGACTGAATAAATAGTGTGTGCAGACTAGGAATTCATTGGTTATTTTGAATGATTTTGAATGCTTCTAATTTTTTGCTGCAGAATTCTGAACTGACTGCTCATGTGGCCAAGCAGTAAAGAGGAAGGAATCTGCTGTCCTATGTTAGGCATTGTCGTTTGATTATGAGTGCAGTTTCATTGGATGTTTTTTAGTTAATGTGTATTATGTAGTTATAGTTGTTAGAGGACTCAAGCACAGAAATTCTGTAATAGCTAGGTTGTTGCCATTTCAGTTTGTTGCCATTCTGTAATAGCTAGGTATGTATTGATCATATAATTTCTGAAGCATTCTTGATGGGAGAAAAAGACTTTGGGGTAAAGAATCAAGAAATCATATAGAGAACAAAGTTGAAATTAATGTAAGACGAGACCATACAGCTTTCCTAAGATTGATTCTTTATTTGGTTCATTATTTCTGAAATAAGTTAAATTCTTTGACCACCTTTTTTTTGCACATTACTTATTCATTTTTTTGTGTTCATCCTAGATTAGATTAATAGTTTAAATATACTTTCCACAGTAATTAATTTATAATCAGTTCCACAATTTAGGTCTTGGTTTTCTTTTTATGACGTTGGTATAATAACCTATAAAAATGTTGGGTATATCATAATTGTTAATGTGTCTAAAACAAAATGACTTCTTATATACAAAACAATTAATGTCATTCTTATATACAAAACAACTAATGTCATTTTTAGTGTGAAATGTCTTATTGAATTTCACTTTGTGTATTTCAAGCTTCTCTGGCCTCCAAAGACGAAAATTCGCTGAGAAGACA
The DNA here is from genome assembly GCF_036785885.1 of Coffea arabica. Taxonomy (NCBI): domain Eukaryota; kingdom Viridiplantae; phylum Streptophyta; class Magnoliopsida; order Gentianales; family Rubiaceae; genus Coffea; species Coffea arabica. The sequence continues at coordinate 53,972,926 of NC_092331.1, read as the reverse complement.
AGAGCAACAGCCGTGATGAAAGGATTGTTTTACTACCATTACTTCCTTACAAGGACTAAGGACAATTCATGAGGTCCTAGAATCCGGTATTTATTACTACCATTATATATATATTTTTTGCTTAGACGGTATTTATTATGGCTGATATGGTTTCTTTTGTTACTTTATAAACAGATCATGAAATCTCAGAATCAGTTCTCCATCGTATTGTCTCATCTATGAATCCATTCCTAAAACATGACTGGACTACATTCAATTGCTTCTATCAATTTTATCTATCAAAGTACAAGTACAAGCTGGTATAGTTTTGCATTCTCTAACCTTATTAACTCTCTTTCTTTTGTACATATGTGTATTTACTTATCACAATTTTTTTTCATACATTTATAGGATCTACCAGAATTTGCGAATCTAAGGCTAAATGAAGATAGTACGACGACTATAACTCTTACAAATAGTCATAAATATTATCATGTTGGTATGACCGGCAGATGTTTTGATCAAAACTGGAACCGTTTTGTTATTGATCATGATCTAAAAAATGGCCAGATATTGCTTTTTATTCCACAATCCAAGACTCCCTTTGTTGTGCTGGTGTTTGACCGCAAAGGAATAGAGAAGTTGTTTCTATGGCAGTTTGCATTTTCCATTTGATGGCACATCTGATTTACGTTGATTCTGCTTCAACGCAATGCACGGCATTTGTTGTATTTATGTTCTTAATGGAAAAAAGTTCTGGTTAGAAAAATGCTTCCAAAGCACTGCAAATTTAATGTTTAGCAAGTTCCTACTGTTGTAAACAACAATTGAAGCTTTCATAATGGATGTTCCAACGGCATTACTTATTAAACTTTGATGTTTAGCAATAAAGTTGATCCTACCTTTGGTTACAAAAAACAAATGGCTGGTATATATTAAATTTAGAAAAATGCTCCATTAAATTTGCATTAACAAAACTTCAGAGTTTGGAAGTTCCTATTAAAAATTTAGAAATTTAAATTTGCATTTCAGACTTTGGAAGTTTAGCAAAATTTAGAAATTCAGGCTTTGGAGGTTCCAAAGCACTTCCATTAAATTTAGAAATTTAGCAACTTCCATGAAAGTTTGTAGCCAAGAAATATCAACAAACCTTCAGACTCATGGTATATATATACTAAAAAATGTACATTTCTAAATGAAATGTTATTTTTCTTACTTCAGAAATGGAATGGGCATTTTACATTACTATCGCGCGAAGCGCGTTATTGCCTCCTAGTCAACATAAGTAGATAACATGGCAACTCCATTCAGCCAGAATTTTCGTCGTCCTCTCACGTGCCCGGCATGTGGATTGGAATCATCATGTTGTTCGCGCATCGCGCGTTAGTTTTCCCATCTGGCCTCGCCTGCCAGTGTCCCATGTGCCCGTGCTTCCGTCTTTCTGATCTTCTGCTGCATTTGCTCTCTTCCCGCTGCATTCTCTCTCCCATTACATTCTCTTTCTTTCTTTTTTTGGTTTTTTTTGGGATAATGTTGCTCTATCACTTATCCGCATCCTCTGGAACCTGGTACAAAATTTTGTTGACCTCCTCCTTTGTTTTGTTGTAATAGGCTTTCTTCTTCATCTCCGGTGAGGTCAGATCTTCTCTTCGGGTTACCTCTGGTCTGCCCCTCTTTTTGTTTTTTTTTGTTTTTTTTTTTTTGGCTAAAGTTCGTATTTCTTTTGTCCCTTGTCCACTGACGTGCAGTTTTCTCTTTTTTTTCTCATCCACGGGCTTGTTACCGCCCAAGGACGTGCCATCTTCACTGTTGGTTGCAGATCTTGTGCTTTCTTCTTTCTCTCCAGTGAGGTCGGGTCTTCTCTTCAGGTTGCTCTGTATTCATGTTTTTCTCCTCCTCTGTAAAAACTTGTTTGATGCTAATGGTTCTTGTGTTTTGTTGTGCAAGCATTTTTTTCATTGCTTTTAGGAGACTGGTTTGTGATTTCTTTGGTAGCTGGGATTTGGACTCTGGAAGCCGTTTGTTTGGCTGCCCCTCTTTACTTGTCTTTCCCTCTCCTCCCCATCATCAAATTCCAGCCACATCTTCTAATGTAGCTCTCTACTACTTACAGACGGAATCCGCAGTAGAAGTTTCTGAACTGAAAAAGGAAAGCTAATCTCAGGGAGATAGATAGAAGAGAAGGTACGATGGCGTCCAAGATGCAGAGTATCGCGGTTCTTCAGACCGAGAATAACCTTGCAACCGGAGGTATATTTTCTTCAACTTTCTTCCTTCTCTCAATATCTCAATCTCTCTCTTTCGCGCTCTTTTTTCTTTTGTTTCAATTAATCTGAATTTCTATCTACATTTCAACGGAGTAGTAGTATATCGTCCTTAATTGGTGCACAACATTAGGAAATCTTGTTCTCTTTCGTTGTTTCCCCTCTTTAATAATCGAACCACTTCAAGAAAAAAACCGACCTTGGGAATTATTTTGCCCTAATACCCATTGTGGGTTTCGTAAATTTTGGTAATTTATTATATTTAGCTAAGAGAATTGGAGGTTTTGGTATAATTTGTGTAAAATTCCACGATTTTTCGGCTAGCAGTTTGGGCTTTAGAATTGCTGGCTTTGTCTGAATTTTTATCTCTTCTATATTTAATGGATATCTGAGGATCATTTAGTATCTGAAACTAATAAATCTACCAACGCTTACAGTCATGAGTGTAGAGTTAACTAAATATGTTAACCTCTTTATGAATAACTTTTTAAGGACTTTTATGCTAATTCTTCGCATTCAAAAAGGAGATAAATGGAAGAAACATTATTTTCTGATATTAGAGACACCTGCGGGAAAGAAGATGATAGCAAGTTACTGACCCCAGGTAGTATGAGATGAGATTGTATTGTAATTGAGCAGGGTTCACTTATCATAATAGATTGAATTTTGTAGTTTTGAACTGATACATTGTTCTTTTGATTGACTGAATGGCAATTTGGGAGCCATGCAGTTTGTTTTTCTTGTTTTTATTTTCTTATAATCCAAACCTGAAAAGGATTTGTTTTTTTCTCTTCCGAGTGATTGTTTGGTTTTCCAAAGATTTAAATTTTCCAGAGATTGATTGTTTGGTTTTCCGAAGGTCAATCTCTTTAACCCAAGAAAATAATAATATTAAACTGAAAAACAACAAAAATGTTGTCTTGGGAAACTATTGTTTATTTACATGGCTTGAAAGTTGAAATTGCCAGAAACAAGAAGCTCACTTTCTCTGATGGTCATATTTCTTCATCAGGTTGACCATTGCCAAAAAGAAGAGCTTAGCTACAAGACATCTCATAGCAATATCACGTCTTATTGTTGAAAAATTTGATTTTATGGTAGTGTTTGTAGGTTGAGTTATGACCCATGATTTATGCTCAGGCCCTTAAAATGGAGATATATAGTTAAGAAAAGTATAAAGGATTGGGGTGGCTTCAACATTTACCTTCAACTAATTTTCCTTGTGTTTTTCCTTTTTGAATTCAGCTTTGTGGAAATTGTGGCTCCTGTTTTCTCGCGGGATGCTTGGCGATGTGTTTGGCATATGATTCAGGTTCCCTTCTCTAACTTTGTCATTTGTATACGTATGTTTTAAGCCTTGTTGTACCTCCAACTATTTTTGCTTTTAGCTGCTCTCATTAGCCTTGGTTCTTTCCAGCTTAGAGCTCACGCTGATTTTTTACTTTCAATAACATTTCTAGAATGATTTGGTGCATGGTTGGGGATTGGATTTTGCACTAAGGAGATGTGTGGAGGTCAGTGGTTTTATTTGTTTCTTATCACTGTATTATTTGAAAGATTTAGAAAAGAAGGCTTGTCTACCTGCTTTTCATATTCCTGTTGGAAGGAGAGATCTGCGGGACAGTGGCATGTAAAACAGATAAAATTGGAAAACATGTATGTATTTCAAATGGATGTCTGCGTATTATCAGTTTCATTGTAAGTGTATTTTGCCTGTGTAGCCTGCACATGAGAAAATTGATGTGGTTGACTCTCAGTGGATAGTTCATCAAGTTATTCCTTCTCTGGGAAGTCAGGTCAGTTAACTACTTTATTACAACCATCGGGACTTGCTTTTCCTTTTCCTAGAGGTGATTAAAATAATGAAGTTTAGTTGTTTGCAAATGTTGTTCTGTTCAACTTTAATTTCCATTTTTGAGCAAATGGTTCTTCATTTATAAAATAAGCAACTTTTTAGCAGCAACCCCCTTATTTACATTTTTTTCTTCCACGTCAATTATCCTACTTGTCCCTTGATCTGGTTTCCCCTCATTTAGATTTGTTTTGTTGATAATGATGCTAACAGCTTCAGCTTCGTTGATTCCAGGGTCAATCTGAAAATGGAAAAGCTCCTTGGCAAGGGGTATGTAAGCTGTTACTTGTTCGGTTTCCATTTCAACCTTTCTGTATATTTTTTTATTGAGGCCTTTTCTTTGTCCTTCGTTTTTTTTGCAAAAGTCAACTCTGAAAGCTTCTTCATCCAATTTTATGGTAATCTGAGTTATTCTATATCACCTACATTCTAACAATCATGTTTAAATTAGGATTCATAGGTCTTATATCTGCACTCTGTTTGAATTGCATGATTTTGCATTGAACTGAATTTCATTAGATTTGTCCAAACGTCAAGTAACTAGCTTGAATTCTTTTCTATCTAATTTGGTAGGTAAGAGAGAGGTGCAGAAGTGAGTGGGTGCAGTTTCAAGATCGCCTAGCCAATGCAGATAAGAAATATATTGAACAGTTTGGGAGGACTTTGAATTAGCTAATTTCTGGTTATTACCCGTAACTTTCTTCATTTTCTTTTGTCCTTTTTCCATCTTTGTATCATTGTACGGAAGGGTGTTTTGGAGCCCAATTCTCTCACTCGATGTCTTTAAAATTTTTTTTTTTTTGCTTCTAGCGGGCGGTAGCTGAACTTCCTGTAGTAGTGAAAACTAACGATCTGAAACTGGAAGAGAGTGATCCTTTTTTGTGTATAAATAGATTAGACTTTGCTTCATTTGACTCCCATATTGCCAATATTCATTTCCTTTTCTTTCTTTTTTCTTTTCCTTCTATTTTTTTTCGCCCTTTTTTGCCCTTTTCTATTTTCTTGAGACGGGGAGGTGTGGGTGGGAATCCGTTGGTTGCCTCATACTGAACTCACCCGCTTACAGTTGTTATTTGGAGAACCATCCCCTGTTACCACTTTATTGAGCTTATTACCATCAGTAGTGGGATTATATGAGTTGGAGTACTTACCTACTTTATGTTTAATATTTCACTATTAAGTTGCGAATTTGGAGACGGAATTTCTGTTATATGCCAAATTTCTAATATTCTGGGTATCTCTTTTGCAGGAACGAGGTATTTGAACAACAGAAAGTTTTGTATCCTTCTAAGTTTTCTTGCATTTGGGTATTGATACTACTCACCTTTATTGCTCTGACTCCTATTTCTTTGCACAAGTTCCCTTTGACCTGCAATGCTTCTTTACTTTTTTTTTCTCTTAACTTCTTGTAGCTCTGATTGGAAAAGAAATATAGAGACATTGGAGAAAATAGTGTAACCAGTCTGAGGACATTGATCAATCTTGGTTCTGAAGTGTACATGCAAGCTGATGTGTATGTCTCTTCATACCATATCAATGTCATTTTACTTGGTTGTTCATAGGATTAGTATACATTTGAAGTGTTTATCAAGATATGAAAGAATTCATTTCTTTTTTGTTTGAGGTGTGTGTGATTTATTATAACTATATATGTTTGTGTCTGCCTATGCACTGAAAAAAAAAAGAAAGTATCAGATTGAGAGGACCGATTCCTCATGGAGGGCCATTCGCAAATTTCACGAACCTGTCTTTTCTCTCAAATGAAGCATTGTGTGGCGCTCCTTGGCTCCAACCTTGTGCAAGTATATTTGAGCATGAATCAAGGACAAAAAGGATAGTCATGGTTGTTCTGTTGACATCAGGATCTGTCATATTAGCCTTGGTGATTTCAATTTTTTTGATACGGTTAAAGTTGAGAAAGAAAATTCTAGCTCCAACTCAGAACTTGCTTCCCATGGCGACATTTGAAAGGGTGTCCTTCCATGAACTTAGACAAATAACAAATGGATTCAGCGAGAGTAACTTACTTGGCTCGGGGAGCTTTGGTTCAGTTTACAAGGGAATTCGCGAAAATGGGATGGTTTGGGCCATAAAGGTATTCGATTTGCAGCCAGAAGGTGCATTTAAAAGCTTTGACAGAGAATGTGAAATCTTAAGCTGCCTTCGTCATCGAAATTTAACTAGAGTAATTACTGCTTGCTCTAGCCCTGACTTTAAGGCTTTGGTGCTCGAATACATGCCCAATGGAAGCCTTGAGAAATGGCTTCATTCAAACCCTCATTTCTTAAACATCAAGCAAAGGTTGGGTATCATGATAGATGTGGCTTCTGGTTTGGAATATCTCCACTATGGCTATTCAATGCCTATAGTTCACTGTGACTTGAAGCCTAGCAATATTCTCCTAGATGAAGACATGGTTGGACATATTTGCGATTTTGGAATTGCCAAGTTGTTGGGAGACGGAGAATCTGTGATGCAAACAAAGACTCTTGCTACATTTGGATATATTGCCCCAGGTGACTTTTCTTGATTCCAATTTCAAATTTTTTCTGTCATTCAAATTAAAGTTTCAACTTTTAATGGCTAGTACAGTATGTGAAATTTAAAAATTTTGAAAAAAATGTAAAATTGGTGAACTGGTACTAGTACTTGACTTTAACAACTAGTTTCAAATTTTTTGATGCTAGAGTACGGACTAGAAGGATTGATTTCAACAAGTAGTGATGTTTATAGCTTTGGGATTATATTGATGGAGACATTTACAAAAAAGAAAGCCTAAGGATGAGATGTTTACAGAAGAATTAAACCTCAGGCTTTGGACACAAGAATGCTCACCAGATTCTGTGACTCAGGTTATAGACGGAGACTTGCTTCATCCTGAAGATAAAACGGTACAAAGGAAGATTGAATGCATATCGTCTATCTTGCAACTTAGTTTAAGTTGCACGACAGATGCTCCTGAGGAGAGAATAAACATGAAAGAAGTTCTAGGAGCATTGCGGAAGATCAAACTTCAGTTTATCAAAGACATCACGCCTTGAAGTAGATAGTAATACCATTATATATGAGATAATCCGTTAGCAACTTTTTCTGCAATTGCATAGTATATCAAAGTCTCATTCCAAGGCTTACCATTCATTCAAGTAGTACTCATGTTTTTTCTACTGAATATATGGCAGAGCCCTGGAGTGCAAATGTATATGGGGAAACTCTTTGTCTTGCTTAAAGTTCAAGACGGAAATGAGATATGTTGTATTGCCAATAAATTTGTTTACAAATATGGAGACCTTAAGTTCAGGATCCCAATTTATATGTTGACTTGGTGTTTATGCTTGTCATACATATATGGCAATTAAGGTGGTAATTTACATTTAGTTATTCATACATCTTTCCCCTTTTCAATTTTTGCATATAAATGAGAAACAAATTGATCGTCAATATATATCACCATATGGAGGGGCACATAGGCATATGTGTTTATACATACAGAACATGACTGTGGCATGTAGATTCATGCATTTAGTTAGTTACAAAATTACATTTTAAAGGTGCGAAGAACAAAGATAGCAAAGTAGTTTTCTGACTTTTCTCTGCTACAATTTCTACTTAATTTATAGAAATTAATAGCACTTAGTCAGGTCAAAATTGAAGGTTATATTTGTAATTGTGGATTGATAATATCTTATTCAGGGCCCAGAATGTTAAAATTAATAATGTACCATTGCCTCAAGCTAGAAAATGGTGGGAACATTTGTTAAATAGCTCAATTTTGAGAAACTACGCTTAATGGAGTTCTTCAATGGATTGTTAGTGATTCAGGGAGCAACTCGTTTCATACCTTCTCTTAACAGTAGATAGATATTTTTTTTATAAAAATTTCAGCATGTTCCACCTCCTTGGTGTTTGGAAAATAGAATCATTTGACATGTGTAGGTATTGTTCATGGTTTGTTTTTTGTTATTTTGTCCCAAGCAAGTTCAATTCGAACCGTTTAGACCCTCAACCCAATCTCTCCTTCCCCACCAAAAAAGAAAATATTGAAGACTAGTATTTTGTCTTTATTTTTAGGATGAAGTGGAAACTAGGAAGATAGAAAAAGGAGTCTGAATATTTAATTTTGCTTTCATGATGTGGCACAATCTTTACTGCTCAATCTACGAGTGAGGCCACCTATAGATCAAACCTACACAACTTTTTGCTCAAAAAATACATGATAAATAACACATCTCTAAAATTACTTCTTTTTTTTTTTTTATATTGTATACATTACGAAGCAGCCCATTTAGTTGCAAATTTTGCGGCGATAATAGATAGACAAATGGGCTTTTAGGTTCAATTTGTGTGGACAATCGAATTGAACAAACTCATATACATGGGCTTAAAATGGAGAATCACAAAACCGTTTATCCGGGCCATTTCATCCCCAATAGAATAGCCGAATAAGGGCTGTGATTTTTCAGATTCATCCTTGTCTTATCAACTCGATGATGGGCAACGATGGTGACTTTTCCTTCACTCAATCTTGACTTTGTTTAAAGCTCCACTTGGTTTTTCAAAAAAAAAAAACTCCACTTGGAACCAAAATGTACTAAATAAAAACGTTTTGACTTGTATTTTATTAGTTAATTGCCATGCTTGTCCGCCACTTTGGAGATCATAATATGCATGCTGCTTCCTTCTTAGATTTGTTAAGGAATATACATGCTTTTAGCCTTAATATGATTTGTCCTAGCATGATTAGGATAAATTTAAAGCAAAAAGGTAAGATGGGATGTAAAAAGATACATTTGTATGAGAACTGGAAGAATAATCCACATAAAGAAAGTATAGTGGACATGTGATGAAAAAGAACATTCTGCACACTTCAGCTAAGACTACCCATTTTGACATTGTCTTTCTCCGATTGTTATTGCCAATTGCAGCTACGAGTAGAGGGAATGTGGGAATATTATATGCATGCTTGATTTCTTAATTGGGTCAAACTTTTGAGTTGTTTAAGGACAAGTGCATTGATTCAGCAACACAAAAATTAATAAACAAGAAAATTGAACCACAAATCTGTTCAGGATTTGATGACTTGAATAGCCACTTTTTTTTTTGGCTCCACTTAATAGCGTTTGTTAGATAACTTGCACATTGAGATACATATAATATAGTACAGAAAATATGTATTTTAACAACTGAGGACATACTCGATTCCAAATTCCAACCACAAGGATCAGTTAAAACTTGTCAATGTGGTTCTATACTCACAAAAATAACCTTGAGAGGCAACATGTGCCAAATATGAACCTAAAGGTACTAAGTTGGAGCAATCCCAAGGGGAAGGCCATGACTACAAATTGGCTAAACTTCTAATAATGCATCCAATGCTTCTAACTTACAAGAAATCTCTAACAAAAATGAAGAGTAAATTTACCAAGGTTAATGAATTTGGATTGCCAGAAAACTAGCTATAAGTTGATGCTTCTTTAGTGAAGCAGAATATAGAAACGAATGTGATCCATCACCAAAAAGTTAAACTTGGCATGAACATTTGACATACAATTAAACTTGGATAATTACACCGATTAATTGTTTTACAGATAAAATTACGAAGGTTTGATAATGCATCAAATATACAAAAACTCCCTAAAAGTGACTGCATGTCAAGTCTTATCTTTCAGCTGCTAAAGAGAACTTGTATAAAGTAGAGAGCCATTTTGTACATGCACTAGTAACTGTGCTAAGTGAACCTGTAACTTTGGGAATCTTAATGATGTCCTCTTATTTCAACTTTAACCTTAGCTAGTTTCAAGGAAACTTATGTCATGATCCGCAAGACTATCAACTCCATGCAGTGGCAGACCAGCGGATCATTCCCATGAAGACGCAAGCTAAGATGAAGAACGTGAACAGCTGCATGGCTGACGTGGAGGATGGAAATACACGTGAGAGAGTTAGCTGCAATTCTGTTAGGAGTCAGTTGGATCACCGTTCAGTGTTAGGACAAAATAAGCAATGTTAGCATGACAATTCTGATCTAGAATCTTCGGACCGTAGCTATAAATAGAAGGCAGATTTCTGAGATGAACAGATTTTTGGAATGAAATAAACTCTTCCCTTTCATTTCCTCCTTCTTTTCCAATTTCTCTTTCTCCTCTTCTGTTAATTTCCAGGTTCATAACAGTTGGTATCAGAGCCTCCGGTCCTTGGACTAGGAGGCTGAAGCTAGAAAATCATGGCGGAAGGTACGCGGATGAAATCCATGGAAGAGCAGCTCCGCAAGCAAGAGCTCAGGATACAAGGAATTTTGGATTCCATGGCCACTGACAAAAGGAGCCTCGAAGACAAGATTGATGCGGTTAGTTCGGAGCTGAGTGGTAAGCTGGATGCGTTCATGGCGGCGCTCACCACTCAGATCAATAACAGAGATAGGGGACTCCTACGAACACCAGAAGTTGGTGGGAGTAGGAGTACTGATAATGGTGGCCAAGGGCAGCAGGACAGGGCCTACCGAGCTGGATTTTCTACAGGTCCTATTAAGCTTGAGTTACCTGTCTTCAAGGGAGAACAACCGAGAGAGTGGATCAGGAAGGCACAAAAGTATTTCCAATTGCATCGCATTTCCAAGGAGCAATGGCTTGGGTTGGCTGAATTCTACTTAGAAGATAAGGCAGACGTGTGGTACCAAAGCTTCAAGGCTGGGAAAGACAACATCGAATGGGAAAGCTTCTCTGAGGAATTACATCGAAGGTTTGGTAGGCTGGGGCAGATGGATCCTGTGGAGGAATTCACTAGCAAAAATACCAAGAAAAATAAAATAAAAAAACTGAATTCGAAAAGAAACAAATAATTCCGATGCCAGTCCCCGGCAACGGCGCCAAAAATTGACAGGTGCCGAACCTGTGCAATAATAATAAATAAATCCTAACTACCACCTGAAACAGTCAGTAATCAATTCGAGTACTGGAGCAGGGACTCTAGGTGTGCAATGGGTTACTTGATTCACCCTGTTCCCGAAGAGTTTGCTTAATCCGATATACCTGAATTAATTATTTAACTGAATTCCCCAACTAGTAGACAGTGGTAAGCAGGGTCGTCTCCTCAGGGACTGGAGAGATATTTGTTTCTTTTCAAATCAAGATTAATGGGGGGTTTTGGTATCAAATGCCAACTAAACAAATTAAATGCAGAAAATAATTAATTAAAAGAAATAAATGAGAGAAACTCTAGCCAAGGGTGCACTTCAGAAATGGTTCATGCACTGATCATTGATGCAGAAATAATTCCAACATTTATTAATAGATTGGTTATAGTTGTCTCGCACGCGCTAAACAACCAACCATTCCTTAATTTATCGATAGCTAAGGTACGACCGTTAGCTATTTCTCTAACCCAAAAACAACCCTAGGTACGACCGTAGGATTTAATTTCTAGATTGCATTAATAATTAGAAAGACCCAATCCTAACTAACAAACACGCTACGAGGATTTGTTTAAATTAGATCGTATGCTCCCCTGACATAAACCCAATTACGCCAGTTGCTACTAAGATAGAGATAACGAACAATTACGGATTCAATTACCTCTATTTAGTAAAATAACCTACATGAATAATTAATTATTGCGCACTAACCAATCATACACAAGGCTATAGCGATTAAAAGCCAGGAACATGTAAATATCAATAAATGAAGAAAACAATTAACAATGGTTTAGATCTCACAGTATTAGTTGAACCAATTCATCAGTCGCTCCCTTGACTAGAGTTAGGAGGTTTAGTTCCCCATAATTAGAGTACAGGCCATGCGGCAGAGCTGGAGGAAGCCGTCAATTCTTCAATCAAAGCAAACGGAAGATTTGACCCTCGTTCACTTCGGTCAACCGAAGAAAGAAAAAGCAACAATGGATTACGATTGCTTTCAATTGATTTCCAAGGCCTCAATTTCCTTCGGCCAAAGCCAGAATCAAAAGCATTTTCAAAGGTCCACAATTGCGGCTCCTTTCTTTGCTTTCTTTCTTTCCTCACAAAGATAACATACGAGAGATTGGAAAATTGGTTGATTTCTCAATTTGGTCCCAAAAGCAATGGAAAGTTCACAGGCATCCCAAAGTCAACAAAAGCGGCTATTGCTTGCTGCCTTTCTCTCTACAAAGCTGCGGCTCTCTAGTCTCCTTGCAGAGCCAAGGAAAACAAAACAAAGGAAAAAAAAACTCAACTCCCCCCTAACCTAAGCCGCACGAGAGATAAATAAACTGCCCAATAGCCGGAAATTGTTACTTGTTCAAAATTGCCACCAGACTCCCTCAAAATAAAATAAAATAATATCTATTGCAATTAAGTCTCTTCAGCTTCTCAATTGGACCCCACAGCGACAAATCTTCTAAGTTTTGATTTTAAGTACTTTTCAGCGTCCATTCCTGCAATTAGCATCAAAACAAAATATCAGTAGAATCCACCCAATTAATGAAAGTATTTAGTCAATTAGTTGTGCAATAATACCCAAAATACCCACTAAAATGCATCCTATCAATCTCCCCCACACCTGAACTATGCTTGCCCTCAAGCATAATTAACTCAGAAGTACAATCAAGATGCTAAGCAAATCACAGCAGTTCATACCAAGAATGGCATTCCAAGATCCCCAATAACCTTATCGAAATCAGAATATACCAAATCAACAATTCTCGCAGTTTAAAGTGCACTCATTCACTCCAAAGTGTTTATGAAATGTATATAAGATGGCTCTCAAAACAACACAACAGAATGACACTACCATACGCTTGCTCATATATCATATCTCCACCACTTACTCATGAATTCAAATGCAGCAATCAAGGGACTTGCAAGGTTGTAATGGGGCTAGGGTGAGAAGGTAGGATAAAAAGGAGTCAAGAGGGTGTAAAAGTATAAAGGAAGTGCTCAGAAATTCATTACACAGATTCTTGCACATTGGGAACTTCACGACATCTCAACCATTACACAAGTGAAGCAAATTAGCACTTGCCGCAACCTTCGACTTTTCTTTTCTCCTCCTTTCATTCATCTACTTCCCTTTTGTCTTCTTTTTTTTTTTTTTTTTTTCCGATAACTCCCAACCAGCACCATAGAAATCAATTTTACTTGTTGATTTCCTGCACTTTGTCTTCTTTTCACATTTCCCTTTCTCTTTTTTTTTTTTCTTTTTTTCTTTCTCTCTTTTTTTTCCGATACATAAATGGGTGTAATGCCCCTCGAATAGTACTCCAAAAGTCTGTATAATGAAATCAAAGCACTTCTTCACACGAGATTCAAAAAGAAAGTCTAAAGAGGTTTCACGGCTAAGAGCTGGGGTCTCAAGCAAAGAATAGGGGTTAAGGCTCAACTTGGCTCCCTAATGGTAGTAAATAATCCAAGGGCTGGTTTTGAGAAAGTCCAAGAATGGCTCATTCCTAGGTGCCCTATCATTTCAATGCATTAAACTCATTTAAATGTGGTCTTGACATGCATAACCGAGCAAATTCTAGAATGACAAACCATGTGCACTAACCACTCAAAAACGAAAAATTAGGCTCAAAAATCGCACGAGTGGTCAAATTTATGTCAAGTTCAGCATATTCATCAATCAATTCAGTATCACGGAAAGTAGAACACCCCATGGCATGAACTTACTATGTACGCTCATATCCCAATTTGCATTCATCATCGTTTAAAGAAAGGAACTACTAAGGCAAGGAAGAACTTAATCAGACAACTAAAAACACAACCAAAGCATAGTCAGCCCTCCCCCACACCTAAACCTTACATTGCCCTCAATGTAAGCAAAGAAAGATCAAAACAAAGGTACCGGGGCAACAACACTTCCCTTAAAAACGGAGGAGGGTAGAACTGAATCACGGTTGTGGAGGAAAAGGCGGGCGGAAGCCCACGTGATGGAGATACTGTGCTAAATTCTGAGCCACCCCGCCCATTTGCCGTTCCATCCGATCCATACGAGTGTCCATGTGCTGCATCTGGAACCGGAGGGCCGCTAGCTGGCTATCGACGGAGGAAGATGGTGGAGGTGCCGAAGAGGATGGTCCGGGGGCATCCGTGGACGGACCACCAGCCTCCGGGGCAGTGGATTTGGAAGCTTTGCGCTTCGGAGGAACGGAGATTGGCCCTGAGGGAGCAAACTGGAAAGCGCCATTCACCTGTCGCACAAGACCCATTTTCTCCAAACAAACCAAATCAAGGGGCTCCATAATACAAGCACGATGTAAGTTATGATTACTCAAGTCCAAAACCCCAAGATTTACAGCTAACTGAGTGATAAAGGAGCCTAAGATTAATGGCTTATTTTTCTTACTTAGCACAGTTCGTAGGTGGAGGGCAAACCAGCTACCCAAATTGACCCTAGTCCGAGTGGCCATGCACCAAACGAAAAAGAACTCGGGCTTGGTCAGAGTCCCTGAGCTATTCTTCCTACCTGAGAAACTATAGGCCATGAATCTATGTAAATAACGATAGGCGGCGCTCTTAAGATAAGAAGCCTTAGACCGACTGGGGTCATAGACTTGTCGGTCAATCGACAAATCGCTCCAATAATCAAGGTAATGAGAGAAGAATGGCTCCGAGTACTCGCACACACTGCGCATATACTCCTCACTCTGGGAGTAGGGAATATCAATAAACCCAAGAGCCAAATTAAACTCAGTGATAGATTGGTTGAACTCTCTACCCATTAATCGAAACCTCACTACCCCAGGAGTGGTAACGGAGAATTCATCAGGAATATTAAATTCAAAAGTAGCATAGAATTCCCATGTGAGTTCAGTAAAAGCAGGTAGATTGATAGAAGCATAGCGGGTCCAACCTACATTAGTCAAGTGCTGCGTGACCTCATCCCTCAGGTTTAGCAAATCAAGTGTAGGGCCATGGATGTATTTACAAGGAATTATCTTCCTTGTGCAAGCCGAAGCATACCGCTCCTTGTCAGCAGCCCGGGTGAAGGTCAAATTACCGCCAAAATGGGCCGGAGAGGAGATATGAACCTCCCTATTCCGTCCAAGGCGGGTACGGGGCCCTCCAGGCCCAGTCGATGGGGCAGGTCCCTCTAAGGGGACCGTAGGCTGAGGGGTTGAAGTGGAAGGCTTGTTCTTGCCCTTGGTTTTGAGTTTTGTCATTTGAGATCAAAGGGCAGGGCAAAGGCTAGGTAAAGGTGTTCAAAAATATGTTCACAAACAGCCAACAAAGCAAGTGATTCCCAGTCACAGCTCCCAACCACAGACGAGTGCAAAAACAGACAATAAACTCACCCAAAAACTAATTAATCCTGAGAATACTTTCCAACCCTACCAAATCAACCCAAAATTCACTAAATTCACTTAATTGGACAAACGTAGCAAAATTCCCCCAAAAACTAATAAAGCAGGCAACCATGGTAAAAATTCCCCCTCAACTATCACTGATTGAGCACAAAATTTGACAATTAGTTAGCAATCACCCACGGATATAGCACAGCACCCAAAATCAAGCACAAAATCTCTGTCCTCAATTAGCAACTAAAAAGAATCTGGCCTCAGCTACGAAAATAAAATCTGGCATCAGCTAATAAAAGCTAGAAATCTGGCCTCAGTTACTTAGTGACAGAAAATTAAAGAAAGAAATCACCATGGGGGATAACCGGTAGCTGCAATGGGTGGAAGAGAAAAAGAACGCAGGTGGCGCTAGAGGAGGAGGAAGGCGGCGCGCGGTTGCCCCTCGTTGCGCGTGGCTGGCTCACGTGAGCTAGCTGGCTGCTGCGCCTCCGCCCCTGCGGAGTTGGATCTGCGCACGTTGGAGTTATGCAGAGAGAGAGGTGTCGCGCGCGGCGTGCGGCCAGGTGGGAGATCGCTGCGCGCTGTTTGCTGGCGTACAGGGGTTGTGCTGCGTGCGTGGGTTGCTGGTCGCGCAGGAGGTTTGAGGAGGCGAGCTGCGCGCGCGCGAGGCAGCCGCGAGCTCTGCAGGAGAGCCGCGTCTGGGTTGCGCTGGACTGCTGCAGCTGAAGCTCTTGCGCGCTTGAGCTGATGACGCACGCCGTGCTGCTGGAGCTTTTGCGCACGGAGGCTGCGGACGGCGCTGCTCGCGCGCGCTGGTGGCGCGCTGAGGCTGGTGCTCGGCCCTGTACTGCCGCTGCTGCGGATTGCGCACTGGCTTTGCTGGAGGCGTGCGGCTGGGCGAAGACGAAGGGAGGCGGACTGAAGGGAGGCGTGCGGTGGACTGAAGGGAGGCGGCGGATCGTGGCGAGCTCCTGCGGCGGGCGACTATGGCGCGGCGGCGGCCAAGGCAAAAGAGGGGAAAGAAGAAAAGGAAGAAAAGAAGGAAGAAGAAGAAAGAAAAAGAAAAGAAAGAAGGAGTAGGGCTACGGGTCCTTTGAAAATATATATATTTTTTTTAACGTGACCACCTGGCGTGGGCACGCTCAACTGCCATAGAGTCCGCAGATCCTGATTGAAAATTTCTTCCCCTCAGGCGTGACCACCTGGCGTGGGCACGCTCAACTTCCATATCCCTGTCACCAAATATCAAACTATTAATTGACACTAACACTTAACTGAAACTTCAAAAATGCATAAAAACTGAAACAAATAGTCTTGGGTTGCCTCCCAAGTAGTTCCTTTCTTTACTGTCTTTGGCTAGACATGGCCAAAACCCTCAAGCATGATAAAATGGATCTTGGAGGTGTTCAACTTCTACTTCTTCAACATAGAAACCCTCATAATAAGGTTTGAGACGATGGCCATTCACCACGAACTTTTTCTCCGTTTTTAAACTTTGGATCTCCACTGCACCATAATGGAACACATTAGAAACGACAAATGGACCAATCCAACGAGAACGCAACTTACCGGGAAAAAGTTTAAGCCTTGAGTGGTACAAGAGGACTTTTTGCCCCACTACAAAAGTTTTCCTAGAAACCTGCTGATCATGAAAGATTTTACTCTTTTCCTTATAGATCGTGGCATTCTCATACGCTTCATTTCTTATTTCCTCTAACTCTTGTAGCTGCAATTTCTTTTGGACCCCTGCTTCATCTAATCCCATGTTACACTGCTTCACTGCCCAAAACACCTTGTGTTCGAACTCCACGGGAAGATGGCAAGCCTTACCGAAGACAAGTCTATAAGGAGACATCCCAATTAGATTTTAAGAACTCTGCAACCACTCTAGAATCATTAGTACGGGTGGCTTTGGCTTCCACCCATTTAGAGACATAATCTACAGCAAGTAAAATGTATAGGAAACCAAAAGTTGAGGGAAAAGGACCCATAAAATCGATCCCCCAAACATCAAAAATTTCAACAAACAACATGGGGGTTTGAAGCATTTGGTCCCTACGAAAAATATTCCCCACCCTTTGACACCTATCACAGGATTTGCAAAATAAATACGAATCTTTAAAAAGGGTGGGCCAGTAAAAGCCACTCTCTAACACTTTGCGAGCTGTTCGCTTGGGCCCAAAATGCCCCCCACATGCAAACGAATGACAGAAATTTAAAATGGAGTGAAATTCACCTGCACTTACACACCTCCTGAGCACTTGATCCGAACATTGTCTCCAAAGGTACGGGTCGTCCCAAATGTAATATTTAGCATCACTCTTCAACTTGTCTCTCTTAGCCTTTGGCCACCCTGCAGGCAGTTGATTAGTCACTAAGAAATTTACTAAATCGGCATACCAGGGTACAGACGAGTTAATAGCAAGTAGTTGTTCCTCTGGAAATGCCTCCCTCAATGGTGGCTCCTCCCTATGAACAAGCAAGCGGCTCAAGTGATCAGCGACTAAGTTTTCTGCCCCACTTTTATCCTTAAACTCTTGAAGAAGCAGGATCCATCTGATGAGCCTTGGTTTAGCATCTTTCTTTGTCATCAAATATCTCAAGGCTGCATGATCAGAAAAAACTATTACTTTTGCACCTAACAAGTAAGGTCTAAATTTTTCTAGTGCAAAAACCACAGCTAGCAATTCTTTCTCCGTTGTAGAGTAGTTGAGCTGAGCTCCATTCAGCGCTTTGGATGCATAGTAGATTGCATGAGCAGCTCTGCCAATCCGTTGCCCCAGCACCGCCCCCACTGCATAGTCACTCGCGTCACACATTATCTCAAATGGGAGGCTCCAGTCTGGAGGCTGGATAACAGGTGGTGATGTCAATGACTCCCTCAATCTGTCAAATGCCACCTTGCACTCCTCGGTGAAGTCATATGCTACATCTTTTTGCAACAGTTTGAACAGGGGCGCTCCAATTTTGGAGAAATCTTTGATGAATCTCCTGTAGAACCCTGCATGACCCAAAAAGGAACGCACCTCCCGCACACTTGCGGGGTAAGGTAAAGCAGAAATAATATCGACTTTTGCCTTGTCTACCTCTATACCTCTGGCCGACACTACATGCCCTAAAACAATGCCCTGGTCCACCATGAAATGACACTTTTCCCAATTCAAAACTAAATTTACCTCAATGCACCTTTTTAAAATTAAAGCTAAATTATCAAGGCATTCATCAAAACTATCTCCATACACACTAAAATCATCCATAAACACCTCAATAATCTTTTCTACATACTCAGAGAATATACTTACCATACACCTCTGAAAAGTTGCTGGGGCATTGCAGAGGCCGAAAGACATCCTCCGATATGCAAATGTACCGAAGGGGCAGGTGAAGGTAGTTTTCTCCTGATCCTCTGGTGCTATTGCGATCTGAAAATAACCAGAGAAACCATCAAGAAAACAATAATAGACACGGCTAGCTAACCTTTCTATCATCTGATCAATAAAAGGTAGAGGGAAGTGGTCCTTCTTCGTCACAGCATTCAGACGCCGATAGTCAATGCACTGGCGCCATCCTGTGGGTTTCCTCACCGAGACCATCTCACCCTCTTGGTTCTCTTCAACTGTTACTCCCGCCTTTTTTGGGACTACTTGCACTGGGCTCACCCAGGGACTATTTGAGATGGCGAAGATAATCCCCACTTCTAGGAGTTTGAGTATCTCCTTCTTCATCACTTCCATCATCAGTGGGTTCAATCTCCGTTGTGCCTGCCTCACTGGTTTTGCATCCTCCTCAAGCCGAATCCGATGCATGCATAAAGAAGGGCTAATTCCCTTGATATCTGCTACGCTCCACCCAATTGCCTCCTTATGATCCCGAAGAAGACAAATTAGGCTGTCTTCTTGTCCTGGTGACAGGTGTGCAGATATGATAACTGGCAGTGTCTCATTGTCCCCGAGAAAAGCATATTTCAAGTGCTTCGGGAGAGGCTTGAGCTCCAACTCAGGTGCCTGCACAATAGAAGTTAACAATTTTGCCTGAGTTTCTGGTACAAAGACAGAAGTAAACTCATACCTTGGAGAAATTGGTGGGAGCGAATGTAGTGCTCCAACAGCCCGGTATAACTCTTCACTCAATTCTACATCAAGAGTTGCTCCCAACTCAAGATGTTTGGCTAATACCACTGCCAGTGCATCAACCCCATCCAATTCAAATATTTCCTGTACAAGGGGCTCGACAACACTTAAAGCATAAACAGAGTTAGTCTCATCTGGGTACTTCATCGCTTCAAAAATATTAAAATTTACAATTTCTCCATCAAACTCCATCGACAAAGTACCCTCATTTACATCTATTTTTGTCCTAGCAGTGCTTAAAAATGGCCTACCTAACAGAATAGGAGACGGATTTAGTGCCCTTTCATCCCTCATGTCTAGGACATAGAAATCTGCAGGAAAAACTAACTCATTGACCTGTACCAAAACATCTTCAACTAACCCTTCTGGGTAAGCATTGGTACGGTCTGCAAGTTGGATTATAATGCCTGTGCCTTTTAACGGGCCAAGATTTAGAGAAGCATAAATTGTCTTAGGCATAACATTAATTGACGCCCCCAAATCCAACATTGCTTTCCTAATTGGAGTACCTCCTATCTTGCAGGGAATGGTGAACATACCTGGGTCTCCACATTTTGGTGGGAGCTTTCTCTGGAGTATAGCTGACACGTTTTCTCCCACTGCCACTCGTTCATCTCCCCTTAGCTTCCTCTTGTGGGTGCACAAGTCCTTCAAAAATTTAGCATACTTCGGTATCTGCTTGATTGCATCCAACAAGGGAATGTTGATCTCCACTTTCCGAAACACATCCAAGAGTTCTTTTTCCTTCTCTACCTTCTTTGTCTTTTCCAACCTGCAAGGAAAAGGGGGTAAGTTAGAGCTAATAGTGAGTGGAGAGGTGGAAGTTACCTTAGGATCCTCACGAACACGTCATTCCTCCTCAATTTCCTTTTCTATCTCCTCCTCGCTTTTGCTTTTTGAATTTTTCACTTTAGGCCCTTCCAGCTCCTTGCCACTCCTCAGCGTCATGGCACTTACATTCTTGGGATTCACCTCGGGCTGCGATGGCAGTTTCCCATAAACGTGGGACTCCAAACGGTTAATAGCGGTTGCCAGTTGGCTTATCCGAGCTTCTTGGTCCTTCTTGTCCGCTTTGATCTCCTGATGAAGCTGAGTAGTAGTTGTGGCCAGGCTTTTGACTAGGTCCTCCAAGGAGCTTCCTGAATTGGAGGATGAGGGTTGAGATTTTGGTTGCCAAGGCTGGTGGAATCCTGGTGGACGATTCGGGAATGAACCTTGTTGCCTGTTCCCATAACTGAGATTGGGATGGTCTCTCCAACCGGGGTTGTATGTGTTGGAATACGGGTCATACTGCCTGCGGGGCGCGGGCACGCCACCGGCCATATTTACCTGTTCCGTCCCGTCCTCTTGCAGAATGGGGCACGAATCCGTGCAGTGGTCCATGCTAGTACAGATTCCACACACCTTCGCTCGCGGTGTGTCTCTCATGGCCAATTGCCTGACAGCAGACGTCAACTCTGACAGTTGCTGCTGGATGGATGACGTCTCTGCCTCATTGACTCTACGGGTAGGATTGCTCTCACGGAAGCCGAACTGCTGAGAGTTTTCTGCCATGGCTTCAATAAGGTCCCACGCTTCCCTCGGTGTCTTGTTCGCCAGGGCTCCTCCACTCGCAGCGTCAATAATACTCCTGTCAGTTGACTGGAGTCCCTCATAGAAGTACTGGATCAACAGTTGTTCACTAATCTGATGCTGTGGGCATCTAGCGCACAACTTGTTGAACCTTTCCCAAAAATCGTACAATGACTCCCCGGAGTACTGCCTGATGCTGCAAATCTCCTTCCTCAAACTTGCAGCCCGGGACGCGGGGAAAAATTTCTCCAGGAATTTCTTTTTCAATTGTGCCCACGTGGTGATACTACCTGCAGGCAGGTAATATAACCAATCCTTCGCTGCATCCTTGAGAGAGAAGGGGAAGGCTCTCAGTCTTATTTGCTCTTCAGTGACCCCAGGGGGTTTCATGCTAGAGCAAACTACTTCGAATTCCTTGACATGTTTGTGGGGTTCTTCGCCAGAGAGACCATGGAACGAAGGCAGGAGCTGAATCAACCCCGATTTCAGCTCGAAAGAGGTATTTTCAGCCAGAGTTGGG
The DNA here is from genome assembly GCF_036785885.1 of Coffea arabica. Classification (NCBI taxonomy): domain Eukaryota; kingdom Viridiplantae; phylum Streptophyta; class Magnoliopsida; order Gentianales; family Rubiaceae; genus Coffea; species Coffea arabica. The sequence goes on along the minus strand of NC_092331.1, from coordinate 53,951,347 downwards.
AACGTGATGCACAATGGCTGATGAGTCAAGTCTGGGGTAGCCAGCTCCCTTAATGTCTGGGTGTTGGCCATGCTAAATTCGTTTTCTACTGACTCGTTTGCAAAAGATAAGTGCCATTCTTTTCGTCTCTTGGTTTCTTGTCTTCGCCTACGCGCTGCCTTCTCAACCTCAGGATCGTATATCAATTCACCTGTGCGAGAGGAACGGGGCATAAACTAGCAAAAATACCAAGAAAAATAAAATAACAAAAACTAAATAAAAAAACTGAATTCGAAAAGAAACAAATAATTCCGATGCCAGTCCCCGGCAACGGCGCCAAAAATTGACAGGTGCCGAACCTGTGCAATAATAATAAATAAATCCTAACTACCACCTGAAACAGTCAGTAATCAATTCGAGTACTGGAGCAGGGACTCTAGGTGTGCAATGGGTTACTTGATTCACCCTGTTCACGAAGAGTTTGCTTAATCCGATATACCTGAATTAATTATTTAACTGAATTCCCCAACTAGTAGACAGTGGTAAGCAGGGTCGTCTCCTCAGGAACTGGAGAGATATTTGTTTCTTTTCAAATCAAGATTAATGGGGGGTTTTGGTATCAAATGCCAACTAAACAAATTAAATGCAGAAAATAATTAATTAAAAGAAATAAATGAGAGAAACTCTAGCCAAGGGTGCACTTCAGAAATGGTTCATGCACTGATCATTGATGCAGAAATAATTCCAACATTTATTAATAGATTGGTTATAGTTGTCTCGCACGCGCTAAACAACCAACCATTCCTTAATTTATCGATAGCTAAGGTACGACCGTTAGCTATTTCTCTAACCCAAAAACAACCCTAGATACGACCGTAGGATTTAATTTCTAGATTGCATTAATAATTAGAAAGGCCCAATTCTAACTAACAAACACGCTACGAGGATTTGTTTAAATTAGATCGTATGCTCCCCTGACATAAATCCAATTACGCCAGTTGCTACTAAGATAGAGATAACGAACAATTACGGATTCAATTACCTCTATTTAGCAAAATAACCTACATGAATAATTAATTATTGCGCACTAACCAATCATACACAAGGCTATAGCGATTAAAAGCCAGGAACATGTAAATATCAATAAATGAAGAAAACAATTAACAATGGTTTAGATCTCACAGTATTAGTTGAACCAATTCATCAGTCGCTCCCTTGACTAGAGTTAGGAGGTTTAGTTCCCCATAATTAGAGTACAGGCCATGCGGCAGAGCTGGAGGAAGCCGTCAATTCTTCAATCAAAGCAAACGGAAGATTTGACCCTCGTTCACTTCGGTCAACCGAAGAAAGAAAAAGCAACAATGGATTACGATTGCTTTCAATTGATTTCCAAGGCCTCAATTTCCTTCGGCCAAAGCTAGAATCAAAAGCATTTTCAAAGGTCCACAATTGCGGCTCCTTTCTTTGCTTTCTTTCTTTCCTCACAAAGATAACATACGAGAGATTGGAAAATTGGTTGATTTCTCAATTTGGTCCCAAAAGCAATGGAAAGTTCACAGGCATCCCAAAGTCAACAAAAGCGGCTATTGCTTGCTGCCTTTCTCTCTACAAAGCTGCGGCTCTCTAGTCTCCTTGCAGAGCCAAGGAAAACAAAACAAAGGAAAAAAAACTCAACTCCCCCCTAACCTAAGCCGCGCGAGAGGTAAATAAACTGCCCAATAGCCGGAAATTGTTACTTGTTCAAAATTGCCACCAGACTCCCTCAAAATAAAATAAAATAATATCTATTACAATTAAGTCTCTTCAGCTTCTCAATTGGACCCCACAGCGACAAATCTTCTAAGTTTTGATTTTAAGTACTTTTCAGCGTCCATTCCTGCAATTAGCATCAAAACAAAATATCAGTAGAATCCACCCAATTAATGAAAGTATTTAGTCAATTAGTTGTGCAATAATGCCCAAAATACCCACTAAAATGCATCCTATCACTAATGTACAAAGTTTCAAGAGAATCTCTCCAGCAGAAATACAGTATAGGAGGGACCATCATTTGTGTTTCAAATGTGGCGAGAAGTATGGGCCTGGACATCAGTGCAAATCGAAGGAGATGCACCTCTTGCTGGCAGTAGAAGAAGGGGATGAGGAGGCAGCAAAACCAGGGGATGAGGAGATCATTGAATACCAAGGGCACCAAAGGAAGAGGGATGTAGAATTTGCCATTCATGCGCTAACTGGAAAGATGCTACACAATACCATCAAATTGAAGGGACAGTGCCAGGGGGCGGAGATGTCCATTTTAGTGGATGGAGGTAGCACACACAGTTTTGTGACCAATGTTGTGGCTCAAATCTGCCCCGAGTCAGTCCAGCAAGTTAAGCCCTTCCGGGTGAGGGTGGCCAATGGTCAATACTTGTGGTGTAGGCAGATGATTCCCAAGATGACCTGGGAGATGCAGGGAAGAACCTTCAGCCATAACATGTTCGTCCTCAACCTGGAGCCTTATGACATGATCGTGGGGGTGGACTGGATGGCAGCGCATAGCCCCATAACTTTTGACTTCAAGAACCTGAGCATGGTCTTCGATCAGGATGGAGATCAGGTGCTACTGCAAGGTGACACTAATGAGACAACACTCAACTTGCCAACAGATCACATTGAAGGGGAAGAATGGAGTACCAAGCTATGGAAGAGATCGTGTGGCATCAGGCTGTCAGAAGCTCAGGTAAATGACACTTTTCACCACTCCTTGGATGCTCTACTCAGGGACTACAAAGACGTTTTTGGAGAGCCGAACAACCTCCCCCCCTCAAGAACCTGTGACCATCAAATACTCCTAATTCCTAATGCTAAGCCCTTCAAATTAGCCCCATATAGGTACCCCCATATCCAGAAAAATGAGATTGAAAGGCAAGTCAAAGACATGCTCAGCAATGGGATCATACAAATTAGTCACAGTCCATTTGCCTCCCCAGTTTTGTTAGTCAAAAAAAAAGATGGGACGTGGAGATTTTGTGTAGACTATAGGCAACTAAATGACTTAACCATCAAGGATAAGTTTCCAATACCTATCATTGATGACTTACTAGATGAATTATTTGGTGCAAAGTTCTTTTCCAAAATCGATTTAAGGGCTGGTTACCACCAAGTTAGGATGCATCCTGATGATGTGCACAAGACAGCTTTTAGAACACATCTTGGACTTTATGAGTTCACTGTTATGCCTTTTGGTCTCACTAACGCCCCAGCCACTTTTCAAAGCCTCATGAACTCAGTTTTTGAACCTTACCTGAGGCACTTTGTCCTTATTTTCTTTGATGACATACTTATCTATAGCCCTGATTTGGATTCCCACCTTAATCACCTTCAATTAGTACTTGACACCCTCAGGAAACACTCCTTGTTTGCCAAGCTCTCCAAATGCACTTTTGGACAGTCCCAGGTAGAGTATCTCGGTCATATTATATGTGGTGAAGGGGTAATGGCAGATCCTGCAAAAATTAAGTGCATGGTGGAGTGGCCAATTCCCAAATCAGTAAAGTCATTAAGAGGTTTTCTTGGACTCACTGGATATTACAGGCGTTTTGTGAAAGGATATGGACTAATAACCAAGCCTTTAACAGAATTACTCAGAAAGGCCGGATTCACATGGAACCAAGAGGCTGAGCTAGCTTTCCAGAAGCTTAAGCAGGTGATGAGTAGCACCCCAGTGTTGGCATTGCCAAATTTCTCTGAGGACTTTGTTCTGGAAACCGACGCCAGTCACAAGGCATTAGGGGCAGTGCTCATGCAGGGGGGACAACCAATAGCGTTCTTGAGCCAGGCTCTTGGACCCAAGAATCAAGGGCTTTCCATTTATGAGAAGGAACTGCTCTCCTTGATCACAGCAGTAACTAAGTGGAAACATTATCTTCTTGGTTCTCATTTCATCATTAGAACTGACCATCAGAGCCTTAAATATCTCCTAGAACAGAAAATTTCTACCCCTCTGCAACAGAAATTGCTCACCAAATTGCTGGGGTTGGATTATGAGATACATTACAAAAAGGGGAAGGAGAACTTGGTTGCAGATGCTTTATCGAGGAGGGGGTATGAGGATGATGAAGGAGACAGGGAGGGAGCTGTGAATACAATTTCTGTGGCTAAGCCATCATGGCTGATGGAAGCCATAGATACGTATAAGGGAGACGAAAAGGCTACAGAACTCCTGCGAACACTAGCCATGCAACCAGACTCTTTTTCTGATTACTCCTTAAAAGGAGGAATATTACGGTACAAGGGAAGGATCTACATTGGAGCTGTAGGTGAGCTAAGGAAGAAGCTGATAGCATGCTTTCATGAGTCCCCTATTGGTGGCCATTCTGGAAATTTGGGTACCTATCAAAGGTTGAAGGAGCATTTTTTCTGGCCAGGTATGAAGAAGGATACTGAGGAATGGGTACAGAACTGTGATTGTTGTAAGAGGAATAAGCCGGAGAACTGCAAGTACCCTGGATTGCTACAGCCTCTACCAGTTCCAAACCAGGCTTGGCAGAACATTTCCATGGATTTTGTGGAGGGACTTCCTAAGTCTGCTGGATATGATGGCATATTTGTAGTCATTGACAGGTTTACTAAGTACGGGCACTTCATGGCATTAACTCCAAAATATACAGCTTCTACTATTGCCACCTTGTTCTTTGAAAATGTGCACAAGTTACACGGACTGCCACTCAGTATTGTTTCGGATAGGGATAAAATTTTTACAAGCACCTTCTGGCAGGAGTTGATGGGCAAGCTAGGTGTTGAACTGCAGTTCTCTACTGCTTACCATCCACAGACAGATGGCTAGACAGAAAGGTTGAACAGATGCCTTGAGACGTACCTCAGGTGCTTGTGTTTTCAGCAGCCTCACAAGTGGAAACAATGGTTGGCTGCAGCAGAGTGGTGGTATAATACCAACTATCACACAGCACTACAGATGACTCCCTTCCAAGCATTGTATGGTTACCCTCCCTCACAACTAGGCCTAGATGCTGTAAGGTCTCCGGTGGCAGCAGCAGATTTATGGTTAGGAGATAGAGTGAAGTGGAATGATATGCTCCGGGACAACCTTTTAAAGGCGCAGAATAGAATGAAGCAGTTTGCTGACAAGGGAAGGACAGAAAGGAGCTTTAATATTGGGGACTCAGTTTATCTCAAACTGCAACCATACAGGCAATCATCCGTAGCTCTCAGGAGAAATCTTAAGCTATCTTTCAAGTACTATGGGCCTTACAAGATTGTGCAGAAATTAGGCAGTGCCGCATATAAATTGGAATTACCAGAGGGCTCCACCATTCATCCTGTCTTCCACGTATCCTTGCTCAAACCCTCTACCAAAGGAGCTAGTTTCAACCAGGATCTACCCCTGACAACTGAGGATGGCCAAGTCAAGATTGCACCAGAAAGTATACTCGCAACTAGGGAGGTGGCGAGGAAACGGCAGAAGGTGCTCCAAGTATTGGTTAAATGGCTGAACTTGACTCCAGATGACTCCACTTGGGAGGATGCCTCTGTCCTTCGGTCTCAGTTCCCTAATTTTCAATTCAATCCTAGTGAGGATTGTGTTGAGGAGGGGGTGTTGTCATGATCCGCAAGACTATCAACTCCATGCAGTGACAGACCAGCGGATCATTCCCATGAAGACGCAAGCTAAGATGAAGAACGTTAACAGCTGCATGGCTGCATGGCTGACGTGGAGGATGGAAATACACGTGAGAGAGTTAGCTGCAATTCTGTTAGGAGTCAGTTGGATCGCCGTTCAGTGTTAGGACAAAATAAGCAATGTTAGCATGACAATTCTGATCTAGAATCTTCGGACCGTAGCTATAAATAGAAGGCAGATTTCTGAGATGAACAGATTTTTGGAATGAAATAAACTCTTCCCTCTCATTTCCTCCTTCTTTTCCAATTTCTCTTTCTCCTCTTCTGTTAATTTCCGGGTTCATAACAACTTACAATCTCAATCTTTAACCCTCGTCTTTTGGGAAGAAAAATGCAGGAAACTTCACCAGAGCATGAAGATTGGAGATAAAGAAGTATGCAGGGGCCAAGAAGACTACAGATCTTCTACTAGTGAAACTTGAAATGTAAACTTTTACATTTAGGAGCTTAGCCAAGAAGTTGCTTAGGCCAAGTCATTATGGAGTTCATCACTCATGCTAAGAGGTATAGGATGGTTCATCACCATTCTTTATATTTATGTGGCCATTAATGACAAATGTGTTAAGTTCAACCCACACTCTTATGTGACTATATATTAATATGCGTGATTTCTAAATTGTCAAACGGATAAATATTCTCAATCAATCTTTCATTTTCTTTTCTGCCTAATCTTTAGTGCTTCGGTGATTCAATCAGATCAGCATGTAAATACTACGAGATTGCATTTACTTATTTGCCAATCTACTAATCCCCCAAAAAGGCAACAACCAAAATACTACTTAGAAAAATTAATTCATTATTTTTAACTAACATTAGAAAAAGAAACGAAAAAGAAAAGCATAACCATAGACCATGAACCACTAAGCAAGGTGGTGGAATAGCTTTCCACTTCCGGAGTGATACGCACCCTCCGAGCACCGAACGCAGCATTTGGCCAAAACAAATTTGGGTCCCGCACACATCGAAATGCATATACGGCAGTAGGCGTTTGTACCTCTCTAAGATTTTTGACTATTTCACCGGTCTCCTCTAAGGTTTGTAAAATTACACTGACTTTCCTTGGCAGAAATTACTGTTCGAGACGAAAGAACATATAAAGCGAGCAGTTAAATTGTGGTCCATAAAGGAGAACAGAGAGTTCAAAGTTCGGGCTAGCACACCTACAACTTGGTTTGTGCGTTGTAGAGCCCGAAACTCCACACCTCCGTGCAATTGGCAACTTCGTGCAACTCTCCGTGCCTCTCACAAAATGTGGATGATCGTGTCACTTACACCTGGGCATACATGTGTCCGTGTGTGCAATACCAATGACCATCGGGGGTTGAGTGCCGATCTAATTGCCCAACATATTATTCCCCACATTTTGAATGGTCCGCTGTACAAAGTGAAGGAAATTCAGACTTCTGTGAAAAAGGAGTTTCACGTCGATGTGACGTACAAAAAGGCTTGGTACGCCAGACGTCGGGCCATTGACATTGTTTATGGTGATTGGCCGACATCTATTTCACAACTCCCAACATACGTAGATGAACTACAATTGTCCAATCCTGGGACGGTTGTAGTTTGGGACCATCATCCATTGAGTACAGTATCGCAGACGATTTTTGACTATATATTTTGGGCATTTGCTCCTGCTATCCAAGCATTCCGTCACCTGAAACCGGTCATTTGTGTGGACGGAACATTCTTAAAGGGGCCATATCGAGGGAAATTGCTAGTGGCGATTGGGTTTGATGCCTGTAACCATTTATTCCCTCTAGCATTTGCACTTGTTGATGAGGAGAACAATCGAAGTTGGAGTTGGTTCATGAGATTGTTGCGCATTCACGTATGTCGAGATGTACAAAATGTATGCGTAATTTCAGACCGACACCACGGGATTATCCACGCCATGCGGTGTCTAGAGGAGTGGAAAGAGCCGTTGGGGGTCCATCGATTCTGCTTGGTTCACATTCGCAGTAATTTCACTCAGAAATTTAGGAATGAAAGGTATTTTTTCAGACCTACATATGGCTAGTACAAGATTTAGCAATGAAAGGTAATTTTATGACCTACATATGGATAGTTTGATCTGATTATTAATTAATGCGGGAAATTGTATTTGTAGGTTAAAGAGTCTCATGTGGGGTGCCGGAAAGGCAAATCAGACTCGCAAATACGAGGATTATATGAGTGTCATCTTTAGTATTTCACCCGAGGCATATGCCTGGCTAACTGGTGGATCCGTTAGACCGGAGCAGTGGGCCTTATGTAAGGATGGAGGGTATCGTTGGGGTCATGCAACAACAAACATGGCGGAGTGCTTCAATAACTTGCTGCGAGAAAGTCGCTTCCTTCCAATCACTGCCTTGATCCGATACACCTTCAACCAAACAGTGGATTTGTTTGTGAAAAATCACAAGATGGCCTGGGATCAGGTGTATCACTTGCCACTGTATGGCTGGGAAAAATATGTTGCAAATGAGCAAAAGGGTAGGGCGCACTCGGTGCAGGTGTTCGATCATAGGCGGGGAATTTACTGCATAACCACTGCATATCGCCAAGCTCATATAGGTGGTCATGCTCAAACCGTTGACATTGGAAATCGCACGTGTACATGTGGAAAATGGAGAGAACTCAGATTTCCATGTTCGCATGCGATTGCAGCATATTTTAGGTCAGGTCTTAATCCGATGTCACTTGTCGGGCCGGAGTACACATTTGAGGCTTATCAAGCCACATATGAGAGTCCTTTCAACCCGTTAAGAGACCCGAAATATTGGCCTGTAGCAGAGTTGAAACTAAGCCTCCTAACTGATCGTTTGAAGCAAAAAGCACCTGGACCATTGAAGACCAGTAGAATAAGGAATGAAATGGATCGAAAATGCCCTGATGCACCGCGTCGCTGTACTAATTGCTTACAACCCGGGCACACTGCTCCTAATTGTCCATTTAGTGGTTATTTTTATAAATAACCACTGTATCAAATGTTGTTGTCCGTTCCCTTTTGAAAAGACATGTACATGTGCCTATGCTTTGTTAACTATATAATGCTAAATTTACGCGTTTATATTGTGGCTTATTTTATTAGATGTAGATATTTTATTAATTTTTTGCAAATGAAGTAAATATATTTATAAAATTATATACACATAAATATACATAAATACATGTAAATATATGAATGTTGTTTTACTCTCATTTGTTCGTGCAGGTTAATGGAGAGTTGGCGTATCATACCCAACGCCGCCGCACAACAGGGACCAATTGATGACAGTGTTCTGTATCTACAATCCGAGCATAGGTCCGGCGCAGTTTTCAATGGCGTAGGTGCAGACCTTGATGTTAGAAGATGTGACAAAAAATTCTTTCAGCCCCTACGTAATTTGGATCCATGAGTGGCGCACTATATAGATCAAGCAGGATTTCGTGGTGTCCGAGTGGCTGGATATCTTACTGTAGACCATGGACTCATCACAGCTCTCGTCGAGCGCTGGAGACAGGAGACGCATACCTTCCATCTTCCAGTTATGGGCGAGTCGACGATAACTTTGCAAGATGTAGAAGTGCTCTGGGGTCTACGCGTGGACGGGCGTCCAGTTACACTGCATCACGTTAGGCGAACTGTACAAGAGCGCAAACATCTAGTGAACGAGGTTTTAGGCTTTTGGCCGGAAGATGCGATGCTAAAAGGTGGCCGCCTGAAGATGTCTTCTATGTACAGACAGTTGACTACGCCAGTACCGCCTGATGCTCCTGATGAACTGGTACGACAGTATGCTCGCATGTACCTATTGATTTTATTGGGTGGTCTACTATTCGCGGATGCATGCGGGAATGTTGTTAGTCTAAACTGGTTAGACTATGTTCGAGATTTGGAGGCGATGGGGGAGTACAGTTGGGGGTCAGCGACTCTTGCTTGTTTATACTCACGTTTGTGTCACGCTTGCCGTGCTTCTACTACTACCACAGGCGGTCCTTATCTATTACTCCAAATATGGGCATGGGAGCGGATTCCCAGCATTCGACCGGAGATGTATCCAGCGCCTGAGATCGGTGAATTTCCGGTAGCTGGTAGATGGGTGGCTGAACGTAAACTCTAGAAGAAGCTGTAGCTTTTCAAATGCCATCATCTCTGCGGTTATTATTCGCTACTCTTCTATTCTACTGTTCTCGTACTGATCCTAAACTCTTGTGGACTAGATTTGAAAAGGATCTCTCATCAGATTATATAAATGCTCAGAAGTTTACTCATTATTCTGATTGTGAGATTAAAAACGAGTTTTGGAGGACATTAATAGGTCATTAGTACAAATGGGAAAGAGTATAGGTGAGTTTCACTTAGTTGTTGATTCCTTTGCTATGCCTGAACGGAGTACCAGAGAAATGGAGAGTGAGAGAAACATTGTAGTTGATCCTGAGGATGAATTGTTGCCTTCGAAGTTGAATCCCGAACAGCGATACGCTTTTGATTTAATTTTACAATCAGTCTTCTCTTCAGAAGGTAAAGCCTTTTTTATTGACGGTCCTGGTGGAACTGGAAAAACTTTCCTATATAGGTCGCTTCTGTCTGCTTTGAGGGCTCAAGGTTACATTGCTATCGCTGTTGCTACTTCTGGTGTTGCAGCATCCATTCTTCCTGGAGAAAGAACTGCGCACTCTCGGTTTAAAATTCCTTTAGATTTCTCAAACAATAAGACTTGTCAGCTTAGCAAACAGAGCAACAAGACTTGAAAGATTCTATTCTCCCTTTTGGTGGACATGTTGTTGTTTTTGGTGGAGATTTTCGACAGACCCTACCAGTTATTGAACAGGCTTCTGAACAGGATTTAATTGAATCAAGCCTTCTTAGTTCCTCGTTGTGGTTGTGTATGCATAAGTTGACATTGAAGGCAAATATGCGAGCTCTTTTAAACCCAGGCTTTTCTGACTTTTTGTTACGAATTGGTGAAGGACGAGAGCCTGTTGATGAAAATGGAGATGTAACACTCCCTTCTGACTTGGTAATTCCCTATCATGACAAACACAAGTCCTTGGACAGGTGATTTCAGTGTCTATCATTCATGTTATCCTTTGAATGCCTGTTTAATTCCTATGTTATACTTTTTTTTACTCCAAATTTCTGAAAATTAAATGCAGATTAATACATTGTGTTTTCCCTGATCTGAATCTCAATTCAGCCGATCCTTATCAAATGATCAATAGATGCATCCTTTCTCCTAGAAATAGCTCTGTTGATGAGCTTAACGACATGATGATTGAGAAATTTTCAGGGAAGCTTTATACCTATATAAGTTCAGATAAAACTGTTAACCAGAGGTTTCAGGGAGATTATCAAGACTTTCTAAATAGTCAGAATCCAAAAGGACTCCCTCCACATAAGCTGCTCCTCAAAGTAAACTGTCCTATCATGCTTCTCAGGAATTTGAACCCGGCTGAAGGCCTATGCAACGGCACAAGGCTCATATGTAGAGAGTTACGACAGCATACCATCTGTGCTGAAATTGTATTTGGTCAGCACAGAGGGAAGCGAGTTTTCATTCCCAGAATTCCTCTGCAAACCCCTGAAAATGAAAAAAATGGTATTCCTTTCATAAGAACGCAGTTCCCCATCCGTCTATGTTTCGCTATGACGATTAACAAGTCTCAGGGACAGACTTTGGATTATGTTGGAGTTTATCTGCACGAACCTGTGTTTTCTCATGGCCAGCTTTACATTGCACTGTCTAGAGCCAGGACTCCTGATATAGTTAAAATCTTGATTGTTCCTGGAACTTTTGACGATATCAAAATTGATAACAAAACAAGAAATGTTGTTTTTACTGAAGTGTTTCATTTAGCTACAATGTAACAATACTTTGTCAAGGTCAGTTTATATAAAATGCTTGCCATTTATAATTGTTATTCCCTTCAGTTTCATCTTCATTCCTTCAGCTTCATTCTTGTTTTTTTTACTTCAGGATGTCACAGATTCTTCCAATGAAAGAGATTCTTCCTGGCACAAAAAATTGGACATGTAAGATCACAATTCAGGAAAAACAACATGTTACATCGTCACTTGCTACTCCAACAAAAAAACAAAAATTCATTTTCCTGGACTCAGAGGTACATAGCTAGCCATTTCACTATCTCAATTCTATGCTTAAAACTAAATAACTAGAGCTTTAAAAGCCTTTAATGCTTATGTTCGAATTTATCGGCTGTGCCTTTCACAGGCTTTCCCGTTCCATTTTCTACTGCCTTAAAAAAGTTTGTTGCTTCGAGCTAGATTGTCACCTCATTCTGTTTTTTTATAGGGATCTTTGGTTGAAGGGATCATTTTCAATAATGACATCCCTAAAATGAGTCCTCTTCTGCAAGTATATAAGAAATATCTTATCTCAAATGCAGTTGTGAGACCAATTCCTCCAAAATTTCAGTCTAACGGCCTGTAAACACAGTGGGTTATATCCACCAGGACACTTGTTGAAGAGGTCAGTGATGATGAAGATGTTGTACCTGTGAAGCTCACCTATACCAAGTTTACCGACCTGATCAAATACATGGATATTAAAGATCAATCTGTGGGTAAGCTTGTTTGCTTAAAAATATATACATATACGTTTTTTCTTTTGTTACAGGGACTTTGTTCACAATTTTTTTTTTGTATAGACATCTTGGCTGTTGTTATATCTACGCTCGACCGGAAACAAATTACCAAAGATGGTAAAGAATCCAGCGTGCAGAAGTTTGTCCTTGTTAATGAAGAGTATGAGCTTCTCTCGCTTATAATCATTTCTTATATTCACTTTTCACAGTTTCAACTATGATGTTCATTCTTTTCTCTAAAAAACAGCTTTCAAACTGTCAAACTGTCCATGTGGGATGCTTTTGTCGATGATGAAGGCCAGAAAATTTTACAGAACATGCACAGGTTTCCGGTCGTTGTATGCAGAAGAGTCAGAGTTGGCTGTTATAATGGTTCACTGCAAACATTTTCTCAGCAGTTAACTGTTAAATTTTTTTCTCGTGGTGTTTTTTCCCTAAGTCATACATGCTATTTTCTTTTAGGTGTAGTTTTATCTACGTGGTTTGACTCTGTCATTCTTGTTGATCCACCTGTCCAACAAGCTAGAGAACTGAAAAATTGGTAATCTCGCGAACATATGCTTCTTACTTTCGGTGTTCAGGCTTCATTTTTAGTTCCCTGTTTGAATGTAACCTGTCATTTTTTTCAACAGGGCAATGAGAAATGAAAATTTTCTTTTGGATATAGTTAACCACAAAGTATACGAGAACTATAATCCAGAGCTCTCGTTTCAGCCAAACCAGAAATTTACTCAGGTTTGCAATCTGACAGGAATGCGGAAGGTATAATACATGTGATTTCCTTGTATGATTATTTATCCATATGGTTCTCGATGTAATAATGGCTCGCCTGACTCTTTCAGGCTGCATGGGTCAAAGTTCGAATCTCTTTTGGAAACATTTTTCAACGATACTGGTACATGGCTTGTAGTGAGTGCTTTCGGTCTACATCAACAATGCATGGAGTTACTTTCCTCTGTAATTCATGTAAAGAAAAACACTCAGCTCAGCCAAGGTAACTTATTACACAATAACAAGCCTTTACCTCGATTTACCTATTGCTCTTTCAGGCTGTAATAATGGCAAAACACTCAGCTCAGCCAAGGTAACTTATTACACAATAACAAGCCTTTACCTCGATTTACCTATTGCCTTTTATATATTTGAATCTCTTTTGTCAATAGCATCTGTTTTTTTCTGTTTGAGTTGCGAGGCTGGCTATATGACTGATGTTTCTATGTAGATGCCGCTTTGACGTTGATTTAGCAGATGAAACTGGCACAGTGACAGCTTCCATATTTGGAGATCTGGCTGAAAAGCTGCTTACCTTCACCGCGGCTGAAGCAATGGATCATTTTAGCCAGGTATCTCTATTACCTCTATGTTACATTAGTGATGAATCGATGCAATTTTTTAAAATTTCTCCACGTCACCTTGTTCCCTATTCTATTTATGCAATTTTTCAGAACATAGAGCTGCAGCTTGATCATGTCCATGAATCTCTAAAAACAAAAATGGTTTGTTGCGTATATGAAACCTGTTCAGAGTCAAATTGCAGATGCAAAGCAACGATATACTATTATATATTGTTGTGAAGAGTCTCAATACCAAACCGAATAGCATCTTATTACTCAGGAAAGTAGTATGGTTCCACTGACTTGCACAAACATTGAATCTGCTGAAACTATTGTTGAAGGTATGCTTTGATTCTTTATCATTATACTTTTTTCCCCCAAATTCTTACATTCTCCCACATTTAAATTTTAAGATTCCTTTCAAGATGCAGGAACCTCTTCATCAAAAAGAAAGCATTGCCTCCTTAACAGATTTAATGATACTGGGACAGATGATTCGGCAGCCTCGCAATTGATTCAGCCAGAATGTACTGATAACGACCCGGCAAAGAAAGCAAGATTGGAATAAGCATTCCAATGTTCAACAGATAGCCTGGCTTTTTTATTTTTTGTCAATCATGGCTGCTCATTTTTTATTCTACTGGGACAGATGCTATTTCTGAATGAGCCAAGCTGTTATCTTTTGCTCACTTCATTACAGAAGTTATAACTGTCTCCGTGCACTTTCTTCTTTTGTTTGCACATGTAAATGAAGCAGCCCTTTGAACCATTTCCATCTTCTATGTCAGATGATCCTCTTCACTACCTATCAATTGTCGTATTCTCTGTTCTTATTCTTCCTCAATCAATTTACTTTTTTTCGTTCCTAATTATAACATAATTTAATGCAACCTTCCATTTTGCATAGCAAATATATTATTTTTTTACTGCTACTGATGCTAACTACAATTACTTCATGTGCCATCGAAACCTATAAATATTTACATTGTCTGCATTTCTTGTGGTCTCATGTCACTTCAGTCAAAAGTACCTCACCTACTTTTTATTATTCTCCTTACTGGTGCGTCTCTGAACATTGTACTGGTTTGTTTCGTTCAGGATTCGTTGTGTTTAACAAATACATGCTGGTTTATATACAAATCTTATTCAATTCTTCTTGTTCAGCTTTTTCCCTCTTTCAAAATTACTCAATTCTGCGCCTTATAAATTATCACAAGCATGACAGCCTAAAAATTTCAACAAACACTGATATCAATAAAATACTTGACCTAACAAGACATCGACTCTTCATATATCATGCCTACTTTATTAACTGTGTCATGTACAACAATTATGTAACATACAACTGAAACAAAAAACCGCAACTCTATACAAACAAGTTCTCTTCGCTCTTTATATTTTTAGCTCATTCATTCACTTGCTCGTTTTGTATCTATTCCTTCTCACTGGTATTTCTCTTGTCTAACGTTCTTCTGTCAGTTTAATGGCAGAAGGACTTCTCACTTCTCCGGCAGATTTTGAGCTACCTAACGATGATTCCAGGCCCTACTATTTTTTATTTAGATGTAGCCATAGAGGACAGGTACACCTTTTTTCCCTTTGCAAGAGTACCTCTCAGTCTCTCTGTATGTAGATTGCTTATATCGGTTTGCCTGACTTTATGTTCTGAATATGCGAACTTCAGGTTTTACCTTCCAGGTTCACATCTTTACTTAATCATCACCAGAAAAATGTCATCGTTCTCAGATATGGAATACGAAGTTGGCCTGTCATAGTTAATAACAGTTCGTTTCAGGATGGATGGGATGAATATTGTCGTGACAATATTGTTAAGACCCATGATATACTGATGCTTCGACATACCGGTGGCCTTATTTTCGATGTTCTTCATTTCTGTGAACTCCAGCAACAGGTTTACCTGCCTTGGACAGTTCCATTACCAAGTCTTTTGCAAAATGCTGCTTATCATCAACAAGGCCAGTACATATCTCAGTTTAATTTATATAGCACTTTGCACTGTTATTATTTCTTACTCATTATATACTTAATGTCCTTAGATGATACATCCTCACTGATTAGCAAGCATAGAGTGACTTCATCAATCAAACCAGATTCCTGTCAATGCATGGTTGATTCATATTGTTTTTACCAGATTTTTAACGCATCAACTCCAAACACACTGGTGAGCTATTTTTATGTTCATTTTCTTTTGTTTCATTTCTCCCATTTTTACATGCTCAGCTTTCCATCTTAACTCTCACCGATCATTACTAGAAAATTCCAAAATTCACTGATCACTTCTTGAATGGTGTAAAGACTCCCAGTATTCTCATCAAGACAAGACATAACATTACAGAAATTGGAGTTAAGGGCAACAAGCTCAAAAAAAATTGGAGATCCTTCGTTTTTCAACACCAATTGCAGCATAACGAAGTTCTTGTATTTGTTCCAGAATCACTGACTACATTTGCAGTTTTAATTTTTGATTACGATGGAGCTGAGAAAATATTTCCATGGTACCAAACAATCGCTATATAATCAAATGATCAAACTTGCAGTTTCACTACCTGGTGTATCGTTTCCAGCTGGCCTGATCTGTATGGACATTAGACTATTGCCATGCTCATTTACTGAAGTTTCTCATATTTAATCACAGCCTTGTACCTTGTAATAGACTTTAAAGGAATAAAATTTTTCTTCTGTCTATTGATCATCTTTAAAGTTAAGTTTATTACAATTCCAATTCCATCCTCCTGTGTTTGTTAGCTTCTTTCGGCTTGTTCGCAGCAATGAACTATTATAATTAAAATAGGCTTAACAGCTTCTGCATCTTTCAAACACTTAGCAGTTTATAAACAAACAATTAGACATTACATTGAAACTTGCACCTCGTTCCAGACATATTTACCAAGCTGCTAAGTATTTCCTGCTCTTTACAGGCCTCCACAAGTCATCCTCAGTGCTTTTCTTTCAAACTTCAAAACTAAATCCATCAATTCAAAATTGCTTTTCACTATTGCATCTCTGGACAGAGGGACACAACCTTTTTGCAAGTACTATACAAATATGTTCATCATGTAATATCAGCAACCGTAAGTTAAAAATGAGCACAGACATCTATTCTGTGTTCTTTACTTTCAAGCGTCTTTTCGATCTAATACTATGTATCAGCTTTAATTTATAGATTCAGTCCTACTTCTCTTGTAATTTATTGATAGCGCATCCTAAGCTCTGCAATTCGTACTTCATCCCTAGTGGTGGATATGACATTTGCTTAACATGACTTTTTTACCGTACAAATGAAACCAAGTTCCTTTTACTTTTTCCTCTGCTTTTTCTTTCCCATTAGTTCTACTTCTTGCAGATAAGCGCCAGTTTTTCTCTTGTTCTATTTCTTTTCCATCCATTATATAGTTACGTGTTTTATCTTCACCTCGTACTTTTTAGTTTGTTTTAGTTCCATTTGCATCTTCCGTAAACACAGCTATAAGTTCTACACCTTTAATACTTCAGTCCTTTCTTTAAACTTAAGCCCCACTGCCTTCTATTTCATTAAAGAGGGTCTGACCATGGAAGCCAATGACATTCCCTTATCTGCTATTGATCCATCTCTGCTGAATTGGAGTGTTTATCTCCGAGCGATTGAAGTCACTCATACCAAAAGTAATTCCTCCTCTCATCGAATACTCCGCACGTTTGTGTTAGCAGATGACCAGGTGACATTGATCGAGATATTTCTTTTCCATTATGCCTATTATATTTTATCAAAACATAACTTTTTCCCTTATTCCAGGGTCTTCGAGTTACCGTCTATGCTGCTGAAGATATGCTTGAACAGCTTGCCAACTTGCTTGTCCCTTTCAAAAAATACTACATATCGAGAGCTGCTGTTTGCTAACCACGAACATGTGCTAATACTGATGAATATCCATTTTGTTGGCTCGTCACTCCAAACACCGTCATACATGAAATACAGGAACCTGTTCCTTCATTTCCTTTTTATTTTCACCTAAACCCTTTTTCTATGCTAGATATCTATGCTGATACCTATCATTTGCTGAGTAAGTAGCAGCTTTGACAATCCATTTCTTCCACCCCCAGCAAAGTTTACCAAGCGTATTCTAATATTTTCTTTTAAACAATATATATCAGATGTCATGGGAGTTGTTGTCCATATTTTACCTCCTAAAACAACACCCTGTCACGGATCACCTTCCATTTCTCGAGATTATGTGATTATTGATCAAAGGTAAACCCTTCCTAGGTCATCTCGTTCTTTTCCAATCATCATTTATAAAATCAAAATGCCTTTATCAGTAGACTTTATGCTCTCTTTTTCTTCCCAGTATGAAACCGATGATTCTAACCCTTTGGAATGAATTCGAAGAACTGGATGGTCCCATCATTAGAGCTCCTGGCCTCCATTTTCCCATCATTATTGCGACAAGAGTCAGGGTCACAACAAACAATTGTAGCTATATACTGCTCCCTTTTTCTTCAAGAACGTGAAATGCATCTGTTTCTTAGAAAGCTGTTGGTTTTAACACTTTTCTTATTTCAATATCAGACCTGAGCTTCTCAACTTCTCATTGTTCAGCCATTACGGTGGCTCCATTTTCACAACAAGCAATGCATCTTGATTTCTGGTTAGAAGTATTAAATATATGGTATACCGCTTTCCCATTTACATTGAGCCACTTAAAGACCGTTTCTCCCATTTTATATATATCAGGTACCATAGTCATGCACTTGCAATAGACAAGTTAATTGATAAAGGAAGTTACACTGATCCGTGAGTTCTTCTCCCTCCTGTTGCCAATAATAGAATTCTTCGTATTAGTACTGCACTTCAACAGGTCGCTGTCTTGTTGCTATTTATATTCTATAAATCATGTTTACCTCCTTTCTATCCTTATTATTATTGTTTTACAGAGAACCACTACTGCATGGATTAGAGGAATCATTGAAATTTCCTTTAGGCCCCAAAAATTATTCTATATGGCATGCCCCCAATGTCATCAACCAAACAGCTTTGCAGGCATGTCGATAGTTCAATGTGAATACGGTCAGGCTAACATTGAACTCTTACCAAGGTTTTTAGAGCTCTTCAGTGCATACATTCACTTTACTCAATGAATTCATGAAATGCATACTTTTTCATAACTGTTATACCATCTTCTCCCTTACAGAGCTTGTATTACCATTTTGATTGCTGATTCAAGCGGATCATTGGCTGCTACTGCTATGGGAACTGAAGCTGAAAAGTTAATTAACTACTCGACTGCTGAGGTCCATTATTTATACGAACAGGTGCCTATTCATCCCTATCCAGTCACGAGTGTTTTCTTCCCTTTATGTTTTCTTTACACTGATTTCTTCCCTTCGTTTTATTGAACCAGAGAATTGATCTAGCTTCATACCTCATGCGTACTTTGCAAGGAAGGACAAAACTGTTTTACGTTAAACCTTCCTCTTCCAGATTAGCCGGCATCAAATGTGCAGCCTATGAAATAATTACTTCATACGCTATGGATGAACCCATGAACATCAATCACATCAACTTCAATGGCCTTAACATCAACAACTAAGCTTTTCTTCGCTTGCCTTTAGCTTTTAAGCTATTTCTAGCCAGATGGCTGCTAGACTTTGAACTTTTTTTATTATTCCCCCATGCATCTATTCTGAATTATTGCAACTACATTACAGCAATTTATATGCTCTATGTATTATTGTCTGATTTCATTCCACTGTCTTACCTTTCTCGATTATCAACCTTGCTGAAAAACTCCATTAATAGAATCTGCCTGGGCATATACATTTTCAAATTTTCCCACCGCGCACTTGCGCGGTGAACCCCTCCTAGTAAGACAAAATGGGCAGAAGGTACTGGGAAAGTACTAAGGTGCCAAGTCCCATTTGGGCTCCAATCCGACGAGAAAAGAACATGTTGGCTGTGCGGCACAACCGCAGGAATAACGCTTTAAACTTCGAAGTCTAAAGGATCCTTTTATCTTGATAAAGTAAAATTTACTCTAGTATTGAAAGTAGTACAGTATCATTAAAACTTTTCATCCGGGCTCCTTTTTATTTGTTTATTTATTTTCAAATTTTTTATACGAGGATAGTAAGCTGTCAAATGTTTCACATAAAGTTAGTAAACATGGAGAAATATATATATTTACTCCCAATTGTAGGATAATTAACCATATTTGATTGAGATTGGTTTTTTCCCCCCTAAATATGTTGCATTTTATCCTTAGTAGTCAGGGTATAAAGAAATTTTAAAAATTGAGAAAAGTTTGTATAAGAAAATTTTAAAAACTGAGAAAAGTTTATCAATAACACGTATTATTGAAAGATAAACAAAATTACTTGATATTCGAATCGAATTCAACTCAATAAAAAATCATTTGAGTTTGGTTCATCAATTAATCAAGACAAATATGAATAGCATTTTGTATTCAATAAAGTTTAAAACTCAGCTTAATTTTGATTTGATTAGTATGAATCTTGACTTATACGCAAAAAATTCAATCTACTCAATCTTGACATGATAAAAGCTTGTTTCAATTCGACTCAATGTATAAGTAAGTCAAAGTTGAACATAATTTTGACTCATTAAAATCACTAAGTAAATTTAAACCTTAGATTATTCGGCTTGATTAGATTTTTTTTACATCCTAAAGCATGGAGTGCTACATTGGATTTATATATTGCATGTTTAGTCACAAAAAATGCATCTTCTTCTATCCTATATATTGACGTCACAAAAATCATCTTCCGAATCAACTGGTTCCGCACTTCTACCTCTGTTTGCAACTGGACCGGAATCGTCATTTATGGTACATATTTCTTTATTTTAAAGTGTTTAATTATTAATACAAGTAAAAAATAAATAAATAGAACATTTTAGCCATTAATTATTCATGGTGCAAAACAATAAATTTGAATATTATGCGAAATTTGAGAACAGCTATGAAAAATATAAGAAGCCTGTAACAAATTAACGGGATGTGACAGGTGTCGAGTCTGTGCAACAATAAATATCTACTCGAGAAAAATACAGATTTTGTATATAGCGGTGAGTAGGGTCGAATTCACAGGGATTGGGGATAATTAATTTCTTCTAGAGTTCAAAGTATGGGGGGTTTTTGGATTAAATGCTAACTAAATAAATTAAATGTAGAAAATAATTAATTAACAGAAATAATTGGAAGAACTCTAGCTAAGGATACACTTCAGAAATGGTTCATGCACTAATCATCGATGCATAGGTAATTCCACATTTATTAATAGATTGATTATAGTTGACATGCACGCGATAAACAACCAACCTTTTCTTAATTTTTTGATAGTTAAGGTACGACCGTTAACTATTTCTCTAACTCGGAAACAACCCTAGGTACGACCGTAGGATTTAATTTCTAGATTGCATTAATAATTAGAAAGACTCAATCCTAACTAACAAACACGCTACGAGGGTTTGTTTAAAATAGATCGTATGTTTCCCTGATATAAATCCAATTATGCCAGTTGCTACCGGGGCGGAAGTAATTGAACAATTACGGATTCGACTACCCCCAACTAGCAAATAGCCTACGTGAATAATTAAATATTGCGCACATATTCAATCATACACGATAGCTATACCACGAATTAAAAGTAGAAAATATACAAATATCAATAAATGAAGGAAATAGTTAAAATAATTTAGATCTCACAGGCGTTGGTGAACCAAATCTTCAGTTGTCTCCTTGACTAGAATTAAGAAGTTAGTTCTCCATTAATGGAGAACCAACCGTGCAAATAATTGTTCCAAGCTTTTTTCTCGTTTTTCCTCCCAAAAGTTGGCTAAAGAGAAAAAGTGAAAGACCTAAGTACCATGCTCTTACGTCTCTAGCCTAAGAGATAATGAATTGATGTCTCACGAATCTCTCCTCAATTACCTAATTGATTGGTTTCCTAGTACCAATCCAACTCCTAAAAACATTCCTATTACAAATCAATTTCCTTCAACTTTCCTTTCCTTGAGAATTATTTATCTCAATCCGTAACTTTTGATGATTACAAAAAATGAATGTTACTAATACTTTCTGAATAGATCTTTCCAGAATTGGAGCAGAACAGGTTCAAAGGCTAACATATGCTGAAATAGCTGTCGGACGCACATAAAGACTGCATCGGCTATCCGATAACCATTGAGTAACTTCAGACGCATGAAGAACCCACTCTCGGACGTCCGAAGATGATGAGCCAAGTCCTCTAAGTTAATTGACCTCGATCGGACATACAACACCTAAGTACCGGATGTCCGATAAACATTGCGACACTTCGGACACAAAACATTGGAGGCACCGGACGTCCGAACGAATTGTAGAAGAATTTCCAATTTTACATCATACCTTCGGACGCATATTCTGGAGATACCGGACGTTCTAAACATTTCAAAAAAATTTCTTGAACTCACTACCTGCGTTTAGACGCAGAAAACTAGCCTACCGGATGTCCGACACCACCAACGGCTAGTTGACTCTTCAGCTGCTTTCTATCCATTGGCAGCATTAATTGAAGAATTTTTTGGTCCCTTATAAAAAGAAAAAAGTCAACCACTTCAAATAACTTTCGCACATTAAGACTACATCAGATCTTGAGTGATTCAAGTGTGAGAATACTCTTTAAAGAAGATTTGTACTCTTAGTTGTGGAATTTTCAATAAGCTTTTCAAGTGTGTTTCTATTTCTCCAATAGTGTAGTTTTGTGAGGGTTATCCGAATGATAGTAAAACGTCCTTGCCTGACCAAGTGCGGCTTGGGGCGAAGAGGAAGTGATCCTTCCTTTGTACACAAGAGAGTGGTTGTAAGTTGATTAACTTGAAAAATCTTACTATATAAAGTGGTATTCAAACTCAAGTGGAGTTTGAAACTTGGTTTGTTATTCTATCTTTTTACTTACTATCTTGCAATATAAATTGTCTATCCTTTCTACTCCCAAGCACTTGTACTTATTCATCACTTGTTCCATTGTGTGGTCCTTCAGAAAAAGAGGGCAAGATTTCAAAAAGTAACTCATATCTAGACCAGTTTTTAAACCACCTAATTCACCCCCCTCTTAGGTTGTTTTCGACCCTTACAATTGATATCAGAGCTTGGTCTCCTAGAGATTAAGTTCAATCGGCTTTGGAGTAAAAATGACAACCAACAATGTCATATTTTTTGAAGGACAATCTGTCACTAGACCCCCAATATTCAATGGATCAAATTATGTGAGTTGGAAGGAAAGGATGATTATTTTCTTACAATCTATTG
Source organism: Coffea arabica (assembly GCF_036785885.1). Classification (NCBI taxonomy): domain Eukaryota; kingdom Viridiplantae; phylum Streptophyta; class Magnoliopsida; order Gentianales; family Rubiaceae; genus Coffea; species Coffea arabica. The sequence goes on along the minus strand of NC_092331.1, from coordinate 53,928,480 downwards.
ATATTGAGTTGTGAGTTTTTGTCAATGAAGGTCCATATGATGCTTCTATTATTGATGAAGTTACTCATAGGTTAAAATAAAAAACAAGAAGTGAGTTGACTGGTGATGATAGAACTAATCTTACCTTAAATATCAAGGCCATAAATGTATTATACAATACTTTAGATTCAAATGAGTCTATTAGAGTCAAAGGCTGTAGATCTGCAAAAGAAATTTGGGATAAACTCAGAGAAATCTATGAAGGAAGTGAGAATATGAGAGAATAAAAGAAATCCATTCTGGTCACTAAATATGAATTCTTTAAGATGGAATCTCATGAAAACATTGACAAGATGTATTGTAAATTCAAGAATCTTATTAAGGATTTAGAAGTACTTGAAAAGGATTACTCTCCAGGTGAGAAAAACAGAAAAATTCTGAATGCTTTATCCAAGGAATGGGAGAGTAAAGTGGCTGCCATTGAGGAAACTAAAGATCTAAATATCTTACCCATTGAATCTCTTATTAATTCTTTAATTTCTTATGAGCTCAAACTCAAGTCCAAGGTGCAGGAGGAAGAAGATACAAAAGTGAGAAAGAGTATTGTTCTAAAAGTCTCACAAGATAAAGATGATTCAGCCTCCTTAGATGAAGATGACATGAAATGTGATGACAGTATATTGCACTCATCACAAAAAGCTTCAAAAAAATACTCAACAAGAGGAGATTCAGAAAAGGTGGACTCATTAATTCATTCCCAAATCAGTTCAACAACCTGAGAAACAAAGGGAAGCTAGAGCTCAACAAAAAAGTAAACTGATAAGTGCTTTAAATGCGGCCAACTTGGACACTACGCAAATGAATGTCCAATAAAGAAAATGAAGGAAAGCAAAGTTGAATGAAATCCAAAATTTAGCAATTTTCAGATCACCTGGAATGACTGCAATTCAGAAGGTGAAGTCGAAAAAGAAGAAGAGTCTGCCCAAATGGCTTTCATGGCCATTGGTGATGAAAAGATAACTACTTGTAACTCTCAAACTGATAGTGATAACGAATCTGATGATGATGTCAACTCTTTTATGGAAAGAATGCATTACAGTTTGAAAGAATCCTATGTTAGAAACAAGGAACTAAAACAAAAGATTAACTTTCAGATTCAAGACAATGCAAGCCTTTTTCGAGAAAATAAATGTCTGAGAAATGAAAATGAAAACCTGAAAATGATTGAAAATAATTTGCATACTAAACTTGATAGAAAGACAAACTTCTGTGACATGCTCAAAAATGAACAAAGTAACTTGAAAAGAAGAATAGATGATCTTAGTCAGATGCTTCAACATAAGAGACAAAACTGTTTTCAAAAGAATGATACAAAACCTCACTGTGGTACTCATCAGAAAAGGTTAAATCATAGTGCAAATGAGTTTACTATCTATTGGAAAAGGCAAATAAGATTTATTAAACCTGTTCATTTGAATAATTCATTAACTATGTGTAGTTTCTGTTGTAAATTTGGTCACATAAAAAGTAATTGTTATGTTAGAAAAAATATGAGAAATGGCATGAGATGCATATGGATGGTTAGATATAATGCTAACTCTCAAGAACCCAAAAAATAAAGGGTACCAAATATTATCTTGTGGATCTTTGTGTAGGTGAACCTGGTGAACATTGTTAAGGAATCAAAGTGGTTCGTATACAGTGGATATTCAAGACATATGACTGATGATCCATCACAGTTCATCAAATTCAAGCCAAAAGCAAGCGGAAAGGTAACATTTGAAGATGATAATAAAGCCAAAACTGTTGAAATTGGTGATGTTTATAAGAATGGTCAAACCTTTGTTCACAATATTCTTTTAGTTGACAATTTGAGCTATAACTTGTTAAGTGTTAGTCAATTGTGCGATAGGTATCTGTTTGTGTTATTTAAAAAGTATGAATGCCTTGTTCTTGACTCAAAATTCAACACTGTTTTCAAAGAAAAAATAATAAATGACATTTATGTAGTTATCCTTGAAAAAGTTGATTCCTCTAGCCTTAGTTGTCTCAAAGTAGCAAATGAGGACCCCTGGCTGTGGCATAGAAGGTTCTGTCATTTCAAATGGATCTACTAAAAGAAATTTTCAAAATGGATCTTATTAGAGGACTGCCAAAGATCAAATTTGAAAATGACAGAATTTGCGATGCTTGCCAATTTGAAAAACAAGTCAAAGTATCATTTAAACCCAAGAAATGTGTTTCTACTACAAAGCCTCTAGAACTTTTACATCTTGATTTATTTGGTCTGACACAAACTACCAACTTAAGTGGCAAAAGATTTGACTTTGTTGTTGTTGATGATTATTCTAGATATACTTGGGTGATGTTTCTTACTCACAAGGATGATACTTTCAAAAACTTTGTTTCACTATTTACAAAAATTCAGAATCTGATTGGATTGAAAATCATCAAAATCAGAAGTGACAATGGCTCAGAATTTTTTTTTTTTTGTGGCTTTCTAGAATTTTGTAACAACAATGGTATTACACATGAGTTTTCAATTGCAAGAGTTCCCCAATAAAATGGGATTATTGAAAAAAAGAATAGAACTCTTCAAGAAACTGCTAGAACCATACTAAGTGAGTGTAATTTACCAAAATACTTTTGGGCTGAAATTATAAATACAGCTTGCTATACCATGAATAGAGTTCTTTTAAGACCTATCTTGAACAAAACCTCCTATGAGCTGATGTTTGATAAAAAGCCCGTAGTTGGATACTTTAAAATTTTTTGTTGCAAATGTTTCATTTTAAATATCAAGGAACATCTCGGAAAGTTTGATAAAAAATCTGATGAGGGAATTTTCTTGGGATATTATGAGAATAAGAGAGGTTTTAGAGTCTACAATCGAATGACTGTGGTTATAGAGGAAGCTATACATATCACTTTTGATGAATCTAATGGTGACATTTCCATAAGTAATGGTAAAGACGATGATGCAAGTATTCAAGAAGAACTAAAGAAACTCACAATCACTGACCAATGAATTGTTTCACCAGAAAATGATTCAAAGGAAGATGAAACTCAAGACAGTTCAGCAAGGGAAGACAATAACAGAGACACTAGTATACCTAACGATCTTCCAAGAGCTTGAAAATTTGCTCAAAACCACCCTAAAGAGCTCATCATCGGTGATTCATCTGAGAAGGTCAGAACTCGCTCCTCCTCTAAACAACTCATGGATAATTTTGCATTAGTTTCACATTTTGAACCCAAAAATGTAGTTGATACTTTGAAAGATGAGAACTGAATTTTAACTATGGAAGAGGAGTTAAATCAATTTGAAAGGAACAAGGTGTGGACATTAGTTGCTAGACCAAAAGATCATTCTATCATTGGCACAAAGTGAATTTTTAGAAACAAAACGAATGACAAAGGTGAGGTAGTAAGAAATAAGGTCAGACTTGTAGTCAAGGGATATAATCAAGAAGAAGGAATCGATTTTAATGAACCATTTGCACTCGTAACTAAGCTGGAATCAATTAGAATATTTTTGGTATTTGCATGTTTCAAGAATTTTAAATTATTTCAAATGGAGTTAAAAGTGCCCTTTTAAATGGATTTATTGATCAAGAAGTATATGTTGATCAACCTCCTGGTTTTGAAAATAAAATTTATCCAAATCATGTATTTTACCTCTCAAAAGCTTTGTATGGACTAAAACAAGTTCCAAGAGCATGAATATTTGAGTGGTTTTTTGATTGAAAAAGGTTTTAAAAGAGGTATTGTGGATACTACTTTTTTCACTAAACAAAGTTCACGTGATCTTTTAATTGTGCAAATATATGTGGATGATATTATATTCGGTGCTACTAATGAGAGATTGTGCAAGAATTTTTTCAATATCATGCAAAAAGAGTTTGAAATGAGCATGATAGGAGGATTAAATTTCTTCCTTGGACTCTAAGTGGTTCAAACCCAAGATGGAACGTTCATCAACCAAGCAAAATACACCAAGGAGCTGCTCAAAAGATTTGGAATGGATGATTCAAAACCAGTCAGAGCACCTATGTGCACATCTACTAAGTTTGACAAGGATGAAAAAAGTACAAAAGTTGATGAAAAGAAGTATAGAAGTATGATTGGTAGTTTGTTTTACTTAACTGTTAGTAGACCATATATCATGTTTGTTGTGTGCTTATGTGCTCGTTTTCAATCTTGTCCAAAGGAATCTCATTTAAATGCAGTAAAAAGAATTTTTAGATATCTAAAAGGAATCTTGAATTTTGGTCTATGGTATTCTAAGTGTCATGAACTTCCTTTGTGTGGATTCTCTAATACTGACTTTGGCAGTTGTAGGGTTGATAGAAAAAGTACAACAGGTACATATTACTTTCTTGGAAATTGCTTAGTATCCTAGTTTATCAAGAAACAAAATTCTATTTCATTATTTACAACTGAAGCTGAATATGTTGCCGTTGGAATTTATTGTGCTCAATTATTGTTGATGAAAAAAATTTTTAAAGATTTTGAATTGATATATGATTGTGTGCCTATGTATTGTGACAACACTAGTGCAATAAATTTGACAAAAAATCCCATCCAACATTTTAGGACAAAGCACGTAGATATAAAGCATCATTTCATTCGCGATCTTGTCCATAAGGGTGAAATTTGTGTTCAATATGTCTGTTCAAAAGATCAAATTGCTGATATTCTCACAAAAGCCTTACCACTGGATCAATTTGTATTTTTGAGAACAAAATTGGGCGTTTCAGAAAAAATTCTCTGGTCACTCTTTATCAGACGTCCGATGTGTTAGAACGGACGTCCAACAGTGTTCTTGATCATCTACCCAGAAAATTTTGGTTCGGACGGAGGTGTCGGACGCTCTACTTCATTCGGCCGTCCGACACTCAAAAATTGCGTCTTATAAGGAAGCCCTCTGCGTTATTCAGTTCATTCTTACCCTTTTGTTTCGGACGCAACTCTTCATATTCCTTACAATTTCAAAATTCAAATTCATCTCTTCTCGAAACAAGTACCAAGAAATCACCCTGACCGACACATTCCATACGTATTGCGAGTTTATTGTGCATCATAACTTCCCCCAACCGTCAACTGCACTATAAATTTCAATTCTTACCCAAAACCCCAACCACAAAAATTTCTCCCTCTATGGACAGTTCGTGCATTCACTGTAGTTCATACTGCACTCCTCATCATTTGATACTTATTTGTATCACATTACACAACAAGATCACACTGTATTGCAATCATGGTGAGAATTAGAGGAGGATTCGTGAGTACTAGACGCACCTTCAAGTTTCGTGATGAGGAGGATGAAGATGTTCAAATTATCGAACCATCCACCAAATCACCCAAAAAGAAAACAGAAAATCGTGGTGAAAAAACGAGACAATCTGCAAAGAAAAAATAGAATGCGTAAACTAGAGAGCTATCGGTTGAACCATCCGATGAGCAGATGGAGGAGCTTCAATCTGAAGGGCATCTAGTAAGTGGCAATGAAGAGGAACTGGAGCAGCCTACCAATGTAGATGTAACCACCATGAAATCACCCAAGAAAGGAAAAAGGTCTGCCAAAAGAAAGAGCATTGCTCAACCTAAGGGAAGGCAAACTGCTGATCTATCTGGGAAACAACAGGATGCAGAGAAAAATGCTGAGGAACAGCAGACTGATGAACCATTTACCAAGAAGTCACCAAGGACAAGGTCTGGTGTCCAGAGTGCTGCACCAACTACACAGCGCAGTGAAAAAAGAAAGCATCCAGAAAATGAACAACTTGGGACCCAAACTGCTGTTGAACCAACTCCCTGCCCAAGTTCATCAATGATAAAGCCAGGGAGAGGTTTAAATGGATCTCGCAGAAAGGCTTCATCACTCAAAGGACCATCATTCCCTACGAATTCCGTAAGTTTGACCTTGAATCCGTTCTCAACCTTTTTGAATTCCAAAAATGGACTCATCTTTTGACCATTCCAAACACCTACTATCCTGACATGCTTTATCAATTCTTTGCAAATCTTAGAAAGGGTAAATCACATACTGATATTATTTCACGTGTTAATTCTGTTAACATAGAGCTGAATCCTGATATTGTCAACTCTGTTTTGGAAACCAAAATTGAAGATGGTTTTAAAGGTAAAATTGTAAATTTCTTTTCTTACGAAGAATTTTCCTCTGCATACCATCACTTTCATGTTGCAAAATTGATGACCTATTTTCAGTCTCACTTTAATACTCCTGTTGAGGCAAGATTGGAAGATCTTAGTCCTCAAAACCCGATCAGTTTTACCATAATTTCAAATCTGTTGGTGCCCACTGATGGTTACAGAACTGATGCAAACAAAATGGAACTTTATCTGTTCTACAGTTTTCTTGAAAAAATCCGAATTGATTTTGGTTTTTTCATGTACAAATTTCTGCTCAAAATCAGTACTGATAGTCGTAGAAAACTGTCCTATGAAAAATTTCTGACTCCCATTTTTACTCATTTCAAAACTCCCTTTACTGGCAAATCTCCAAAAGAGAGTGCATCAACTGTGTTTTCATAGGCTTATTTTGAAAGGAAAAATCTGAAATTTTTTGAGAGTCATTGGTGCTACAAAGAAACTGTCTCTGAGTCTAGAAGAAAAAATCTTCATGAAACTCTTGTAATCCCTAGGACTCCTCGAGACCAGTCTATGTATGTGACACCATTCACCATTCATCCTAGAAGGTCAGCCTCTATGCATATTTCATCCAACCTTGAGGTCATCTCTCTACTTGATGACCTCAAACAACATATTCTGCTTCTTGAAGATGGCTTGATGATGATCATGACTTCTGATCAACAAGCCACTTTCGTTGCCAAAAGGAATATGCTTGTACCTCCCATTCCTTTGAAAAATGAAAATGCACACCGAAAGGAGCCTAGAACTGAGTCAACCACTGAAGTTACCCCAGAGTACCGTGCCTCCAGTTCTCAACCACAGGACAAGGGAAAAGTTCTGGCAATTGAAGAAGAGACTAAAGAGGATGATGATGATGAGGATGAGGACACTGATGAAGAAGACTCTGCCCAGTTTCGCCTGGTTAGAAGAAGGCCTGGATCCTTTAAGATCACCATATAGGCACTACTAGGTTACTGCATTTCATGATAAGGATAATAGTTCATATTAGGTTTTTGCATCTTTTGCACTTAAAAACATTTGTTTTGCTCTGTTTTAAGGATTTTACTCCTCTACTGGTCTGTAAAACTATTTAGTTATCCTTTATGTTGAATGTTGTTTATTTCAGTTTATCTGCAAATATTAATTTTTGATTGATAATATTTTGGTTTTGGTTCTGAATGGATGGTGTTGCTGTGTTTTGCCAATATTAGGTTTGCTAAATTTAATTTGGATGTGTGTTGCTGATAATACTTGGTGACAATATTGGTGAACCAATACATTGGTAATATGGATAATTTTACTGGTTGATTCAATGATGACAAAAAGGGGGAGATATATGGATATGTAATCTATATGTGAGGAGGAGTCATTTTAAATATATGGACATGTAATCTATATCTGAGGGGGAGTCATTTTAAGGGGGAGTTGTGATTATTTTGAAGGGAAGTGTGAATACTTCCTGAATGCATTAAGTTAGGGTGAACTGTACCTAAAACCTTTTTATTCCATCCATTATTTTGTCATCATCAAAAAGGGGGAGATTGTTTATCTCAATCCGTAACTTTTGATGATTACAAAAAATGGATGTTACTAATACTCTCCGAATAGATCTTTCCAGAATTGGAGCAGAACAGGTTCAAAGGCTAACATATGCTGAAATAGCTGTCGGACGCACATAAAAACTGTATCGGCCGTCCGACAACCATTGAGTAACTTTGGACGCATGAAGAACCCAATCTCACACGTCCGAAGATGATGAGCCAAGTCCTCTAAACTAATTGACCTCGATCGGACGTACAACACTTGAGTACCAGATGCTCGATAAACATTGCGACACTTCGGACGCAAAACATTAGAGGCACCGGACGTCCGAACGAATTGAGGAAGAATTTTCAATTTTACATCATAACTTCGGACGCATATTCTGGAGGTACCGGACGTCCTAAATATTTCAAGAAAATTTTTTGAACTCACTGCCTGCGTTCGGAAGCAGAAAACTAGCCTACCGGACGTCCGACACCACCAACGGCTAGTTGACTCTTCAGTTGCCTTCTATCCGTTGGCAGCATTAATTGAAGAATTTTTTGGTCCCTTATAAAAAGGAAAAAGTCAACCACTTCAAATAACTTTCGCACATTGAGACTACATCAGATCTTGAGTGATTCAAGTGTGAGAATACTCTTTAAAGAAGATTTGTACTCTTAGTTGTGGAATTTTCAATAAGCTTTTCAAATGTGTTTCTATTTCTCCAATAGTGTAGTTTTGTGAGGGTTATCCGAGTGATAGTAAAACTTCCTTGCTTGACCAAATGCGGCTTGGGGCGAGGAGGAAGTGATCATTCCTTTGTACACAAGAGATTGGTTGTAAGTTGATCAACTTGAAAAAGCTTACTATATAAAGTAGTATTCAAACTCAAGTGGAGTTTGAAACTTGATTTGCTATTCTATCCTTTTATTTACTGTCTTGCAATATAAATTGTCTATCTCTTCTATTCCCAAGCACTTGTGCTTATTCATCAATTGCTCCATTGTGTGGTCCTTCAGAAAAAGAGGGAAAGATTTCAAAAAGTGACTCATATCTAGGCCAGTTTTTAAACCACTTAATTCACCCTCCTCTTAGGTTGTTTTCGATTCTTACAAGAATGATCCCCGAAATAAGAAGAGTCCTGACAGCTAACAAATTAGGAAGTTAACTCGAATTGGGAAATTGACCAATATCAATCCCGACTTTCTGGCCTTGAATATAGGTCCCGAATGTACCACCATCAAATTAATTGAAAAATTACCACTTTTAATCACGTTTTGCTTGTTTTCCTACAATTAGCATCATTAACCAAATATAAGTAGAATCCGACAATTAAAACAATATTTGATTAAAATCAAGGGAAGAATAATTATAAATTTAGCAACAAATTATGATCTATCAGGATGAATAAATGAAATAAAAAATGAGAGAAAAAGAAGAAAAATAAGTTTAATCAGTTTTTGCATGTTTTCTATTACAGAATTCCTACTACACATCGAACACAATTTCAATCTAATTTGCAAATCATTTTAATTTAAAACTCTTAGTTTTAGTATTTATAACTTGGGGTACTACAATGATCCAAATTCGAATTATTATAGACCAAAATTCAAAAGTCAAAACGGATGACTAATGGCAATTTGTTTATTGCTATTGGTAAAATCAGAAACACTGAGAATCTAATTTCCTACCACTTTGGTACGCGAACCAAACATGATGACCAAAGCATTCTTCGCTTTATATGATTCCGTGAGTTGGGCTTCCTATGAAGGACAAGTCGTTGCTGGCACAAGATAATTGCAGTATACAATCACTTCACTACCATAAGAAAGTCAGTATAGAATTTCCGCGAACTGGGTGGTCCGAACTGACAGCTATTCCTTCCTTCCCAATCTTTCACATTTACCCACAAAATACAGTTGACTCTCGTTGACCAATTTCTTAAATCCCATCCTGCTTAATTTTTTTTTAAAAAAAAGAAGAGGAAAGAAAATAAATAATTTCTCCCTAAGATTTGCAGATGTTTGTTACTTTATCCCCTAAAAAATTTGGCTGTGGGAGGTCCAAATCTGAGTTCTTAATTTTCTGACTGTGCAATTGGATTATTATTTCTTGAAGTTTTCGTAGAACAATATAGTATAATAATTTGATATATATGAAATAAAATAATAATTAAAAAATATGTTCATGAAAAACATAAATTTCTTGAAAAAAGAAATGCAAATTCAATCAAGGTCTAATCCTTACGCACAACACCAAACAACGCCAAAGTGACTTCTATCAGCCGATGTAGTGCTTCTTTTTCTTTTTCTTTTTCTTTTTTTACTAACTTTTCAAACAAGGCCTAAATCGTACGCACAGCACCAATCAATCAACGCCAAAGTGACTTATATCATCCGATGTAGTGCTTCTTCTTCTTTTTTTTTCTAACTTTTTTCTTGATCTACTTTCCAAGGCAAGATGATTGATCAACAGAAGAACAAAGTTAAGAGAAATAAATAAATGAAAAGAAAAAGTTTGATAGCTAATGATTACCTACTCACGAAGCTTAATTATAAAGAAAAATAGGAGAATCGATTGTAGTTTCCTTCTCTAGGGGAACTTTTTCTACAAATAAAGCGAAAATGTAATTTGGTCAACCGCAGGGCTCATTTGGTCATTTAACTAAAAGATAAACGTGATTAACCCACTTATGCCGTAGACTAGATTCGTACAAGAGTTTCCAGTCAAGTGCCTTCCTTTCATGTACAAGTCTAGGGACTTAGACTAGAGTAGTTCTTGGCAAAAACTTGTGTTTGGACACAATGGCCCATGGAGGCTTAGGACACTTGCTCTGCATCTTCTCTTCTTTTATCCTTCAATTTATTTTTGTATAGAGATTTTCAAACACATAATAATTTTAGCTTGGCTTGGAGTAGTACCCCTTTCATCATTCCTGGAAAATTGTTATACTCAAAATTCAATTTTGCCACATAGAACGCTAGAATATGATTGCTTGTCATATCAATTGCTCAAAAGTAGAAGAATACATAAAAAAAAAAAAGCTAGTTTCAAATTGTGACAAATTAAAAACATAAGTCTCAGAGATAGAATCAAGCTATATTAATTCACCAAATTGAGAAACAGATTTTCCATAAATTACTTCCTGTTTTGCCAGCGTAATATAGAGAAATCTAAAAGAAGAAAAGAATTTAAACTAGCAAACATATCAAAATAGAGCCTAGTTGAACAAATGAGGATCTTCAATTTGTCAAAACCTTGTCACTTCCTCGTGGAAACATTTTAACTCAACCCCAAGTATATGCCTATATAACTCCTGCCCAATTTCACAATGTATGCTCGTGTTTTATTTACCTTTTGTTTGGCATTCCTCAAGTTTTATTTGCCTCTATAAGCAATGCAGACAACTTATTTTCTTTTCGCTGGAGCCTTGGTACTGTTGCACTTTATCGCAACTAGCTCAGCTACCATAATTGTAGCCAACAACCATAACAACAGTGCTAGTGATCTGAATGCTCTTCTTGCCTTCAAAGCCACCATTTTCGATCCTCAAAGGATTATCCCAACCAACTGGTCCACTTCTTCCTCTGTTTGCAACTGGATTGGAATCACTTGTAATGCTCGTCATCACAGAGTCGCAGCCATCAACCTTTCTTACATGGGAATTGTAGGAACCATACCTCCAGAACTGGGAAATCTTTCTTTCCTAGTCTGGCTAAATGTTAGAAATAACAGCTTTCATGGACATCTTCCAACCGAGCTATCTCGTCTCCATCGATTGAAGTACATCAACCTTGCAAGCAATGACTTTGAAGGGGAATTTCCATCATGGTTGGGATGTTTGAGTGCACTCTGGTACATCAACTTCGAATACAACAGATTTTCGGGTTCATTATCAGGCAGGCTCTCTAACTTCACAAAGTTAGAGACCATCAGGTTGATTTACAACTTTTTCACTGGAAATCTTTCAGAAGAATTCAGCGCTCTACCGAAATTGACAGTTTTGGACATTCAATTTAACCAACTTGTAGGCCCTCTGCCACAGGCTCTGTTTAACCTCTCCTCATTGCAAATTATTGGTTTTACGAATAATAGCTTATCGGGCTACCTTCCAGCACATATCTGCGATTATCTCCCACAACTTAAAGGGCTTTACTTATCACTTAATAACTTTGAAGGTGAAATTCCATCAGGCATCGGAGAATGCTCAGGACTCCAAGTTTTATCCTTGTCTTACAACAAATTCAGAGGGTATATACCAAGAGAAATTTGGAATCTAACCACGCTTACACGTTTAGTTTTGGGTGGGAATGACCTGACAGGTAAGCTGCCAACTTGACTTTGTTTTGGGTGTGTATTTCGAGCACCTCTAATTGCCATGCGGTTTACAAATACACAGCTAACCCCTTTGTACTTCAGATTGAAAGCTAAGATGATGAAATGCATACAAACTAACAGTTTTGTGCAAAAAGACAACTCTTTTTCTTAATTTTGTTTCTTACTTGAAAGTATTCTAGTTTTGGCCCCATTCTGTACGCTATCTTTATGTATTTCAAACTGAATTGTTAGTTTGCAATGTTTTGATGTTTTTATTTGTCAACTTTTTCATCTTTATTTTGTCAAAAAAAGTAAAATTTAAAATATTCGTCCTTAATCAATCAAAATTTGCAACAACATTATAAAGTAATTATTAGTTATAGCTGGCAATTGTCATCCAAGACTAATTTATGTAAGTTTATTGTGTAGAGTACAAATTAAGACTGAAAATCCATCATTTTAACCCATTGAGAAATTTTCATTGGGTTTAAAGGATTTTGAGACTAGACTCATAATTGCATGAAAAATTTACATCACATACACTATTTCTGATGATTGCTAACCGCTTAAGTATTGGTGCAAACTTCGTGTGAATAAAGAAGTTTTTGTTTTCAACAAAATAAAGATAAAAGTTAGGAAATAAAAAACTCAAAGCACGGCGAACACAGAGTGATCTTGGATTAACGCAATGTATGTTAATGGGGCAGAGTTGTCTTTTTGTACAAAACCATTGGTTTTGATGGATTAGATCTCTCTTGTCTTTGAATCCAAAGCATAAGGATGTTAAAAGTATATTTTCAAGCCACATGGGTGGTTTTGAGTAATTTCCCCTTAAAATTTTTGGACATTTGAAACTTCATGGCTTAACCGTCTATGAAAGAAAATGTAAAAAGTATTAATTTCGATATGCATATTTAGATTTTATATCAATTTTATTTCTAATTTATGCATACATTTAAAAATCCATTGACATATGCATATAGATTGCCACCAAAATGACCTCCAATTTTTGGGAGTGTATGTAATTGTCATTTTGCCAATATTTATGAGAGATTTACATGATACTGTTTGAAACTAAACTGAAGATCCTTAGAATTCTGAAATGCATATATATTATATACATATAATTATGCCATGCCATTAATTATATTTATCATCATGCCGTGATTTTTGAGCAGGTGAAATTCCAAAAGTCATTGACAATCTCTATAATTTGGAGAAACTAGGCATGGAGAATACTAATGTGACAGGTAAAAATCTTGATACATTTTGGCATGAGATCTATTTCATTATTCCATCATTAGAATACTTTTCTTAAACTTGAATTTGAGCTTGAAGTCGAGCGAGTTCAAATACAAATCAAATATGGCTCTTTCTTATACGTCAATCGGTCAGTCATACTAGTGCACTGCATAAGCTAAAAGGATTCCAATTGATCACTTCAAAAATAGAGATACCGATAGGGGGTTAACAGATGATACAATGGAAAATAGGAAGATGTAGGCATGTCGTGAATTCCAAATCGTGAATTTCCAAGAGCTAAACAAATGATATCCAAGAGTTTTGGCATGTCGTCATGCTTTAATTATTGTTAGCAGCTTGGTTGACAAACTTCGAATTACAAGATGCCAAATAACGCCAATTACCTGACCACTGCGAACTAGATAAATTGAGGGAGTTAGCTTTTTAATGGGCAACGATGTTTTTAAGCTACACTAGTTTATGCTTAGTTCATCTATATTAGGAACCGAATTTACATGAACTGGTCTTTATCGTTTTGTACTCAAATGCTGGCTAGCTTGTAAACCGTAGTGCTTAATATTACGTAAATCCTATATATGTCCATTTTCTCATTACTTACCTCTTTCTTTGACCAAATTGTTTCACGTCGAATACCTCATTTTCTTGTTACCAATTTGATTTGTCAGGTATACTACCTCAAGAGGTTGGTAATCTGAGCAAGTTGGAAGTTGTACAGTTGACCTCAAATAGGTTGAGAGGTCCCATCACGCTGAAACTTTTCAATATTTCAACACTACAATTTATTTCCCTCTCGGAAAACAGTTTTTCAGGCGAGCTTCCATCGACTTCAGGTGTTTTCTTACCCAATCTTGAGGAACTCTATCTTGGGGAAAATACATTCACTGGAGCTATACTAACATCCATCTCAAATGCTTCTAGGCTCAGAGTACTAGACATTGGCGGTAACCATTTTACTGGTGCAATTCCTCATTCTCTTGGAAACTTGAGATTACTAGAAGTCTTGTCCGTAACAAACAATGATTTTTTTGGGGACTTGCGATCCAACGGGTTGAGCTTCATTACGTCTCTTGCAAATTGCAAGAATTTAAAATCTTTGAGGATTACTGGGAATCCTCTGAATGGCTTCCTCCCAAAATCTACCGGAAATCTTTCCAGCTCACTCGAATCCTTTCATGCAGGTAGGTGCGGAATCAAAAGTGAAATTCCAAGTTCGATTGGCAATTTGAGCAACTTAGTAGAACTGTACTTTGAAAACAATAGTTTGACAGGGTTAATTCCAGCTACAATGAAATGGTTCTTGAAGCTTCAGAGGATAGATCTAAGCGACAATCAAATACTAGGTGCTATTCCAAGTGAGTTTTGTAATTTGCTGAACTTAGGAGAATTAGGACTCGGACAAAATAAGCTCTCTGGTATGGTGCCTTCTTGTTTAGGAAATGTTACAACACTCAGATACGTTTATCTCAATTCTAACAATTTAAGTTCTATGATACCAACAAGCTTTTGGAGCCTTAGAGATATTTTGGAGCTAGACATGTCAGGAAATTGTTTAACAGGTTCTTTGCCCGCTGAAATTGGAAACTTCAAGGCATTAGTCTATTTGAACCTTTCAAATAATCAATACTTGGGTGGGATACCTAGCACTATTGGAGCACTACAGGATTTGCAAGGACTATCCTTGGAGCACAACAAGTTACAAGGATCGATACCAGATTCCATGAAGAATATGCTGCAGTTACGGCATTTGGATCTATCTTTTAACCATCTGGAAGGTGTAATTCCCAACTCATTACAGGTACTATTAGATCTCCAATACTTTAATGTGTCTTACAACAGATTGAGAGGACCGATTCCTCATGGAGGGCCATTCGCAAATTTCACGAACCTGTCTTTTCTCTCAAATGAAGCATTGTGTGGCGCTCCTTGGCTCCAACCTTGTGCAAGTATATTTGAGCATGAATCAAGGACAAAAAGGATAGTCATGGTTGTTCTGTTGACATCAGGATCTGTCATATTAGCCTTGGTGATTTCAATTTTTTTGATACGGTTAAAGTTGAGAAAGAAAATTCTAGCTCCAACTCAGAACTTGCTTCCCATGGCGACATTTGAAAGGGTGTCCTTCCATGAACTTAGACAAATAACAAATGGATTCAGCGAGAGTAACTTACTTGGCTCGGGGAGCTTTGGTTCAGTTTACAAGGGAATTCGCGAAAATGGGATGGTTTGGGCCATAAAGGTATTCGATTTGCAGCCAGAAGGTGCATTTAAAAGCTTTGACAGAGAATGTGAAATCTTAAGCTGCCTTCGTCATCGAAATTTAACTAGAGTAATTACTGCTTGCTCTAGCCCTGACTTTAAGGCTTTGGTGCTCGAATACATGCCCAATGGAAGCCTTGAGAAATGGCTTCATTCAAACCCTCATTTCTTAAACATCAAGCAAAGGTTGGGTATCATGATAGATGTGGCTTCTGGTTTGGAATATCTCCACTATGGCTATTCAATGCCTATAGTTCACTGTGACTTGAAGCCTAGCAATATTCTCCTAGATGAAGACATGGTTGGACATATTTGCGATTTTGGAATTGCCAAGTTGTTGGGAGACGGAGAATCTGTGATGCAAACAAAGACTCTTGCTACATTTGGATATATTGCCCCAGGTGACTTTTCTTGATTCCAATTTCAAATTTTTTCTGTCATTCAAATTAAAGTTTCAACTTTTAATGGCTAGTACAGTATGTGAAATTTAAAAATTTTGAAAAAAATGTAAAATTGGTGAACTGGTACTAGTACTTGACTTTAACAACTAGTTTCAAATTTTTTGATGCTAGAGTACGGACTAGAAGGATTGATTTCAACAAGTAGTGATGTTTATAGCTTTGGGATTATATTGATGGAGACATTTACAAAAAGAAAGCCTAAGGATGAGATGTTTACAGAAGAATTAAACCTCAGGCGTTGGACACAAGAATGCTCACCAGATTCTGTGACTCAGGTTATAGACGGAGACTTGCTTCATCCTGAAGATAAAACGGTACAAAGGAAGATTGAATGCATATCGTCTATCTTGCAACTTAGTTTAAGTTGCACGACAGATGCTCCTGTGGAGAGAATAAACATGAAAGAAGTTCTAGGAGCATTGCGGAAGATCAAACTTCAGTTTATCAAAGACATCACGCCTTGAAGTAGATAGTAATACCATTATATATGAGATAATCCGTTAGCAACTTTTTCTGCAATTGCATAGTATATCAAAGTCTCATTCCAAGGCTTACCATTCATTCAAGTAGTACTCATGTTTTTTCTACTGAATATATGGCAGAGCCCTGGAGTGCAAATGTATATGGGGGAACTCTTTGTCTTGCTTAAAGTTCAAGACGGAAATGAGATATGTTGTATTGCCAATAAATTTGTTTACAAATATGGAGACCTTAAGTTCAGGATCCCAATTTATATGTTGACTTGGTGTTTATGCTTGTCATACATATATGGCAATTAAGGTGGTAATTTACATTTAGTTATTCATACATCTTTCCCCTTTTCAATTTTTGCATATAAATGGGAAACAAATTGATCATCAATATATATCACCATATGGAGGGGCACATAGGCATATGTGTTTATACATACAGAACATGACTGTGGCATGTAGATTCATGCATTTAGTTAATTACAAAATTACATTTTAAAGATGCGAAGAACAAAGATAGCAAAGTAGTTTTCTTACCTTCTCTTAACAGTAGATAGATATTTTTTTTATAAAAATTTCAGCATGTTCCACCTCCTTGGTGTTTGGAAAATAGAATCATTTGACGTGTGTAGGTATTGTTCATGGTTTGTTTTTTGTTATTTTGTCCCAAGCTAGTTCAATTCGAACCGTTTAGACCCTCAACCCAATCTCTCCTTCCCCACCAAACAAGAAAATATTGAAGACTAGTATTTTGTCTTTATTTTTAGGATGAAGTGGAAACTAGGAAGATAGAAAAAGGAGTCTGAATATTTAATTTTGCTTTCATGATGTGGCACAATCTACGAGTGAGGCCACCTATAGATCAAATCTACACAAATTTTTGCTCAAAAAATACATGATAAATAACACATCTCTAAAATTACTTCTTTTTTTTTTTTTTTAATATTGTATACATTACGAAGCAGCCCATTTAGTTGCAAATTTTGCGGGGTTAATAGAAAGACAAATGGGCTTTTAGGTTCAATTTGCGTGGACAATCGAATTGAACAAACTCATATACATGGGCTTAAAATGGAGAATCACAAAACCGTTTATCCGGGCCACTCCATCCCCAATAGAATAGTCGAATAAGGGCTGTGATTTTTCAGATTCATCCTTGTCTTATCAACTCGATGATAGGCAAAGATGGTGACTTTTCCTTCACTCAATCTTGACTTTGTTTAAAGCTCCACTTGGTTTTTCCAAAAAAAAAAAAAAACTCCACTTGGAACCAAAATGTACTAAATAAAAACGTTTTCACTTGTATTTTATTAGTTAATTGCCATGCTTGTCCTCCACTTTGGAGATCATAATATGCATGCTGCTTCCTTCTTAGATTTGTTAAGGAATATACATGCTTTTAGCCTTAATATGATTTGTCCTAGCATGATTAGGATAAATTTAAAGCAAATGGTAAGATGGGATGTAAAAAGATACATTTGTATGAAAACTGGAAGAAAAATCCACATAAAGAAAGTATAGTGGATATGTGATTAACGAGAACATTCTGCACACTTCAGCTAAGACTCCCCACTTGTCTTATGAAAGACAGATTTTCATACCCATTTTGAGATTGTCTTTCTCTGACTGTTGTTGCCAATTGCAGATTTCTTAATTGGGTCAAACTTTTGAGTTGGTTAAGGACAAGTGCATTGATTTAGCAACACAAAAATTAATAAACAAGAAAATTTAACCACAAATCTGTTCAGGATTTGATGACTTGAATAGCCACTTTTTTTTTTGGCTTCACATATTCAAGAAAGTAGTAGCGTTTGTTAGATAACTTGCACATTGAGATGCATATAATATAGTACAGAAAATATGTATTTTAACAACAGAGGACATACTTGATTCCAAATTCCAACCACAAGGATCAGTTAAAACTCGTCAATGTGGTTCTATACTCACAAAAATAACCTTGAGAGGCAACATGTGCCAAATATGAACCTAAAGGTACTAAGTTGGGGCAATCCCAAGGGGAAGGCCATGACTACAAATTGGCTAAACTTCTAATAATGCATCCAATGCTTCTAACTTACAAGAAATCTCTAACAAAAATGAAGAGTAAATTTACCAAGGTTAATGAATTTGGATTGCCAGAAAACTAGCTATAAGTTGATGCTTCTTTAGTGAAGCAGAATATAGAACCGAATGTGATCCATCACCAAACAGTTAAACTTGGCATGAACATTTGACATACAATTAAACTTGGATAATTACACCGATTAATTGTTTTACAGATAAAATTACGAACGTTTGATAATGCATCAAATATACAAAAACTCCCTAAAAGTGACTGCATGTCAAGTCTTATCTTTCAGCTGCTAAAGAGAACTTTTATAAAGTAGAGAGCCATTTTGTACATGCACTAGTAACTGTGCTAAGTGAACCTGTAACTTGGGAATCTTAATGATGTCCTCTTATTTCAAATTTAACCTTAACCATAGACCATGAACCACTAAACAATGTGGTGGAACAGCTTTCCACTTCCGGAGACATATCAGATCACCCCCCAAGGTGACGTCCTACACTAATTTTTTGACCGTCTCCAAAACACAATCATGGCACTAACCCACATTCGGGTCCTGCACACATTGAAATGCAGATACGGCATTTGGCGTCGCATCCCTCTAAGAGTTTTGACTATTTCACCGGTCTCCTCTAAGGTTTGCAAAGTTACACTGACCTTCTTTGGCAAAAATTTGGGTCCAATTACTTACATCACATGGTGTGAAATTACTACTATACCCAAAGACATTACATTATGTCTTATTTGAAGACTGATATTTCACAAATGAGTAATTAGGGCATAAATTAATTAATTCCAATTGATTAACAAAAATAACTGTGGTGAAGTCCATAATCAGAAACTATAACTACAATTACAAAAATAGCGCCATTTTGTGATTGATATCAGTAACAAGAACAACAAATCAGTCCTATACAATATGAGAAGAAGGTATCTTGTAGAAGAAAGAAAACTAAGGACAAAGATGGAGAAAACAAAAGCTGAACATGAGGAGAATTTCTATTAAAACTTGTGAGGCTGTGATAGTAGCAAAGTGATTTAGTGGTTTCGAAGGAGAAATAAGGGAGTATAAAGGCAAAATCTCAAATTGACAATCATAACAATATAGGTAATCAATTCCTTGTTATCTCTGTCTAATACATGTTAGTTGCAAATCATGAAATTTTCAGAGTTGATCATCATAATTATACCCTGCATGTGAGAACAATTAACTTAGTTCGCTGATAAACTACAAGGCATGACAAAAGAAACCTCTTCTCCTTTTATTAATTCTTTCTAGCTTTTATTAGTTTTCATTATTTTACTAATACAACTTGTATAGCTACAAAAGGGGCATTTATGAGAACTATTTTTCATTTTTATCCTCAAAATACTTTTTTAAGTGTACTTTTCTGATTTAAACTGATTTTGTTACAAAACACTTAACCTCAGGCGAGGTTAGTGTAATTTTACAAATGTCATAGAAAGTAAGTGAAGTAGTCAGAAACTTCAAAGGAGGTTGCTGAAATTATCCCTATCTTAAATCTACTTGTCTGTGCTTTCCATCTAAACAAAGGGAAGAATAGCCGAAGAGAAAATGATGAAGCTGTCTAACTTCCCAGCACTCCTTTTATTTATCTTACCATTTTGAGTAAGTTAGAGCGCTTAAACCTTACAAAGGGAAGGGAAAATGAAAAGACTGAGATTTGAACTAGAGATAGTGATTGCAATATTACTTGACTCTAGCATCACCCTGGATTAGGGGTATATATTATAGACTCAAATGACAAGAAAAGGTGCCTAAAATTCTCCGAACTATGTATCACTATCGTGCATGTTAGTCCTCTAACATGCATGTGTACTCACGCAAATTAATATGGCTGATGCTTTATTATTTGGAAAAAATATTTTTACTTGAATCACAACTACATTTTTTAATTACCTTTTTATCATTCCAACCACTATTTTATTTCACATACATCAAACTATAAAAAGTGTCACAACAATTATTCTAATAATGTCAATCCCTAGCTTTGAATTTAACATTTGGTTCGTTATCCACTTATTAATTCTTTGACAGTATATTTGTCCGGTCTTAGGTAGAATTTGATTCTCTTTATCCTTCACTCACCTTCTAAATCTAAAATAGAAAATAAACATAATGAAAATGGCTCTGGCGTAGTCTAATTAACCTAAATGCCTTTATCGTAAACTTCTCTCAGGTCATGTTATGGACTTCATATTCCGCGTTTTCAAGTCCTTAGTATTACTGTTGAAGTCTTTTGTCAAGAATAAAAAAAAAACTTGGGCGCCATCACAGTGGAATATCTTGAATAGCCTATGATTAATTATTTAATCCAAGAATTATTGCATCTCAATTAATTGTGATCTAAGCTGATGAATACCCTGCACGAATTAAACCAAGTTAGTTGGTTGCTTGAGTTGAATTCCTTTTTAAGACTAACTGAGGAGGAGGTACTGAGATTGGTGCCATCCACCTTCAAATTTTCAGACACTTAATTTTATCTTGGCTTGGAGTAATATCCTTTTCATCATTCTTGGAACATTGTTATACCCAAAATTCAATTTTGCCACATAGAATGCTAAAGCATCGGAATTGCTTGTGATATCAATTACTCGAAAGCGGGACACTACATAAAAAAGCTAGTCCGACAAAATCTAGTCGTCGATCGAGGACCAAGAACCAATTTTTTTAAGAAAGTAAAGTTAAAATTGAGAATGTTACTAAACATAGGACATGATGATAAATTAATTATCACCAATAGACTAGGAGAAAATACAGTAAAATGACAAGAGCAAAGATTTTGGTTTAACCTCCCCCCCCCCCCTTATTTCCTTCCAAATCCCAAACTGCCAAATTTAGAATTCAAATCCTGAACTTGGTAGCAAAGAGGCTTCCTCATAGAAACTAGATGAATAAATGAGGGTGTTCTTTTTTTTTAAATGCCGTGTTTTTCATTATAGGATATTTCAAAATATTTGTCATCCTAACAAAATTAAGGTTGTTTTTTATCACTTTTTTCAATATTGTCCCTATTTTTAGTTGTATGTCAAGTTATATTCAAATTTGAATTTTAAATTTTTGAGGGCAAGTTTAGAAACAAAAGAACTAACATCACAATCATTCTACTATTCCTAGAAAGTTAGAATCCTGAAAAGCAACGAAATATATGGAATGGAGGGAGAAAAACTTTTTTCAAGTAAAATTGAAGCATATATTTGTAATTGGTGTGGACAATAATTTGAGATTGTTAAAATTAATGAAGTTCCATTTCCTCAAGCTAGGAAATGGTAGGAACATCTGTTAAATAGTTTAATATTGTGAGCTTACTAAATGGAGATCTTCATTGGATTGTTGATCATTAGGGAACATCTCACTGGCTACATTCCTTTGACATGGAGATAAAAAGTTCAGCCCGTAGTAAATTACTGGATGTGTTTAGATGTTTTGCATGATTTTTTTTGTGTACTCTGACCTAATCAAGTCCAACCTTACTCATTTAAACCCATATCCAACCCTCTGCTTCCCCAGAAAAAAAAGAAAAAAGAAAATATAGAAGCACATTTTATCTCTGCTTGTGATTCTGCTGTTATGATAATGTCCTCTGCCCTCTGGACATTGGGATTCATTGAGGTCCTCCCTTGTCGCCATAGTGGTCCATTTCTTGCACCCTGCACAAATCTAAGTTGATTGATGGCCAAAGCCTAAAAGTACAAATCAACATCTGAATTTGATCGTCAAATCCCATTTCTTGGTAAATATACCAAAAGATTGTTATGGTAATGTGACATTGCATTGCTGTAAAAGGAAATAAAATGTGGTGGAGGTGCCTTAGGCAAAACAATTTTTTATTAACTTTTGGAAACTTGTAGTATAGTGATTAAGATTGAAATTTCAAAAATTATGGATCCTATATTCGAGTCTCATTACACATAGGTTTCTTTACCTATTATTTGTGGCTTAGCTTTTAGTATTATACAATTGTAATTCTTACCATTTGTGGCGAGTTTGTTGAGGCTCCTTTCTAATGTCTCAAGAAAAAATCAAAATGCTACTATAGAATTTCTGTTTGATATCACTCTACCCCGGGACTACAATAACTGATATCAGAGATTCTTGACTAATGCCTCAATAATCACTTTCTCTACCTTATTTATTTCTCCCTTTGCCATTGAGTTATTACCTAATATTTTGATATAATAGTAACAGAAAAATTCAACTTAAAATTATTGACAAAAAAATTTTGTGAATCGAAATACCAACTTTCCATGCAACATATTTTAGCTAGATTTTCTTAATTCAAGCATAATGGATAATTGTTATGCGGATAAAGTGCATTTGGAGATCAGATAGCAATAGAGATAAGCACAAAAAATGAAAATAAAAAAGGGCTCAGATGTTTAAGTTACATTTTTGTTAAACTTCAAGATTTCTTGTGTAAGTTGGACAAACATCGAGAGAGATCATGTGCTCTAACTAACTACCCTTTGGGCAGTTGGCCACCACCAAAAATTTTAGATCTTGATGGAGTAAAAAGTCAAAAGTTCAAACCTTACCTCTCATCAATGTGTCACTATATATGGTTTCTTCTAAATTTATATTGGTGCGTAACACACCCATCTGATCCGATACTGCTTCACTTCTTAGTTTGCCATGTTTCTTGGAGGACAACAAACACAGAATCTGGAGTGTAGGGACTTAGACAGGAGTAGTTCTTGACCAATAAATAACTTGTCTTTCCACACAATGAATGCCTCAGACAAAATAGGGCCATGGAGGATTAGGACACTTCTCTGCATCCTCTCTTCTTTTATCCTTCAAATTTATTTTTGTATAGAAGTTTTCAAAGACATAATAATTTTAACTGGGCTTGGAGTAATATACCTTCTATCATTCCTGGAAAATTGTTATACTCCAAAAGCCACATAGAATGCTAAAGCACCGGAATTGCTTGTGATATCAATTACTCTACAAAAACTCAACAGCGGAAGCTGAAGAAAATACATAAAAAGTAGAGGTAACAAAATGGGCAGGATGGGTGGGAATTGCTTGGGTTTGAAATAGAACCGAGTCATATGGGTTTGGGGCCAACCTTACCCATATGTGTTTTGGGACTAATTTGGGCGGGATCACTTTGGGATGGGTTTAGATTGATCCCGCCTAATGTCCAAATCTATTTTCTACATATTTTTTTTCCTTTAATTCATTTTTTATTTTTATATAACTTTAATATTTTTTATTTATTAAATTTCTTTTAGTTTTATTAAATAAACATGCAGGTGCTTTATACTCAGGATTCCCACCAAAAATTGGATTAACAAATAAACGAAAAGATAGATATACAGCCATATTCCAACATATATCAAGATGGCCAAGGCACTTAGGGTGTTGAATATTTATCCTCATCATTGTCCAAGGATGACAGGTCTAAACTGACTGAAATGCTGAAAATTCTTGTGGATAATGACTAGGAAGACTGCTAGATTATATTTGCTGGTATGACTATAAAAATTGTTAAAGATAATTTTTAGGGAAAATGATCGGTTTCATCCTTCACATTTCACAAAAATATTCTTTTCGTCCCTCACTTAAAAAACGAAGCAATTTCGTCCTTGACATTTAAAAACTGAAGTTCTTACATCCCTGAAGCCAAATTTCAATCTGAATCAAACCACCAATCAACCTGATTACAAATTTTGGGGGTGTAATTGGTAGATCACTTGGTTAACTCAACTTGATATTCATGTAAAATTTAATGAACCCAAAAATAAAAAATAAAAAATTATAACATAAAAAAGAAAGATTAATCTTTCCTACATTATCATTGTATACACTGACGGTTTTATGTACCGCCCTATCATTTCAATTTAAATTTAAACACCAAATTTTATATTTATGATACGCATCTAGATTCGCAAGCGGATATACTAACAGTGTATGAAAAGATTTATCCAAAAAAAAACTCTACTATTCCAAGACAAAGAATGGCCTCTTATGGTATAATTTTTATTTTTTTGGTTTAATAAATGTCATGTGAATATGATGAAATTGACCGAGTGATTTATCAATTCTATTTCCGAAATTTATTACTAGGTTATTGAATGGTTTGATTCAGATTGAAAATTAGGTTCAGGGATGTAATAGCTTTAATTTTTAAATGTCAGGGACGAATTTGCTTCATTTTAAAAGTGAGGGAGGAAAAGAATATTTTTGCGAAATGTGCAGGATGAAACATGTCATTTTCCCTAATTTTTAAATCTAAGACTCCGTTTGGATTGGCTATTTTTTCAAAAAATAAGTTTTTCAAATACAATATTACAGTAATATACAATAACTCAAAAAACATCCCATCCATATTAGTATATCAAATATTTCAAAAAAAATTTAAAGTAAAAATTTTTCATATACACTGCTACAATAAAATATTTCAAAAACAGCTAATCCAAATGGAGCCCTTGCTATTTGAGCCCAATGGGTACCCAAGTATATCCCAAAATTTTCTATCAATTAATGGGTACAATTGGGATTTGTCCCATTTTAAACCCAATATCAAATTCCAGTACCCATCCCGCCCAAAGTCTCCATGGGCATGGGTAACCCTTTGGGATTTGGAACAAATTGCCACCTCTAATAAAAAGCAAGTCTGAGGAAATCTTGACGGCCAATCGAGGACCCCAAAAATTTTGTAATTTTAAAAGTAATTAAGCTGTCTTTTTGATACTTGAAGGGTTCTGTAGTTATCTAAAATCAAATGATAAAATCTAACAAGGCCTTAGTCTGTAAATAACTAATTTTGAAAGCATAGAAGTAGGCCATCCGGAATAACTGTCCGGCAATTGTGTATTTAGTTTAACACTGCACAACTTAAGTGTAACAGGTTACCAATTAACAGGTTACCAATTAATATGTGAAGATGCTATTTTGAAGAATCTAAGTGTAGGTTTTTTTTTTCCTCCTTAAAAATCAGATTTAATTGATAAAGCATCAAAGCATACTCAAGCAGAAAAATATGTACTAGTGCAATAACCACAGAAACAAAACTGAAAGAAAACAAAATCCTAATTCCTATACAAGTACAAACTACTGCTTAAGGAAAAGTATTGACCGAGGAAAATCCCTGCTCAATCTAAATTCATTGTGTTTTATGGTCATCATAAGCTCTATAGATGTATAAATACATCTTTATCCTAGATTTATTATGTAATTGGTTGCTTGGACTACATTCCTCCACTACTAAATGAAGGGATCGATATGGAAAAAGCGACTACAACACTTGTTGGACATGGGGTTCAGATAACAATTCCAGAGTCAATAGTTGGCATTTTGCCTATATTAATTCACCAAATTGAGCAATAGATTTCCTATAAGTTATTTTCTGTTGTGCTAGGGTAATATGCAGCAATCTGATAGAAGAAAACAATAAAGTAGCAAACATATATCGGAATGGAAACTTGGTGAACAGATGAGGAACTTCAATTTATCAACGTCTAACGGAATCATCAACCATGTGGTATACCACTTTTGTGGTTATTTTTTTCTTTTTTTCATTTTTTTTGCCACACTCTTATTTCTACAATGTGATTTACCACAATGTGGTAATATATCACTTCCTCATGGACAATGGGTAACAGAAATTTACTAATTCACATGTGTAAACACAATCCAGTTTTACAATGGAAACACAACTACGATACGTTGTGGAAAAATTTTAACTCAACCCCAAGTATATGCCTATATAAGTCCTGCCCAAAGTCACAATGTATGCTCATGTTTTATTAATTGTTTGGCTTTCCTCAAGTTTTATTTACCTCTATAAGCAATGCAGAGAACTTATTTTCTTTTCGTTGCAGCCTTGGTACTGTTGCACTTTATCGCAACTGGCTCAGCTACCATAATTGTAGCCAACAACCAAAACAACACCGTTGATCTGAATGCACTTCTTGCCTTCAAAGCCACCATTTTCGATCCCCAAAGGATCATTCCAACCAACTGGTCCACTTCTACCTCTGTTTGCAACTGGAATGGAATCACTTGTAATGCACGTCATCATAGAGTCGCAGCCATTGACCTTTCTTAAATGGGAATTGCGGGAACGATACCTCCATAACTGGGAAATCTTCTTTTCTCGTCAGGTTGAATGTTATGAATAACAGCTTTCATCGACATCTTCCAACCGAGCTATCTCGTATGCGCCGATTGAAGTACATCAACTTGGAAGGTAATGCCTTTCAGGGAGAACTTCCGTCATGGTTGGGAGCTTTAACTGCACTCCGATACTTATCCTTCCGAGATAACGGATTTTCAGGTTCATTATCAGGCAGGCTCTCTAATTTCACAAAGTTAGAGACCATCAGTTTGGGTTTCAACTTTTTTACTGGAAATCTTTCAGAAGAATTCAGGGCTCTACCGAAATTGAAATTTTTGGAAATTCAATTTAACCAACTTGTAGGCCCTCTGCCACAGGCTCTGTTTAACCTCTCCTCTTTGCAAGTTATTGGTTTTACCAATAATAGCTTATCGGGTTCCCTCCAAGCACATATCTGCAATTATCTCCCACAACTTAAAGGGCTTTACTTATCATTTAATAAATTTGAAGGTGAAATTCCATCAGGCATCGGAGAATGCTCAAGACTTCAAGTTTTATCCTTGTCTCTCAACAAATTCCGAGGATATATACCAAAAGAAATTTGGAATCTAACCACGCTTACACAATTATATTTGGGTGGGAACGACCTGACAGGTAAGCTGCCAACTTCACTTTGTTTTGAAAAATTCTTGTGTATTTCGAGCACCAATTGATCGCAGATTTAAATGCTTGTAGGGTTGTGAGTTTAGATGCGTATGTGTGGAGAAACACTTAAACTTAATGTACTTAAACTTAATGTTTAAATAGATTAAGTTTAAACTTAATGTTTAGGTAGACTGTATATAAGCAATGATTCCTTCTTTTTAGCTCACTTTGTTCATCAAGGATTATATGGGGATGTTTGAAATACTTTCACATAGGTAATAATAGTTAAAAATTGGAGACATTACTCAAGAACCCCATGGGGGTGTGGTACTCTAACCTCTAACTGCCATGCGGTTTAGAAATGCAAAGCGAAACCCTTTGCACTTTAGATTGAAAGCTAAGATTATAGATGGCAAACAAATCCATTTAACTAAATTTATGCATACCCACCCATGAATAATTGGATATGGGTATATTAAGTTTTTATAAATAGATATAATTGGATAACCCACCAAATTCAATTAACCCATTTAAAATTGTCTTCTCCAAACCTCCATTCTTCCCCCACCCATTTAGAAGAAATTTGAGTCCTGTGTTTGATTAACGAATTCATTGTTGGAGACTTTCATGCATTAATATTGTTGAAACTTTGTATGTAGTGGAATGTTTTATTTTTCAGCGTTAACAACAAATATTTGATACATCTTTTACACAGATAGATATCCTACTTAATTTTTTTTTCAAATTTTTTATTTTGCTATGATGTTAACTACGTTTGTTTAATTTATTATTATTATTTATTGGTTTATCTTATCATTTTATTTTCTTGTTGTTTGTTAACTTGCTTATTTTTCAACATTACCAATGTATGATAAGTTTTAGCCTCCTTTCCTATCTTTCCAAAAAAAAGTTTTTGTTTTCAACAAAATAAAGATAAAAGTTAGGAAATAAAAAACTCAAAGTATGGCGAACACAGAGTTACTAAACCTAACCTCACCTAACCTGATAGTTCAATTGGTCAACTTAGGTGGCGTTTGGTATAAGGGTTTCGGAATGGAGAATTGGAATAAACCCCATGATTCATGTTTGGCTCACTACTATCGGAATTGAAATTTTGGAATGATATCTAAAAATTTAGCATTCCACCATTCCTTAGTAAGTTGGTGGGTTTTGTCCAAAACCCAAGTGTGATTCCAAAATCTTATAATTACATAATATTTAGTATAATTAATTTATATATATTACATATATTATATATATATATATATTTATATTTATATTTATATTATAATATATACGTATATATAATATATTATAATTATAATATTTTATTATAATATTAGTATATTATATAAATATATAATATAATTGTTTAGTTAAATATAATTATATTTATATAATATATATTATAAATTTATTAATATTATATAATAATATATTTATAATATATATATATATTTATAAATGTATATTATATGTGCATATAATTATAATATATACATGTATATAATATTAATAAATTATATAATTATATTTATATTTATTATTTTAAATATAATAATATATAATAATAACTATATTTAATATTAATATGCATTATATTTATATAAAATATTAGTACAATTAATATTTATATATTATATAACTATAATTATATATTTATATTATAACATTTGTATAATTATAATTAATTATATATATACTATTTAATTTAATTAGTTACAAACTTATAATAATGATATTATTATATTATATATTATATATTATAATTATTTAGTTAAATATAATTATATTTATATAATATATATTATAAATTTATTAATATTATATAATAATATATTTGTAATATATATGTATATTTGTAAATGTATATTATATGTACAATATTTAAGAAATACCGACTGGGTCAGTAAATCTATAGTTAGTCGCTAACCTGTTATACCAATGGCCTTGTCAGGTTGATGTCTAGGCCGGGATTAATGACTATGCCATACACACAATTTTGTTTGACGTAACAAATAAAATTGTGAACGAAGAACGAATTAACACTATGTATATTAATGGGGTAGAGTTGTCTTTTTGTACAAAACCATTGGTTTTGATGGATTACATCTCTCTTGCCTTTGAATCCAAAGCATAAGGATGTTAAAAGTATATTTTCAAGCCACGTGGGGGTTTTGTGTAATTTCCCCTTAAAATTTTCGGACATTTGAAACTTCATGGCTTTACCATCTATGAAAGAAAATGTAAAAATTATTAATTTTGATATGCATATTTAGATTTTATATCAATTATATTTCTAATTTAAGCACACATTTAAAAATTTATTGATATACGCATAGAGATTGACACCAAAATGACCTCCAATTTTTGGGGGTGTATGTAATCGTCATTTTGCCAATATTTACGAGAGATTTACGTGATATTGTTTGAAATTTGACCGAAGATCCCTTAATTCCTAAATATATATATATTATATACATATAATTATGCCATGCTGTTAATTATATTTATCATCATGCCGTGATTTTTGGGCAGGTGAAATTCCAAAAATCATTGGCAATCTCTATAATTTGGAGATACTAAGCATGGAGCGTGCTAATGTTACAGGTAAAAAACTAGATACATTTTGACATGAAACCTATTTCATTATTCCATCATTAGAATACTTTTCTCAAACTTGAAGTCAAACGAGTTCAAATACAAATCAAATTGGACTCTTTGTCATACGTCAATTGATCAGTCATATTAGTGCACTGCATAAGCTAAAACGATTTTGATCAGCTTGATCTCAATATGCTACAGCCTATATCTATAACTCAATTTCAAATTCCATTGCACTTCAAAAATAGAGATACTGATAGGGGGCTAACAAATGATACAATGGGACATAGGAAGACGAGGATGCACTTAGAGAGAGGGTACAAAGAGATAGAAAGAGTGAATGCTTGGAGAGAGGAAAGTGTATAATTCTATGCCTCTTTTGACAATGTCATGTTATTTCGTTTGAAACAGTCTCAAAATGTTTTGTCATTTCCAAAATTGTCAATGCATTATACCACTTGCTTTCCTGTCATTGCCCCTGAATTTGTTGAGATGCTTCCTCTTTCATTAAATTCAGCTACTCGACTTTAGATATGTGAGATACAAAAGTTTTGCCATGTTGTCATGCTTTGGTTACTACTTACCTAGGCAAAAATTCTACAAAATGGGATAGCAGTTTGTACCAATGAGTACAGATCAAGTATGTGGAAGACACGAATACAATTATTGACGTCAAAGCGGTTTGGATTAGGCACATGAGCTATAAATTTTACCGAAAGACGTAAGGCTCAGTACAAGTTGAGAATAACGAGGTGCTGTTGTGGCGAGGTTGTGGGGCACAGATTGAGTGGACATAAAAATGATTGAGAGAACCGAAAATGTGGAACTTTTGCCATGGTGGGCAGAGTTAGGGAATTAAGCCATGTTTTTAAATTCAGACCGGACCGATCGGTCCTATCGATCGAATCGAAAACCAGTCAAATGTCCGGTCTGAATTATCTTAAAAGCTCGAGTTATTAGAGACTCGCTCAAAACTAGAAGAATTGGTAAAATTTGGGTTTTTCTTATTTTCCTTTTTGTTGAATTTTTTTCCTTCCTGACCTTTAATTCCAAATCCCTGTGAGCTCTCCCCTCTTTCACTTCAATTCAAGCATTAAAAATCAATGTTTTAACATTTTTCCTAAACAAGATCTAAGATCTTAGATCTTGTATTCAAAAGAAGAAAAGACCCAAAAATGCCAAAAAGAGAGTGAAGAAGAGAAAGGTTTGAAGAAAAGATAAAAGCTTGATATTTCATAAGTTTGAGAATAAAAAATTAATAAAATAAGAATGAAAATAAAATTAAAAGAAGAAGAAGAAGGAGAAAGGAGTAGCAAAATTGCAAAGAAAGAGGAAGATGAAACTCTGGTAGTTGTGCTCTATGGAATGCGTCAGGAGTAGAGGATGAAATGGGAAAGTGTAATGTGAAGCATTTTCAATATTATGTTTTGACCCCTAGATTGTTAAAAAGTATTAATATATCTCAAATATTTTACACTTTATAAATATTGTCCTAAATTTTGGTGTTATTGTAACGCCCCGAAAGAATAAGTGTGTGAGGACCCGCAAATTTCTTACATTTTTCCTCAAAAATGCTTTTTATTTGAAAATTATTCTTTATTAAAGCCCTACTACCTAATTGTTCAACAATAAGTGCAGATGAACCTAGAAAATAGGGTTTTATTCTTCGGTTTCAAGGTTTGAGCAAAATTAGGGTTTTCGCGATTTTTCGCCGGATGAATTTTCGGTACTGACCAAGGATCAATTTGGTGATTAAAAGTGCCAAAACATGAAAGTTGTAGTATTCTGACTTAGCTTTCAAATGCCTCTGAGAACACCTTAATCCGAAATTTGTAGCCTGAGATATGTCCATTCTAGTGCAGTGTGGATAAATAGCCGACGAATTGGATTTTGGTTCTATAATTTGAGGATTTGACTAAGTTACATTAGGAACTGGACTAAGTGATCTTCATGAACATTTTAGCCCTGTGTCTTAGCTTCGAAACGGCATAGGTTGTGCCTCAATCCGATAAGCGTAGCCTCAGATATGTTATTTCCACATTCGCACGTCAAATCTGACTTTTGCTAAATTGAATTTCTGCACTTGTTATTACTGCAATTCTTATTTTTATGATATTGTGAGCCTATGGAACGGCTCTTGACATGAATTGCTTATATGTGTGATGTTGGGTTGTGATTGAAGAAAAATAATGAAGCCTAAATGGCTGGAAAATTTGGTAAACACAAAGGGCATGCTGCCCGAATTTACACTCGAGAACTAGGAAACTATGCTTGTAACGTGAGTAAGGGGTTAAGTGATTATCACTTGAACTAGCGAGGACCTTTGCTACTTTGTTTATCGAGGGTTATACGATAGTACTTGGCCGAACTTGTACCCTTGAGGAAAAGACATAATGACCCAATGTAAACTCGTTTTCCTTGCACTATCGACTCAAATGTTATTTCCAAGTAGTTTCCAAGAGCTTAAGAAGCAATTGACTATGGCTCCAGTTATGGTCAAAGATCGTGTAACCCATGTTGACCATTTTCGATCGTATTCGATCGTTTAAGTTATAAATTGCTTCGGTATAGCCGTTTCACTTATGTGTGCATATAATTTATTCTGTTCTTGCACTGTATGTTTGACCTTGAAAGAGACTGAATCGGCCCTTGCTCAAAACATGGAACTTGTAGATACATGAGTTAGCTGGTTACCTGTAAAATTTTCAGATTTACCGAGATACCCTTGACTGGCCTTAAGCCCTGTTTCACGGACAGTTTCTACTTTCCTATAAGAATTCGGGTTTTGACCCTGAAAATGTATGATTTGGCTTTGGAGGTCTGCATAGGAAATGTTGGGATATGTCTTAACTTTGTAACGCCATAAGATTCGTTTCAAGTGGATAAGTGTAGCTTTACTTGTGATTAAAATGCCAAAAGGTGATAGGAACTTGCTGGTTTAGACTTTCTTTTGCTTGACATGGTCATTGTAATCTAGGGCTTGGACTTGAGCACGGCAATGAGGTATGATGGATAGTTCCTACGCGGTGGTTGGTGAGTGATCCCTCGACTGTCCCAAAGTTACTTTTGAACTAATTCTTGCATTTATTACTCCATTGCATAACATTTGGGGTTCGGGTGTGTGCCATGACATAATTTGGCTCCAATGAGTTCCTGGAAAGTCTTGTGCTTAGAACCAATGTCTTCACTATTGTTTACACATTCTTTGGAGCACGATGGCTCCTTACTTCTGTTTCATGGTTACTTGATCTAAACGAGCATTGGATATTTAAGTACAAGAACTTCACTGGCTCACATGAGCAATAAATGAACATTTGATTACTGCATCATGACATCATATTAATGCTTTATTGTGAAATATACTTGGCTGTTGATTTTACTGGTCACTCGCTGAGCTTCTAGCTCACCCCCTATTATCTTCTTCTCCCCACAGGGATCGAGGTAAAGGAAGAACTTGTATTTGGATCTTTGTGTGGCTGGATGGCGTACATCTTGTATAGTTTAGTTTTGGTTTTGGTTTATGTACTTTTGGGCTTGTATAAATATTTGGAATTGAATCGGATGTAAATCTACATTTTACGCTTAGAACTAGTTTCCGCTTCGCTTATGATATGTAATTTTGGAGAATTGGATGTATTATTTGAGTTGTACCTTGTAATTTACTTGAGAAATGTAGTAAGTGAATGAGTCCCGGCGAGAGCTGGGCAGGCGGCCCGCTAAACCCTCTGGTACGCCTTAGGGGGAGGTGGGGTCGTTACAGTTATTTTTCAATCAAGTCCATAATTTTAATTCTAAATTTGTTAATGTTCATTGAATAATATAAATTGCTATTTGATTGTTCTAATTTCCTTATATTTTCTTGTTAAATACATTTGAAACATCAAATATATATGAATATACTTTTATTAATATTAACATGCTCTTAGATATTTTACATACAATATTTTAATTTTTAAATAATTTTTATTTATGACGTCATCTGGTTCAACCCCTAATCAAATCTGATCGAACTCATTTTGACTCCTGACTCTTAAGTTTGACCAAGTTGATACTTGATCCGAGTCTGAAAACATAGGGATTAAATAAGCAACTTGTTAGTGGTTGAAGCAATTGAGGAGAACAATTAAACCAATCATGGGTAGGAGGGAAATGATCATAAATTAATATATACAATTAATTAAACCAATTGTAGGAGAAATGATTATTAATTATTAAATTAATAATTATAAAGGAGTAAATGAATAGTTAATTAATTAGTTGAGATGGAATATTTGTGGGAGAAATGATATGTTGTTGCATGATTGTTTATCATATTTGCGGGTATAACATAAAGAAATTTTAAAAAATGCATTTGTAATAGTATTAGACCAAATTAATGTGAATGAATTGATGACATAATAACCGGAGTGCATATAGGTGAAATTTAATTAGACCATATTTGTCACTTCTAAATTTTCGACATTATCATCACATCACTTAATTATACTTTTATCATCTGATGAACATGTTGCCTATGTATTATCAACCAATAGCACAACTAACTTTCACCAATAACCAACCACAAACATTATAATAATATTAAAAAAGCTTTTAAAAGATCAACGTTTTTCACTTATTAAAATTTTATACCAATTTCTTCCGTATAAAAAGTGATTTTTTTTTAAATTCCACGTAAACTGAGTGTGCCCTTTATCACTAGTAATGCTAATGATATGTGTACTAATGTATACATGCTTGAAATCAAATATTCGTGTTGATTAGGCTATACAGAGATACAATAAAGAATATTTTTTAATAGGTGTAAATACAAAAATATAACTCCTCATTGTCTATTCCAAAAGTAGGACAGCAAGCAATCTTCACATTTTTTTTTCTTACCAATTTGATTTGTCAGGTATAATACCTCAAGAGGTTAGTAATCTTAGCAAGTTGGAACTACTAATCTTGGAGTCGAATAGGTTAAGAGGTCACATCCCATTGAAACTTTTCAATAGTTCAACTACACGACTTATTTCTCTCGCGGAGAATGATTTGTCAGGCAAGCTTCCGTCAAATATAGGTGCTTTCTTACCCAATCTTGAGGGACTCTACCTTGGGGGAAATGAATTCACTGGAAATATATTAACATCTATCTCAAATGCTTCTAGGCTCAGAATGCTAGACCTTGGTGTGAACCATTTTACTGGTGCAATTCCTCGTTCTCTTGGAAACTTGAGATTACTGGAACAGTTTGTTATATCACAAAATGATTTTTCTGAGGACTCGCTATCCAAAGAGTTGAGCTTCATCATATCCCTATCAAACTGCAAACATTTGAGAAGGTTGTGGATAAATGAGAATCCTCTTAATGGCTTCCTCCCAAAGTCTATTGGAAATCTTTCTAGCTCACTCGAATTCATTGATGCCACTCGTTGTGGAATTAGAAGTGAAATTCCAAATTCGATTGGTAATTTGAGCAACTTGATAGGGCTGAGCTTTGCAACCAATAGTTTGACAGGAGTAATTCCAACTACAATCAAATGGTTGTTGAAGCTTCAGATGATAGATCTAACTGACAACCAGATACAAGGAGCTATTCCAAGTGAGCTTTGTTATTTGTTGAACTTAGGAGGATTATATCTGGCAAAAAATAAGCTTTCTGGTGTGGTGCCTTCTTGTTTAGGAAATGTTACAACACTCAGATATGTTTATCTCAATTCTAACAATTTAAGTTCTGTGATACCAACAAGCTTTTGGAGCCTTAGAGATATTTTGGAGCTGGACATGTCTGGAAATTGTTTGACAGGTTCTTTGCCTGCGGAAATTGGAAACTTGAAGGCATTAGTCTATTTCAACCTTTCAAATAATCAATACTTGGGTGGGATAACTAGCACTGTTGGAACACTACAGGATTTGCAAGAACTCGCCTTGGAACATAACAAGCTACAAGGATTGATACCAGATTCCATGAAGAATATGCTGCAGTTACGGCATTTGGATCTATCTTTTAACAGTCTAGAAGGTGAAATTCCCAACTCATTACAGGTACTATCAGATCTCCAATATTTTAATGTGTCTTACAACAGATTGAGAGGACCGATTCCTCATGGAGGGCCATTCACAAATTTCATGAACCTATCTTTTCTCTCAAATGAAGCATTGTGTGGTGCTCCTTGGCTCCAACCTTGTACAAGTACATTTCAACATGAATCAGGGACAAAAAGGATAGTCATGATTGTTTTGTTGGCATCAGGTTCTGTCATATTAGCCTTGGTGATTTCAATTTTTTTGATGCGGTCAAAGTTGAGAAAGAAAACTCTAGCTCCGACTCAGAACTTGCTTCTCATGGCGATATTTGAAAGGGCATCCTTCCATGAACTTAGAAAAATAACAAATGGATTCAGCGAGAGTAACTTACTTGGCTCGGGGAGCTTTGGTTCAGTTTACAAGGGAATTCGCGAAAATGGGATGGTTTGGGCCATAAAGGTATTTGATTTGCAGCTAGAAGGTGCATTTAAAAGCTTTGACACAGAATGTGAAGTCTTAAGCTGCCTTCGTCATCGAAATTTAACTAGAGTAATTAGTGCTTGCTCTAGCCCTGACTTTAAGGCTTTGGTGCTTGAATATATGCCCAATGGATGCCTTGAGAAATGGCTTCATTCAAACCATCATTTCTTAAATATCAAGCAACGATTGGATATTATGATAGATGTGGCTTGTGGTTTGGAATATCTCCATTATGGTTATTCAACTCATATAGTTCACTGTGATTTGAAGCCTAGCAACATTCTACTGGATCAAGACATGGTTGGGCTTGTTTGTGATTTTGGAATTGCAAAGTTGTTGGGAGATGAAGAATCTGTGGTACAAACAAAGACTCTTGGTACATTTGGATATATTGCCCCAGGTGACTTTTCTTGATTACAATTTCGAATTTTTTATGTCATTCAAATTAATGTTTCAACCTTCAATATAAGACTTTAACAATGAGTTTCAAACATTGATGCTAGAATATGGATTGGAAGGATTGGTTTCAACAAGTAGTGATGCTTACAGCTTTGGGATTACATTGATGGAAACATTTACGAAAAGAAAGCCGAAGGATAAGATGTTTACAGAGGAGTTAAGCCTCAGGCGTTGGGTACAAGATTGCTTACCGGATTCCATAATTCAGGTTATCGATATAGATTTACTTCATCATGAAGGTGGACTGGTACAAAGGAAGATTGAATGCACATCATCTATCTTGCAACTTGGTTTAAGTTGTACAACATATGCTCCTGAGGAGAGAATAAACATGAAAGAGATTCTAAGAGCGCTCCAGAAGATCAAACTTCAGTTTATCAAAGATGTCGCACCTTGAAGCAGGTATAAACCATTATTTATGTGATATTCCAATAGCAACTTTTTCTTCAATCTTACGGTATAACAAAAGCTTAATCCAAGGATTACTATTCATTCAAGTAGTACTTACGTTTTTCTCCTGAATACGTTGCAGAGTTCTGAGGTGCAAATGTATTTGGGGAATTCTTAGTCTTGACTTTGTGCATCACCGAAATGCTTATGGTTCAAAACAGGAATGAGATATGTTGTATTTACCAAAAAGTTTGTTTACAGATATGGAGACCTCAAGTTCATAATCCCATTTTATATGTTATGAAAGCCCAAGCATTTTACTTGGTGTTTTTGTTTGACATACATATATAGCAATTAAGTTGATTATTTACTTTCAGTTATTGATCCATCTTTCCCTTTTTCAATTTTTGCAAATAAATGAGAAACAAATTGATCGTCTATATATGTCACCGTGTAGAGATACACATAGGCATATGTATTTGTAAATACAGAGCATGCATATGGCATATAGATTCATATATTTATTTTGTCGGTCTGTCTAGGGTGCTCAATGGGTGCACTCGTTAAGATGTATTAGAAATATAAAATTAATTAGAAAAAGTGCAAAAATGCAAAAGGATTAATTAGAAAAAATGTATAAATGTAAGGGATGGTAGTAATTGTTAGTATGTATATATACATGATAGATTGGATGGAATGTAGATGTGTTAATGAGTGTCGATTGGACATGCGTTAAAAAAAACTTATTTTATTTCAAATTACATTTTAAAGGTGCACAGTACAGGGAGAGCAAAGTAGTTTCATGTCCAACAATTACTACCTAATAGAAATTAATAACACTTTTTAAGGGTTACCTGAAGCTCAAATTTTTAATTGGTGTTGACGATGGTGGGAGATTGTGAATAATAACGATGTACCATTTCCTTGAGCTGTAGGAATATATATTTTTTCTTGTGTGGGAACATTTGTTAAATAGCTCTATTTTGAAAATTACTTTCGTTGGAGCTCTACACTAGATTGTAGGTGATTTGGGAACATTTCATTCATGCATTTTCTTTGACGTTGGAGATTCCCCATCTAATTCATACATTCCTTTGACATTGGAGATTAAAAGAATTCAGCCGTTTCCATCCCCTCCGGGTTTTTTTTTTAAAAAAAATATCATAATTTCTTTAAAATCTGCACTAATGACAAAAAATACGTCATCAAACATACACGGATATCAAAGAACAGATCTGAAAAATAATAAAAATTACATTATAAATCTCCAAATTTAAAAAATGAGTTGAAATAATTATAGTTCCATGGACATCTGTATATGCTTCCAATCGCCAAATTGGCTGATTAATTGCTCATAGAATCAAATTTGGATTCTGAAATGCTCTTTATTTCTCCATGCCAAGTCAGTAAAAAATTCTTCAGACCATCAAAGAAAAAGAAAAAAAAAATTTATGCAGAGGAATATAGGATTAGTTTTTATTCTTAGCATTTCTGAAAGGTTTAATTTTTAGTTTTGGGACTCATGACTTAAATGTATAGAGTCCATGACACACTTGATATTTGATGCGTGATGGATGGATGGGCCATGGATCCATGTATGGTTGTTTTCCTGTTTGTTGCTTAGAACCGTTTGGGCTACAGAATTCAAGTGAGCCCATTCAGTGCTTTAGTATTTTGAAAAGCATTCTCTCAATGGATTTTGGTGTTGTTTAGTAATTCTTCTATTTTGTTAATTTTGGCAAAGGAATTGATAGTTTTACAATAAATTCTTGTCAACTGTGTAAACTTATTGGCCAAAACTGAAACATGTGAAAAAATTTTAGGCTACAAATAATCTGAAATAACACAATTAAGGTATGCAATGAAATGATAGTTATTCACTACACACAATTAAGGTGTGCATTGGTATCAAAACCAAGTATGCTTTTCATCCACATATCCACTATGGTTACAAAGAGAAAGAAATAAGGGTGCTGCATGGTGCAATTAATTGGAAAGGAAAGAAAAAAAAAACACACACACACACACACACACAAGTGATGATAGAGTTCACGGTGCAATTGGAACTTGAAATTGTAGAGGCGTGTAAGAAAAAAGATAATAACTACAACAGGAAGAAATTTTTTTTTTTTTTTGGGGAGGGGGGAAGGTGAAGACCTTTAGCAGGTCTAGGTCTTGGGTCAAAATCTCCAATCTATTTCTCGCTTCTTTCCATCCAATTAACAGGAAGGTTATAAGAAAAAAGAAAATAGTTGCTGCAGGCCTAAGTCAAGTCAGTGATGGTAGTGACTGGAGCCAGAAAACTCAGATAATTACTTATCTTTCTCTACACTTCACTTTAGAAAAGTCAGATGGAAAGAAGAGACATAGATTTCGACCCTTGTGGTCTTCGTCAAGATGGTAAAATTAGGTGACTTTAGTATCAACCCCGGATTAGGGTTAAATAGATTCAAATGACAAGAAAAGGTGTTTAAAAGTCTCCATAACTATGTATCACTATCTGGAAAGAAGAATCCGCTTACCACGAAGTCTAACATGAGGAATAAATCTTCCTTGGTAGGCAGGAAATATCTTGCAAGTGACTGATTGAAATGCACGTAGATTCTGAGCAAAATATAGAGCAAAAATTTTAATAAATACCTTAAAGTGCTCTTATCTTACAAAGTTCAATTTATTTTTCTAAACAAAAAGAGTGTCAAGTTTTTCATGTCAATATTTGTTATTTGATAATTAATTATAACAATAAATCTTTTGCTGTAATATGGTATTTTTCATAATGCTTTACTAGGAATATAAATTCTTTTTATGATAGAGAAAAAAGTGCTATTTTGTTTCTCTATTTTGTTTCTTTTAAAGTTTATGGACTATTTTTTTAATAAAAATTTATGGACTAGTTTAGTGGTGGAACTATCATAATTTGGTAGTGATTTTAGGCCATTTTGTTTTAAGCTACAAAAAATATTGGAGGATATTAAAAGTTATCAAAAAAATATTACTCGTTTAAAGTTTAATTTGGATAGATATTAGGGACAACATTGATAGTTCTTCTATACTTCTAATGAAATATAAGAGAAATGAATTGGAAGGAAAAAGGCAAACAAAATAATTAAATCCATCCTTTGCATAAACATGGCAACAAAAGATTCTTATTAAAATTATTAAGGATAGTGTTGTCATTTTAAATGGACAAGAGAGGTATGTGTAATTTTTTGAAACCTTAGGGGAGCCAAGTGAAATTATCAGAAACCTTAAGGGAGGTTTCTGAAACATAAATGCATTTATCACACACTTGACTCAGGCCATGTTACAAACTTTAAATTCCCCGTATTTAAGTCCTCGGCATTATTGTTGAAGTTTTTTTTCGAAAATAAAGATTTTGGCATCATCCAAGTGGAAATGTGATGGATATAACGGTAGAAATAAATTAAAATCTCAAATTTTGACACTTTTTTATTGTTGAGGGACCAATTCAATATTTGAAATAGATAAAGGACCAATAGTTTGATCACTGGAATAGTTAAGGGGCTCCCTAAGTGGTTCACCCCAGAAAATAAAATCCAAAACTTCAAGTTAGTTTTTAACAAAAACAAAATTCAATATTGAAGTACAATTATACATAGTGCGAAAAAAAACCTATGAGTTCTTAAAGTTTTTGAAGACATTACACGTAACATTTTAGTATAAATTGCAAACGATCCCATGATTTTTTTTTTTTAAGAACATGTTTACGTACAACAGTTAGTTGGGTAAAATTTGAAGTCTTGAATCTACCGTTACACCAGGAAGACGTTCTCACAAATTTTGTTTTAGATGAATCCACAAAAGTGAATGTTAGATTTTCCATGCATTTGTGGGGTAGAAGATAATTAAAGTCCAGTTGGGGAAGTTCTAGTAACATGGAGCCATTTACGACTCTGACCATTAAGCAATGAACAGAAGTATATAGGCCATCTTCTATGCTGGGTTAAGCGTGGACTGGATTCATACGAGAGTATTATGGTCCAATGCCTTTTGGTCAATTGGAAAATGCAAACTTTAATAGCTTCCCTTCTCAGTTTGTGGTCTTTCTTGAAAGGAAATAGCAGAAATAAAATGAATAACGCGTCAATTCTTGACTTGGGACCGGGTGAGAAGTTTTTTGGTGCGACTGTTTTCTTTCCACATAATAGACACTTAGACAAATTAGGGCCCCTCATGAGGCAAGATAGTTTGAGGATTAAGACACTTGAACGAGTCTTCAGTCTTCTCTTCTTTTTCCATTTAGGACGTGTTTGATTCAAATTCTGGAATCAAAATTGAGAATGGAATTGCAGAGCTCATTATGAGTATATATCTTGGTTATTTTCCCTTACTGTAACACTTTTTGAATTTTACTTACAAACATTGATGTTTTTATCATAAATTAAATGTTTGAAAGTAAAATACCCATAAATAGCCGATACTTTAAATAGATAATGCGTACTGCATATAGTTTAGCATGCAAATAGTTTGTTAATTAGTTGGTTAGTTAATTAGTTAATTAGTTTAACATGCAAATAGTTTGTTAGTTTTGGAGAGACAATAGCTTTAGTTAGTTAGTTAATTAGATAAATAGTTAATTAGTTAATTAGTTTAACATGCAAATAGTTTGTTAGTTTCGGATAGACAACAGCTTTAGTTAATTAGTTAAGCAGTTAATTAGTTAAGCAGTTTTCTTTCCACATAATAGACGGTTAGACAAACAAATTAGGGCCCCTCATGAGGCCCTAATTTGAACAAGTCTTCAGTCTTCTCTTCTTTTACCATTTAGTGTTTGATTCAAATTCTGGAATCAAAATTGAGAATGGAATTGCAGAGCTCATTATGAGTATACATCTTGGTTATTTTCCCTTACTTGTATGGTTTTAGGTAGAATTTCATTGTCTTTATCCCCTCTCTTTTCTTTGATTCATCCTTCACTGATTACCTTCCAAATCTGAAATAGAAAATAAATATAATGAAACTGGCTCAAGTGTAGTCTAATTAACCTAAACGCATTGATCATACAATAGACTGAGGTCATGCAATGTACTATAAATTCCACGTTTTCAAGTCCTTAGTATTATTGTTGAAGTTTTTCGTCCAAAATAAAGACTTTGGCAGCATCTCGGTGGAATACCTTATATGGCCTATAATTAATTATTTAATCCAAGAATTGTTGCATTTCAATTGAGAGTGATCTAAGACGAAAACCCTGTACGAGTTAAACCAAGTTTTCTTATTAGTTGGTTGCTTGGGTTAAATTCCTTTTAAGACAAAATGGGCAGAAGGTACTAAGAAAGTACTAAGGTGCCAAGTCCCATTTGGGCTCCAATCCGAGGGGAAAAAGACATGTTGGCTGTGCGGCACAACCGCAGGAATAACGCTTTAGACTTCGAAGTAAAGCTGCTAATCGAGCTGAGTCGAGCTCGAGCACATGATAATCAAGCTCGACTCGAACCTCTAATCGAGCTCGCTCGATTAGTAATTCGAGCTTCACAAGCTGTTCGAGATCGATTCGGTGTACTCGGTCGAAAACTCGAACTCGAGTTCAAAATCGATCCGAGCTTATCGAGTTCGAAACTCGAGCTCAAGCTCGTTTGGGAGATGAACATTAGGGCAAGATCGAAAGAGGAAAGAAAAAATTAGGGCTAGAAATGGGAGAATGAATTAAGTAAAAGTATCAAATACACAATGAAATGATGCTAATGACCCTACTATTCGAGCCTGTCAAGCTTAAACGAGTCGAACATAGCTCGGCTCGTCTATTAAATGAGCCTAAAGTTGAACTCGAGCTCAGCTCGTTTCTCTCAGTAAACGAGCCGAGTCGAGCCCTTATCGAGCCGGATCGAGCTCGGCTCGCGAGCTACCCAGTTCGATTAACAGCTCTACTTCGAAGTCTAATGGATCCTTTTATCTTGATAAAGTAAATTTTAATCTAGTATTGAAAGTAGTTCAATGTTTTTTTCCATATTTTTTTTAGTACAGTATCATTAAAACTTTTCATCCGGGCTCTTTTTTATTTGTTTATTTATTTTCAAATTTTTAATACGAAGATAGTAAGTTGTCAAATGTTTCACATAAAGTTAGTAAACATGGAGAAATATATATTTACTCCCAATTGTAGGATAATTAACCATATCTGATTGAGATTGGTTTTTTCCCCCCTAAATATGTTGCATTTTATCCTTAGTAGTCAGGGTATAAGGAAATTTTAAAAATTGAGAAAAATTTGTATAAGGAAATTTTAAAAACTGAGAAAAGTTTATCAATAGTACGTATTGTTGAAAGATAAACAAAATTACTTAATATTCGAATCGAGTTTAACTCAATAAGAAATCATTTGAATTTGGTTCGTCAATTAATCAAGACAAATATGAATAGAATTTTGCATTCAATAAAGTTTAAAACTCAGCTTGAATTTGGTTTGATTAGTATGAATCTTGAAATATACGCAAAAAATTCAATCTACTCAATCTTGACTCAAGTTTGATATGATAAAAGCTTGTTTCAATTCGACTCAATGTATAAGTAAGTCAAAGTTGAACATAATTTTGACTTATTAAAATCACTAAGTAAGTTTAAACGTTAGATTATTCGGCTTGATTAAATTTTTTTTTTTACATCCTAAAGCATGGAGTGCTACATT
This sequence comes from Coffea arabica, assembly GCF_036785885.1. Taxonomy (NCBI): domain Eukaryota; kingdom Viridiplantae; phylum Streptophyta; class Magnoliopsida; order Gentianales; family Rubiaceae; genus Coffea; species Coffea arabica. The sequence goes on along the minus strand of NC_092331.1, from coordinate 53,884,669 downwards.
GGATTTATATATTGCATGTTTAGTCACAAAAAAAAAAAATGCATCTTCTTCTATCCTATATAATGATGTCACAAAAATCATCTTCCGAATCAACTGGTCCCGCACTTCTGCCTCTGTTTGCAACTGGACCGGAATCACTTGTAATACTCGTCATTTATGGTACATATTTCTTTTATTTTAAAGTGTTTAATTATTAATACAAGTAATAAATAAATAAATAGAACATTTTAGCCATTAATTATTCATGGTGCAAAACAATACATTTGAATATTATGCGAAATTTGAGAACAGCTATGAAAAATATAAGATGCCTGTAACAAACTAACAGGATCAATAAATGAAATAAAAAGTGAGAGAAAAAGAAGAAAAATAAGTTTAATCAGTTTTTGTATGTTTTCTATTACAGAATTCCTACTACACATCTAACAAAATTTCAATCTAATTTGCAAATCATTTCATTTTAAAACTCTTAGTTTTAGTATTTATAACTTGAGGTACTATAATGATCCAAATTCGAATTATTATAGACCAAAATTGAAAAGCCAAAACTGATGACTAATGGCAATTTGATTATTGCTATTGGTAAAATCAGAAACATTGAGAATCAAATTTGTTTTAGTTGAAATATTAGGACCAATTTGGTACACGAGCCAAACATTGATGATTCATAGTTCATTTTTCCTTTTTCTTCTTTTTCTTTTTTCAAAACGATTCTAGTCTTGTATTGATCATAAAATAAGCTTTACAGATTGGAGTAAAGGCCCCTCGTATCTATATAAAAAGTGCTTAATAGCGCAGAGGATTGATCCATTCCTCATCGTGTAAAATGCCCAAAATATAGTCACTAATTCTATTACTAACATTCTTAGTCATAAAGCAAAAAGAGCACATATGAATTGTGAAACAGAGCTTTCAAATTAAGTATATCCTCAACTAGAGCGTGCATTTTAATATTTGATTCATAGTTCATATTTCGCTTTATTTGATTCCGTGAGTTGGGCTTGAGCCATCCCCGTCCCCTCTCCCTCAGTTCCATCCCACATCGATAGAGAGAGGTGTGTGTGTGTTGGATATAAGCTCCTTGATGCAACCCGGAAGTCAGCATATGCCTTTTGGGTTGGGTTGTGGGTTCAGTTTATATCTGGTGTGCGTGTGTTTCTTAACTAAGGTATGAGAGTTGTGCTTGAGCAGAGTCACTTATAGGGGTAAACGTAATTTGGTCAACCGAAGGGCTCATTTCGTCATTTAACCAAATGACAAACGTGATTAACCCACTTACACCGTAGACTAGATTCATACAAAAGTTTCCAGTCAACTGCCTTCATTAATAGCTTCTTTTGTTGGGTTGCCATCCTTCTTGGACGGAAACAAGCACAAATAAGTGAATAGAATGCTAAAGCACCGGATTGCTTGTCATATCAATTGCTCAAAAATTGAAGAATACATAAAAAAAAGATAGTTTCAAATTGTGACAAATTAAAAACATAAGTCTCAGAGGTAGAATCAAGCTATATATTAATTCACCAAATTGAGAAACAGATTTTCCATAAATTACTTCCTGTTTTGCCAGCGTAATATAGAGAAATCTAAAAGAAGAAAAGCATTTAAACTAGCAAACATATCAAAATAGAGCCTAGTTGAACAAATGAGGATCTTCAATTTGTCAAAACCCTGTCACTTCCTCGTGGAAACATTTTAACTCAACCCCAAGCATATGCCTATATAAGTCCTGCCCAATGTCACAATGTATGCTCGTGTTTTATTTACCTTTTGTTTGGCATTCCTCAAGTTTTATTTGCCTCTATAAGCAATGCAGACAACTTATTTTCTTGTCCTCGGTGCCATAGTGTTGCATTTTGTCACAACTAGCTCAGCTAGCATAATTGTAGCCAACAACCATAACAACAGTGCTAGTGATCTGAATGCTCTTCTTGCCTTCAAAGCCACCATTTTCGATCCTCAAAGGATTATCCCAACCAACTGGTCCACTTCTTCCTCTGTTTGCAACTGGATTGGAATCACTTGTAATGCTTGTCATCACAGAGTCGCAGCCATTGACCTTTCTTACATGGGAATTGCGGGAACGATACCTCCACAATTGGGAAATCTTTCTTTTCTCGTCAGGTTGAATGTTATGAATAACAGCTTTCATGGACATCTTCCAACCGAGCTATCTGGTCTGCGACGATTGAAGTACATCAACTTGGAAGGTAATAACTTTGAGGGAGAACTTCCGTCATGGTTGGGAGCTTTAACTGCACTCCGATACTTATCCTTCCGAGATAACAGATTTTCAGGTTCATTATCAGGCAGGCTCTCTAATTTCACAAAGTTAGAGACCATCAGGTTGGGTTTCAACTTTTTTACTGGAAATCTTTCCGAAGAATTCAGCGCTCTACCGAAATTGACAGTTTTGGACATTCAACATAACCAACTTGCAGGCCCTCTGCCACAGGCTCTGTTTAACCTCTCCTCATTGCAAATAATTGGTTTTACGAATAATAGCTTATCGGGCTACCTTCCAGCACATATCTGCGATCATCTCCCACAACTCCAAGGGCTTTACTTATCACTTAATAACTTTGAAGGTGAAATTCCATCAGGCATCGGAGAATGCTCAGGACTCCAAGTTTTATCCTTGTCTTACAACAAATTCCGAGGATATATACCAAATGGAGTTTGGAATCTAACCACGCTTACACAAATATATTTGGGTGTGAACGACCTGACAGGTAAGCTGCCAACTTCAAGCACCAATAGATTTATTGCTTGTTGGGTTGTGAGTTTACATGCTTATGTGTGGAGAAACACTTCAACTTGATGTTTAAGTAGACTGGATATAAGCAATGATTCCTTCTTTTCGGCCCCATTCTGTACGTTATCTTTATTTATTTCAAACTGAATTGTTAGTTTGCAATGTTTTGATGTTTTTGTATGTCAACTTTTTCATCTTTATTTTGTCAACGTTTTGAAATAAGATCTATTTTATTATTGCATTATCAGAAGAGTTTTCTCTAAGATTTATTTATTTTATTATTTCTCCAAACGTTCTTAGATGGAAGACATCATCATATTCAAAGTACTTGTGCCAGTGGAAATATTTGTACGTCCCACCAATTATTTCATTAGCATCGAATATTACAATTCTTGAAGTTCAAAAAACAGGAAAAAAGAAAGTACATAAATACAACAAGCCAACACATAATTCAAATTACATGAAAATATTTATTATCATATGCTAAGTTCATGAATACTAGTAACATGGATTAACTTTACCAAAAAAAAAAAAGCATGGATTTACTTGAACTCGTCTTTATCATTCTGTATCAAAAACTTGCTGGCTTGTAAATCATAATGATCAATACTTGCATCCACTATGTGTCTGTCTTCTCATTACTTCCCTTTCTCACCAAATTGTTTCAAGTCAAATGACTCATTTTTTCTTACCAATTTCATTTGTCAGGTATAATACCTCAAGAGGTTGGTAATCTTAGCAAGTTGGAAGTACTCAAGTTGGACTTGAATAGGTTAAGAGGCCCTATCCCGCTGAAACTTTTCAATAGTTCAACTGTACGAGTTATTTCTCTCGGGCAGAATGATTTATCAGGCGAGCTTCCATCGACCATAGGTGCTTTCTTACCCAATCTTGAGGAACTCTACCTTGGGAGAAATGAATTCACTGGAACTATACTAACGTCTATCTCAAATGCTTCTAGGCTCAGAATGCTAGACCTTGGAAGTAACCATTTTACTGGTGCAATTCCTTATTCTCTTGGAAATTTGAGATTATTGGAATTCTTGGGTATATGGCAAAATAATTTTTCTGAGGACTCGCTATCCAAAGAGTTGAGCTTCATCATATCCCTATCAAACTGCAAACATTTAAGAAGGTTGTGGATAGATGAGAATCCTCTTAATGGCTTCCTCCCAAAGTCTATTGGAAATCTTTCTAGCTCACTCGAATCCATTTATGCCACTGGTTGTGGAATCATAAGTGAAATTCCAAGTTCGATTGGTAATTTGAGCAACTTGATAGGGCTGAACTTTGCAACCAATAGCTTGACAGGGTTAATTCCAACTACAATCAAATGGTTGTTGAAGCTTCAGAGGATAGATCTAACTGACAACCAGATACAAGGAGCTATTCCAAGTGAGCTTTGTTATTTGTTGAACTTAGGAGGATTATATCTGACAAAAAATAAGCTTTCTGGTATGGTGCCTTCTTGTTTAGGAAACGTTACAGCACTCAGATATGTTGATCTCAATTCTAACAATTTAGGTTCTATGATACCAACAAGCTTTTGGAGCCTCAGAGATATTTTGGAGCTAGACATGTCAGGAAATTATTTGACAGGTTCTTTGCCTGCTGAAATTGGAAACTTGAAGGTATTAGTCTATTTGAACCTTTCAAATAATCAATATTCGGGTGAAATGCCTAGCACCATTGGAGCACTACAGAATTTGCAAGAACTCTCCTTGGAACGTAACAAGCTACAAGGATTGATACCGGATTCCATCAAGAATATGTTGCAGTTACGGCATTTGGATCTATCTTTTAACAATCTGGAAGGTGAAATTCCCAACTCATTACAGGTACTATCAGATCTCCAATACTTTAATGTGTCTTACAACAGATTGAGAGGACCGATTCCTCATGGAGGGCCATTCGCAAATTTCACGAACCTATCTTTTCTCTCAAATGAAGCATTGTGCGGCGCTCCTTGGCTCCAACCTTGTACAAGTACATTTGAGCATGAATCAAGGACAAAAAGGATAGTCATGATTGTTCTGTTGGCATCAGGATCTGTCATATTAGCCTTGGTGATTTCAATTTTTTTGATGAGGTTAAAGTTGAGAAAGAAAATTCTAGCTCCGACTCAGAACTTGCTTCCCATGGCGACATTTGAAAGGGCGTCCTTCCATGAACTTAGACAAATAACAAATGGATTCAGCGAGAGTAACTTACTTGGCTCGGGGAGCTTTGGTTCAGTTTACAAGGGAATTCGTGAAAATGGGATGGTATGGGCCATAAAGGTATTCGATTTGCAGCTAGAAGGTGCATTTAAAAGCTTTGATAGAGAATGTGAAGTCTTAAGCTGCCTTCGTCATCGAAATTTAACTAGAGTAATTACTGCTTGCTCTAGCCTTGACTTTAAGGCTTTGGTGCTCAAATACATGCCCAATGGAAGCCTTGAGAAATGGCTTCATGTAAACCATCATGTCCTAAGTATCATGCAAAGGTTGGATATCATGATAGATGTGGCTTCTGGTTTGGAATATCTCCACTATGGTTATTCAACTCCTATAGTTCATTGTGATTTGAAACCTAGCAATATTCTCTTAGATCAAGACATGGTTGGGCATGTTTGCGATTTTGGAATTGCAAAGTTGTTAGGAGATGGAGAATCTGTGGTACAAACAAAGACTCTTGCTACATTTGGATATATTGCCCCAGGTGACTTTTCTTGACTCAAATTTCGAAATTTTTATATCATTCAAATTAATGTTTCAACTTTCAACATAAATTTGCTGAACCTTTTAAGAAAAAACATAAATTTGCTGAACCGATACCAATACTTGACTTTAACAACGAGTTTCAAATTTTGATGCTAGAGTATGGACTGGAAGGATTGGTTTCAACAAGTTGTGATGTCTACAGCTTTGGAATTACATTGATGGAGACATTTACAAAAAGAAAGCCTAAGGATGAGCTGTTCACAGAAGAATTAAGCCTCAGGCGTTGGGTACAAGATTGCTTACCAGATTCTGTGATTCAGGTTATAGATGTAGATTTACTTCATCCTGAAGACGGACTGGTGCAAAAGAAGATTAACTGCATATCATCTGTCTTGCAACTTGGTTTAAGTTGTACAACAGATGCTCCTGAGGAGAGAATATACATGAAAGAAGTTCTAAGAGCGCTACAGAAGATCAAACTCCAGTTTATCAAAGACATCACACCTTGAAGCAGGTATAAAACCAATAATCCAATAGCATCTTTTTTTCTTCAATCATATGGTATATCAAAAGCTTATTCCAAGGATTATTATTCATTCAAGTAGTACTTATGTTTCTCCACTCAATACATGGCAGAGCCCTGAGGTGCAAATGTATTTGAGGAATTTTTTGTCCTGACTTGGTGCACCGCCGAAATGCTTAAAGTTCAAGGAAGGAATGAGATATGTTAATGTATTACCAAATAATTGTTTACAGATATAAAGACCTCAAGTTCATGATCCCAGCTTATATGTCATGAAACGCCAAGCATTTTACTTGGTGCACGACTCGAGCGATTTACAACACGGACGAGTTTCATACTTTCAGTAGATATCCAACAGCAAGAACAAACAAACGAGACCATCGTCAGAAATGACTCTAGGTGGCTCCTTGTTATGGATGTTAGACGGCCATGTAAGGTGATCCGCGCTCAGAATAGTCAGCAGCAACACCATCACCGCCTCTGTAATGCCCAAACCCCAATTATCCAAAAGTTTTCTAGCCAATTGAATATTATGTATAAGTAAGGGGTTATTTTATAAGTCTGATATAAATTTGAGTGCCAAAGTGCAAATTGATATGGATATATACAAGAAATTGGAAGAATTTTGTGTTAATAACCAAGAACACTGGGAGTTCTAAATCAGTTTTGCTACTAACAGTCACCTCTGCGCAGCTTTGGAAAATTAGGCATCACTTGGTATAGAAAAGTCAAAATTGAGTTCCATTAATTGCGTTTAAAACTAAATTCAAAAACCTTTCTAATGGTATAAAATTTCATCTTCGGTTTGTTGCCTATTAATACCAGATAATTGGTAAAAAAATCAGAAGCTGCATAGTTAAGGACTAAAAACTGCACTAAATTATGGTCCAACTTAAGGCCCCCTATTGATGGAATCGCTAAATGATTCCTCTGAAGATATTTAGTAGTCTGAGTTTAGTTTCTAATGCTACCAATTTTGTAGTGATTCCATATATATAACTTAGAGGTGGCAATTTGTCCCATATTCTAATGGGTACCCATGCCCAAAAGGACTTTGGACGGGATGGGAATTGTAATTTGATATTGGGTTTAAAATGCGATGCATCCCAATTGTACCAATTATTTGATGGAAAATGTTAGGAAATACTTGGGTACCCATTGGGCCAAAATATCTTCCCAAAAAATTTCATTTATCCAAAAATTCATCTCTGATTTTTTTTCCCAAAAATCTGATTTTTTTTCACTTCCATTTTCTTTCTTTTCCTTTCTTCACTTTCCTACAAAAGAAAACCAATTAAGTAAAAATGATTTCATTTAAACAACTTAAAAAAAATAATGATAACAATAAAAATAAAATGAATTGATAAAATTTTGGTGTCTACAAGAATCAATGCTTTACTAACAACTGTTGGCACCCATTATGTTGATTTTATGCTAATTGTTGAACTATCTACATAGATTTCTATATGCAACCCTGTTATCAATTTTTAATCAAATTCTTCGTTTCTGTGCTAGCTTTATTCAGCATTTAATGTGAATTTCTTTTGTATCAAATTTTGGAAATTTTAAGAATGTCAGTAAGAATGAATTTGGTGTTAAAAAATCTTATTTCTAATCCTTGTGTTAGACAACATTATGGGTAAGGTTGGAATATGGCTGTATATCTATCTTTTCCTTTATTTGTTAATCCAATTTTTGGTTTAATCCAGGGAGAAGATATGTTCATTCTTACCAAAAATGTTATGTCCTTTTAAAGTAACTGTTGATCGTTTTAAAGTGTAAATGAATTCAGGAAAATATAAATTCACAATAAGATCAAAAGAAATTTAACAAATAAAAATATTAAAGTTATATAAAAAAAAAAGAATTAAAGGAAAAAATATAGAAAATAGATTTGGGTATTGGGCGGTATCAATCTAAACCCATCCTAAAGTGATCCCGCCCAAGTTAGTCCCAAAGCACATATGAGTAAGATTAAACTCAAATCCATATGATTCGATTCCATTTTGAACCCAAGTAAATCCCGCCCCATCCCCCCATTTTGCCACCTCTAATATAACTTGAGTTATGTGTGTTTAAATAAGGACTGCATTTGCTGAAATTCCTAACCTACACAGCATGGGAGCTGGAAAGTGTACTAATTTTTTATTGAATTTAAACTAGTGTAGGATCCAAATCTTTGAGATGTGTCTCCTAATGATTGTTAGCACTTCAAGTCTACTTTGTAGCAGCCCAAATTTTACAATTTTTTGGCACATATAGCTTTAGCTATGTCCATTCAATTGAATACTGTCGGTGTTGAATTTCTCAAGTAAGCACTTGTACTTTTAGGCGTTTCGAGTGATTGAATTGTGGGTTTGGCCTGTCACCTGTATAAAGTAGCCGTAACATATTCTTTAATTGAAAGGCTAAGTGAAAAGAGGACAAGATTCACAAATTATAATTAAAAAATAATTAAATATGAATTCATGCATAGTTATGCATTATATATGTAATACACAAGTAATGTGTTAATTGTAATTTAATTTTGTGAAATAATTTTATTCAATGTTATATATTTTATTAATATGCTTGATTCAATAGCGATACTGTTGGGCTACTTACTGAGCAAGTGGATACGCACTCCACTTAATTTCCTCTCCTGCAGATAAGAATCAAATCTGAGAAGGCTTGAAAACTAGTTTTGATCATGCTACATTCTTAGAGTTAAGTTTTGTAAATTGTAGCATGTTCGCCTTTTGTACTCTGGTTATGTATATCAATTGTGAACTTACAATGAGATTTACAAGTGATTTTTTACATTTGAAAACGTCCAAATAAAGGATTTTTAGAAGTTGACAAGTGGGAGTTATCGAGGTTTTCGGGTTGTGACACAGCACATGTTGAAATCCAAGTAGCACATTTTGGATGGAGAGATATTTTGGATAAATAGTCCTTTAATAAATTTGAGCTAATGCATAAATCTCTTATTAAAAAATCTACAATAATAAGTTGTCAAATGAATGAAGAGTAGATCAAATGAGTAGCTAGATGAATGGAAGATGGTGTTTTAAGCTTTGAACTCCAACCGCTGATCAAAAGATACAAAAGTACAATAAAAAAAAAAAAAAAGGGATTCTTTTCATTTGATTATTTGAGCTAATTTTAGATTTTGGTTTTGAAAAGTAATTTTTTAGATGTTCTTGTTGACTTTTGTATTTAGGATTTAAATTTTTTCAATAACAAAGAAAAAGATCAACACAAAAGTAGAATTAGCTGATTTTGATTAATCAACATTTTGAAAAACACATAGCAAATAAAATAGCTCCGAAATCAAGTGTTTTTTTTTTTAAATACAAAAACGAAGCAGGCTATTTGGTGGCGATTTTTGTGGATATTCGACAAATGGCCTTTTGTCTTTAATCTGTATGGACAGTTGAACTGAACAAAATCATGTAGTTAAACTTATCAATCGGCTATTATTCCATGGGCTTAAAGTGGAAAATCACAAAACCGTTTATCTGGGCCGTCCTATTCCCACTTGTAAAGCCCAAAAAGGGGAAGCTAATGAAAGTTAACTTAATCGACTGATTTTTCAGATTTGTCCGTGTCTTACGAACTCGATGATGGGCAGAGATGGTGACTTTCCTTCGTGCAATTAAGTTGGGATTTTGCAGTAATCTTGACTTTGTTTTTGCTAAATGAACGTGAATTAGTTTAAAGTTGAATAAAATTGCATGTCAAATTAAGGTCTTATTTACTAATCCAATTGTTTACTTAAATTTAATGGGTCAAAATCTTAGAATGTTCAGAAATGGTTGATAACAAATATAAAACATTTTAATTAATCAAGTGGCTCTTAATTGTTTAAGTAAAACTTACTCCAACAAATAAGTAATAAACCGTTCACTTATTAGTTAATACAAAATATGCTCAAAGGTTAAGATTCTAATAATTAACAATTTAACCACTTAACTGATTCATATTTCAGATTCAAATTTTAGATTTTAGATTTTAAATTTCAATTTTATCAAATGCATTCTAAGTTTAATTCTTGCAGTCTCTCCACCCTACCCTTATTATTTAGAGAATCCAATACTAGTTTTCCCTCCATGTAAAGGAAGAAATTGATTGAAATAGTCACCTCTAGGTAAAAATGACCACCAATAACATCAAAAGCGGTATATCAGTTTTCACTTACCAATCAGCTTTAGCTCAATAGGATGAAGTCGTCTCCAGGTCAATGAGGTATCAAGTTCAAGCTCCACTTAAATGTACACTCCAAAAAAAAATCGCTTTTATTTTATTTTATTTTTTTCTTTTTTGGGCCTAATTTGTCAATTGTCATGTTTGGATCACCATTTTGAACTGATTGATTCATGTCCCCCACTTTGGAGATCATGATACACATGATACTTACTACTTAGATTTGTTAAGGAATATACATGCTTTTAGCCTTGATATGATTTGTCCCAGCATGATTAGGATAAGTTTAAAGCAAATGGTAGGATGTGCTATAAAAAGATAGATTGTACAATCTCACCTAATCCACATACTTGAGAACTGGAAGAATAATTCACATAAAGCAAGTACAGTGGATATGTGATAAAGAGAAGATTCTACACAATTCAAATATACAACCTACGCACTTGTCTTATGGTCTTCATTTTTATACCCCTGCATCCATTTTGAGATTGTCTTTTTCTGATTATTGTTACAAATTGCAGCTAAAAGTAGAGGGAATGTGGGAATATTGCCTTGATTCTTGTCAAAGCCATTAGTATTTATATTTTGCGGTGTCGACAGGGGAAGAGTTTCTCAGATAATGTCTGGACTATATACATGCATGCCTCATTTCTTAATTGGGTCAAATTTTTGAGGTGGTTAAGGAAAAGAATACTGGTTCAGCAAAACAAAAATTAATAAACTAGAAAATTCAGCCTCATGTCTAGGGTTGATTGCAAGCCGAGGTGAGCAACTCGGTCAACCACTCGGCTAGAGTTCAGGTTGGCCAAATCTGAACCCAAGTTCAAGCTACTCAACCGGAAAGCAACTCGAGTTTCGAGCCCAGATATATGCTACTCGAGTTCAACGACCTACTCATTGAGTACTTATTAATTAAAATAATATATATTTTTAAATACAAAATTTCCACTAAAGGTTTATGCTTTCAGATAATTTCCAAGCTGATTTGCATATTCAATTAAAATTCTTTAATGGCAAAAAGGTACTAGAATTTGAAGTAGACAAAATTCAATTTCATTCTCCAGGTTTCGAGCTTAAAGGCTCAAAAATGAGGTTTGATCGAGCATCTATGCTTGAAAGCAGCATCAAGTACTCAATCTTGATATCGAGCCATAGCGAGTTTTTTTACTATTTCAGCGAGCTGAGTTCGAATCCGAATCGAGTACAGTGCCAATAGTGTTCGAATCCTATACTCAATATCGACTTGACTTGTATACACCCTACTCATGTATGTTCAGGATTTGATGACTTGAGTACCCAAGTTTTTGGCTTCACACATTCAAGAAGCTAATTATGTTGTTGCCCCAAAGATTGGGCCTTGTCTAATTTGGTCTAGTCAGCTTTATGAATTTTACCAATTGAGAATCAATTAATTTATTCTTTTTCCTTCTTTTTTAGTCTCAATGAAAAGCTGGTACCTGTGATTAATAACTTGCAAAGTGAGATTCATATAACATAGGAAAAAAAAAAGGTGTGTGTGTGTGTTTTTTTTTTCTCTCGGTTTTCAATGCTTAAACCTCGTCCCAGTTAGTACCTTTACTTTAACAACTAAGGGCATACTCGGTTCCAATTTCCAACCTCAAGGATCAGCTACAAGCCTAATACTCGTCAATGAGGTTCTATACTCGCAAAAGTGACCTTGAAGGGCAGCCAAAGATGGATCTTAAGATACTAAGTTGGAGCAATCCCAAGAGGAAGGCCGAAGACCATAATCTCAAATTGGCTAAAGTTCTAATAGATCATCCAATTCTTCTAACTTACAAGAAATCCCAAACAGAAATGAACAAGAAAAGGCAACAACCTGTTGTTCGCCAAGGTTCAAGAATTTGGATTGCCAGAAAACTAGCTATAAGTTGATGCCTCTTTGGCTGAAGCAGAATATGGAACTGAATGTGATCCATCACCAAAAAGTAATCCAATGCATGAACATGTGGCATACAATTCTTGGATAATTACACGGATTGATTGCCTTATAGATAAAATAAACGTTTGATAACGCATCAAATATACAAAACTACCTAAAAGTGACTGTCAAGTCTTTTCTTTCAGTTGCTAAAGAGAACTTTTATAAAGTACAGAGCCATTTTGTTCAATCACCAGTAACTGTGTCAAGTGAACCTGTAACTTGGGAATCTTAATGATGTCCTCTTACTTGAACTTTAACCTTAACTAGTTTCAAGGAAACTTCACATCCCAATCTTTAACCCTCGTCTTTTGGGAAGAAAAAATGAAGGAAACTTCACCAGAGCATGAAGATTGGAGATAAAGAAGTATGTAGGGCCAGGAAGGAAAAGCAAAGGAGCACCTACTTCAAATCAATTTGCCAAAGGGAAAAAGGAGAGGCTTTAGGAATAGTTGCACCCACAAAAAGGATCATTATTTACCACCTGTTGCAAGACAAAAACAAAAAGAAAAAAGATAAAGATATTGGTGAGTCCATTGCACATTTACCTATGTTGCATGGTGTAGCAATCCACAACCATGAAAAGAGAAAGCCCAGAAAACAAACCTTTCTTTTCAAATAGTTTATTCAAAGCAGACAAGAGCACGATGATCAGTGCCACACCAGCTATGAGTCCAACTATAATTGCAAGGGTCTTCTCCATATCATTACTATTGTCTGCAATTTACAATTGGCAAAAAATTTGTTTAAGTGTTATTTCATCCTTTTTCAAGAATGTGAGCATAGTGGAACCACTTTTCCTGAAGGATCAACAATGATTTAAAACTTACAATAAGGTGTGCTACTTTTATGCAAAATCATCTAGAATGCTTTATAATGCAATGATGCGGTACAAAAGTTGCCTAATGTTTTGTGAATTAACAAACAGCATGCCATAAATATTTTGCAAAAGAATTGGATTCACTGCTATTCTACTGTTTGGAAACGTAAGAGCATTCATGAACAAGACCACCAAACGTGCAAAGAAAGATTAAGTTCCCACTAATGGATTCACTAATTAAATTCTTGTTATCACTCTTTTATTCATGAACTTCTTTATCTTTTCTTCCTTCATTACCATTTGCATGTTTATCATTTGTGATCTCTATAAAAAAGGGTCTAGGCAAATCCTGTGATCATCATTTCCCTTTCTTCTATTCTTTTTGTTTGGCGGGGTTATAAGATGGTAAAAACACATTTTTATTTGGACATATCGAGATAAATTGTAGAAAAACTCCTATGTAATTGGACATGAATCAACATATAGCTAGATTAGAGTTCTTATGCTACATTTTTACTTTTAGGAGCTTAGCCAAGTCAATTTCAATCATGGAGTTCATCACTCATGCTTGAGCCCTCTTCATGCTATGTGTCCAAATATGGAGTTTAACTTTTAAAAAAGGGACTAGCACAATTTTGTTACCGACTACATGCCTATTTGGAAAGCTTCAATGAGGAATGTGTTCTGAAATATTCCAACTACCTTGAGCGATAATTAAATAAATTGTTAGCTATCCAATCAGAGCCTTAAGCATAATTAACCTGCTCGAATAACTTATTAGTTAGCATGCGCCCTTCACTTTCTTTTTTAATATTAGTTGTGATACAAAATTGGATAATTTGAAATAGAATCCAGGAAACTGTATAGTTTATTAATGATTTGAGGCCTATCAATCAGAGACGTGTACATCAGTTGGCATCCGATAAAAAAAAATGTGTTTTTTTTTCCTCGTTATAGATGAAGTAGGATCGAGATTAAGGTACTAACTTTTGTTTTAAAAAAATGTTTAGGTACTAACCAAATCTTAATCAAATATGTACTTAGCAAGATAAACCCCATACACATGGTGAGCAACTTATACTGTAGGCTGCATTAAGATTTGCGAAAAGCAACTATTGAACTAATAAAAAGTGGTCCATTCCATTGCTACTCATTGAAGTTTCAAGTCAACCATGAAAAGTGAGTAAATGGGATTTGGAGACTGTAAATCAGCCCTACTACTACTACTACTACTTTTTTCTCTTTGCTTTGTGAAAAAAAAAAAAAGACACAAAAGAGGGTCAGAAGAGGAATTAAAGAACTACCCTTTTCATCCTCCCTCTTTTTTCCTCTCTTCATTCTCAGAACAAATTGAATACCATGCAAGACTTATTAAATCCTAGGTCTTATGCGCCTTTATATTATTAATATACTTGTGATCGATTTCTAGTAGTCAAACAAATAAATATTCTCAATCAACCTTCATTTTCTTTTCTACCTAATCTTAAAGCAGATTGTTTTGTTGATTTTAATCAGAGTAAAGTATAGCACTCAAAAATTACTTTAGCAATTCATAAAGTACATCACCGCAGCCCGCAAAATAAAGTCTATGTGCTGATTCCTCACATCCCCCAAATCATTCCAAAATAAAGAATAATTATCCCAATCAAAAACACAAATATAAACACAAAATAAAATACACAAACACTATTTATATTTTATATTTGTATATTCTACATTTCAAGAAAACCATGCAAGTAAATACTACGAGATTGCATTTACTTAATTACCAAGCTACTGATCAACCCAAAAAAAGGGCAACAACAAAAGTGCTACTTAGAAAAGTTAATTCATTTGCTTTAAATAATATTAGGAAAAGAAACGAAAAAGAAAAAAACATAACCAAAAACCATGAACCACCAAGCACGGTGGTGGAACAGCTTACCACTGCCCGAGTGATACCCACTCTCCGAGTACCGCGCGTAGCACTTGGCCAAAAACATATCACCCCAAGGTGACGTCCCACACTCGTTCTTCAACCGTCCGATCGCCTCCGAAACGCAATCCTGGCACTGACCCATACTCAAGTCCTGCACACACTGAACAATTCCCTGCACATTCCCGGACCCACCAACTCTAAAATACTGCCCACCAGCCGTCAGATATCCCAAGACCGCATCACGCCGAGTCAACGAATCAGAATTATACCCGGTCGACGGTCCACATTTCTTCATCACGACCGTCTTATCTTCCACCCCCAGAAACGAAACATTATCGTACTTCACGAAACATCCGTCTAGCTGCAAAGCGCCGCCAGACGTGTCGGCGCAGATGCCTCCGAGTTGACTCACTGCATGGACGATGCAGTCGTGGCAGTCATCGTTGCTGAGGTCGCCGCGACACTGGAAAAGGCCGTAAACGACATCGCTTTGGGTCGAACCCGGGAGGGAGATTTTGAAGTTGTTAAAGTTTGCGGTGGCAGCTGAGTTGACTACGGAGGTGAGGACCGAGTCGACGTTCGACTCGTACGGTGTTCCTGGGGTGAACTTGAGCTGCGTGCATCCGCCGTAGACGAAGTTGGTGGTGGAGGAAGTTGATGGATGTATAAGAAGTGAGAAAATTAGGAGGAAAGTGAAGGAAGAAGATTGAACGAAGGCTTCAATGGAGTTGTTCATTTTTCTTTAGTTCTTTTGGGAGGAAAAGGAGAGGGACAGAAGTGTATGCTTTGTGTGTGTGTGTGTGTGTGATATGGCTTTATGGGATGTGACTCAAATTTTGAGACGTTGGCCATAGTTTTATGTTATAGTAGTAGCAACTAGTAATAAGTACAATGATAGGAAATTATTTTTCATAGTGATCATATTTCTAAGATAAATAATGCATCTTTTGTTATATTTATTTCGTTTCACTATTATTATCGTTTGGACCTGCAGAAATGGCATAGCATAGGATAATGAATTGGTGAAAGTATCATTTCTAACTTTATCTTTTTGAAAAAAAGAAGAAAACTTTTTTATTATGGATTAAGAAAAAAGAAAAGAGAAATCGTAAAGAAAAAAAAAAGCAGATAAAGGGAATATAAGATGGCTACCATAGATGAGAGAACTTTCATTTTAAGATGCAATAAATAGCCCTAAACAGTGTACATCCGACTTGCATGTTCTGCATGCATTATTAGAGTATTAGAACTCAAAAATAATCTACCACTGTGATTCGTTGATAGTTGAGAAAATAAAGGATTATGGTTTAATTGTCTCTATTATATATGTATACAATCTTATTGTGCTAATTACATGATTAATTGAGTTTATATTTATCATACAAAGAAAGTAAATCTTGAAAGGTTACCACCCCTTAAAAGTTCAATCTGTCGGCAACTTTTGCAAATACAGTACGTTGGGAGGTGTGAAATCAGTATGGGATGTCAAAAGGGAGAAGATGGCTATTAAAACTATTTGATTTACTACTAATCAACCTTTTGATTTCTGAGTTTAGAAACAACCCTTTATAGCTTCAATTTTGTTTTCTTTTGGCGCATAGGTGCGGTGGCAGTTGAGATAAACCTTGGATGTGAACGAAACAAGTTAATTTTCCTTGGATGTGTAAATTAAGACCAGGTCTAACTATGTTTAGACCCTTCCTGATTCTAGACAGTTGTCAAGCAAGATATTACCCCACGTATAAATATTTTGTCTGCAAACTTTTTACGTGTACATGACCAATTGTAGCTTCTGAGAATGGTGAATTATGTGACAGACTTTGAGTTTCTTGGCGTGGAATTTACGTGAAGTGATCAATAATATCTAGCTATAGCAAATGCACAATCTATAGTAGAGCATCTGATAGGGTTTATATGTATCAGCATGGACCATGGTGAAATTGGAGCACAAAACCATAGAAGAAGCCTAGTGGTTTGGTGGGGTCACACTAAGTACATACGTCTGACTTTGTGGATGCTTGTTCAAGCAAAGCTAGTAGAAGCAAAAGGACTCTATGCAACCACAGATCCTCCTTCGGCTGTAGGTGTAGGTGGGGATCCGAACTCCATCAGCAGTAAAAAACAATATTTAAAGAAGGTATCAAAATAATGAAATATTTTTTGATTTAATTAGATTTATATATTTGTTAGTTTCTTACATAATTTCTTTAACTTCTCCCTGTCTATAGAATGTGATAAGTTAGGTTATAGGAATATTATCTTTACTGTTAAAAAAAAAAAAAAAGGCAAAAGGACTGTATACATTTTTTTATTGGGTATTAAAAATGAAAATTCTAACTAAACATGAAGTAATCTAGACAAATCAAAATCAATTTAGCAAGGAGTTAAGTGTTTACAATCTTCATTACCTAGTTAGAAACCTTTTCTAATTTGAGTAGAAATGGGATCCATTCTCATGATTAAAAGTGCATCTTGAGCGAGCATCAGAACCATCAAGAGAAATACACAAGGATGGCTTGAACTTTTAAGGATACAAGGCATCAAGTTGTGTGAGGATGAATTAAATTCTTCAGCCACATAAGATCAATGGTAATTGAGAATTTATTTTCCTATAATGTAAGAATGATTGCAAGTCCGGCAAAAGTAGATGTGTTGCTTTTGTTCATTGTATTTGCATCCAAACTCTCGAAAATATCATGGATAAATCACATTTGATTGGCTTTCAACATTTAAGCTCTTGGCTGCTTTTTCTGCTTCAAGTGACTCAATCATCCAGAATGGTCCAAAATCATTAGCATCATAAGCGAAGCCTGATTATGCCTCCACCCCGGTACCTAGGAAACACCTTAGCCTACTTTATAATTTAGCTTGAACTCAATCATGCATGTCAACCATCTATTAGTAGAATAATTCACAAGTACAGAGTAGTTGAACAACTGAGATTGCTCGAAGAAAAGAATTCAAATGATGACTAAGTAGCAGGTAAGGACTCTAATAACTCTATGTTTGAAAAAAAGGGGAAAGATGTCTATTAGGTTTAATGAGTAAAGGTTATCCACCAATATTAATTCGAGAGAAGAAGAAAGAGCGCTTAATATAAGTATGTGTCCAAAATTTACTAACTTAAACATTTGATTTAAAGTTAGATTTTTACTTATATTCAAAAAAAAAAGTTAGATTTTTACTTATATATTAAATTTCTTTGATAGGTTCTCTCAAATTGGTTAGAGGAGGATTTTTAGCGTCTTTTTCGATATCAGATTCAGGGTTCGAATGTTATCAGATTTAGAATTCAAATTTTTTACTTGACAATCGGACGTGAAAAGGGTACATTAAGAAGTGGAAGTTAGCATCAGCGTTAGGGGTGGCAATTTCTGACACGACTCGAAAACACGACACGAACCTAACATGAAATTAATAGGGTTGGGTTGAGGTTTCGGGGGTTCAAGTCAGAATCGGGTTGAACCCAATGAACCCAAAAAAAAAAACAGGTCGATTTCGGGTCAACCCGTAGGTGACCTGATATGACTCGATATGATCCATTTACGAATTAAAAATAATTTAATAAGCATAAAAATTATTTTATCTAACTAAACTAAGTTATTGTTTTTTTTCAAATGTATTAATTACTTAATCCTAAATGAATTTATTTAACTTGTGTGAAATTGAAATTATTATATTTGAACAAATAATATATTATATTATTTTTTACTGTTATACTGTTTTAATTTATTTTACATTTGATTTGGGATAAAACACTTTTACGGTGTTTAATTTAATTTAGATTTGGTTTGGAATTATTTATTTAAATTTTTATTACTTGATTATGTAATTAATTTTGTGAGAAATTGATTTTATTAGAAATTACAGTGATAAATTAATAAATTAAAATTAAGTTTCGAGTCATTTCGGGTCAACTCGCTAACCCGAAATTTTCGGGTCGACTCGCTAACCCGAAATTTTCGGGTTCCTGTCAAGTATCCTGACCCGTTTCGGGTTGATGGGTCAGGTTCGGGTTAACGGATTTTCTGTTATTCTCGGATCTTAGCCCGACCCGTCAACCCGAACTTGATCCAATTGCCACCCCTAATCAGCGTGCAATAAATACAAAACTAGAACATTAGGGGGACCTTCCACATTTTTCTTTACTACTTGACTTACTAGTGCACCATTCTAACCCTAACATTAAGAGGTGGAAGTTAGCATCAGCGTGCAATAAATACAAAACTAGAACATTAGGGGGACCTTCCACATTTTTCTTTACTACCTGACTTACTAGTGCATACCATTCTAACCCTAATAATTTTAGAGTAGACGAATAGCAAATTAAAGTGCTTTTGACTTGGCTGTAACTATCTGGGTGTCCACAAGAGTTGTATATAGGGATAATTTCACAAACCTCCCTGAGGTTTCTCACAATTACAAACTCCTCAAGTTTTAAAAATTACATATACCTCCCCTACTTAATTTTACTGTTTAGTAACAATGTAAGTCCAAGAACTTAGACTTTCTTTCAAAAATCCTAAATTGCCCTTTTATACACAACTAAGAAAGAAAAATATAGTATACTCAATCATTTTCTTCCACACTTTGCACCAACAACCCAAATCCCTAATAACCATCCAAGTATAAATTCTAAAATCAAGTAACCATTCAAAAGATTCCAAATTGCATATACAATATCAATACTTGTCACGCTAAAAAAAACACACAAAACCCCATTGATAACCAATTTTATACCCCCAAATTAAATATCAATACTCAAATACCTTTTCAATATAAGCTAATTTGACGTAGAACCATCATTACAATTCTCATATGGCCTTAAAAATATTAATATCTCAAAAGTTGAGAATAAATTCTTACCTCCACAATAAAATCATAATAAAAAATTTCTAATCCAATGAAAGAAATCATTATGTAATTAGTGACATTTTATAAAAGTTTTTCTTAACAATAAATAAAATATGACAAATTCCACATCTTAGTTCTTCTTTCTATTTCAATCATCAATTTTATTATTTATTTCTCTATCACTGCGAGTCTCTTCATTTCCTTTTAATTTGACACAATAATCTACTCCCTTTATAGATTTTGTAATTTCAATTTGCTAGTATCCACAAAACTGAATATAATAAAAAGAGGTTAGATTAACTAGAAAATAGACAAGAAATAGAAAAATAGATTTTTTTCAGGTTTAAGTGGAGGGCATTATAGGTATTTTACTATGTTAAGGGAGGTAAGTATAATTTCTTAAACTTGAGGGAAGCCGAGTGCAATTGTCAGAAACCTCAAGGGAGGTTTCTGAAATTATCCCTTGTATATATCCATACAATCATCCACAACATATCATAGTCTAACTAGATGTGACTAATCGTCCCATTACATTTGGATTGATTTGGCTGTATTGAAAATTCAATGTGCATACTATTTTCGAACAGGTAGCTAAAATATTTCAGTGTCTGGAAATGTTACAATACCGAGGAGACAACGGTCTGTCCTGGCTTCTTCGTTCAATCGATTTAACGTCCCGGTCGGGTTACAAATAGCATGAGTGTAAGATAATAGATTCTCTAACAAGGTTGAACCATTCAACTTTTCATGATAAGTTCATCAGTTTTGACAAATGATTTTGATCGACTTACAATATCTTGTGTCAGTTTGATCGACGTGAATAATCCCTTCTGGTTTGTGGGTTTTTAGGATGGCTTTAGAAATTTTTTACTGTTACTCTTCTTCTTTCTCAACTGGGATCTATCCCAGTGCTCTCTAACTATGAAACCTTAAAAATGATTAAAAAACGTGTTTAAAAATTTTCAAAAGCGTATCTATTAGAAACATGCCAAAGAAATTTTTCGATATGTTACTAAATGACTATGTAATAAAATAAATCACATGTCATTTTTAATTTTTGGTGTACAAACACACATTAAATATTTTTTTTTGGTGGTATACAAACACTATATTGTTTGCTGGTATTTTAGATTCTTGGTTTAAGCCAAAAATTTAATACTACTATCTCAAAAAGTCAATCATAAGATTGCTACCGGATAAATTGTAGATTAACAGATATGACCGGGACTGAGTGAAGACAGGTAAAGTGACTCGAAAATCTAATTCAATATTCTAGTATCATCTGGCAGCCGCTAAATTGATCTCCACAAAATGTCAACGTTCTAATTATTAATCTTCTTGTCTGATTCACTAGTTCCTGACCATTAATGGAACAATTAAGCCTTAATCATTTCGTTTTGATCCTAAAACTGAAAGATTCAACCAAAACCCCTTATCAGCTACCACGTAACTCTATCGTGGGAAATTCTTAAGTGCCCATGTAAGAGGTAATGCTGTCTTAGATTCTAAACTTTTGTCCTGGCTTATCCTGTTCAAGGTTTTGAAACGATATATATTTGTCCATTGTCCTTATAGTTCATTTGAAGATGTACGTCAAGCATATCCCCAGATAATTTTCAGTAAAAACTATGCAAATTTTTATTTTTATGTTTTTTTGGGGTAAAGTAGCTTTTAGCCCTCTATACTTCAGCATGCAGTCAAGTAAAATTTTCAGTAAAATATCAACAAATCAACTCTTTTAGACCGAAAGAAAATGACAACTAAACTGTTTACACAATACATTTTCATCTACCTTGAAACATTTTCTTCGATGTCTTAATTATACAATTTCCATTTTCTTTTCTTCATTATCTTCTTGACCTGCCATCAATCTGAGGAACTACAGAATATCCTCCGATTCCTCTCATCCAAAAGAAATGTACCGAAGCGCTACATAACAATTTCCTACTCAAATTTACAGAGCTGTTTTGCTTTAAATCTTTAATCAAATTGATGCAAATTGATTCATTTACTTAATTAAAAACTCAAGCATTATAGTGTCAAAAAGATAATGATTCATGCGAATACTGAAGGAACTATATTAGATGATTCATGCAAATCAATAATCATTTTCCTTGGTAAAAAGAAAGGGCGCTGAAGGAGGAATGAAGTTCCTATCTTATTATTAGTTGATCATTCTGCTGAACCAGCCAAAAGCATTACAAGACAAGTAACAGCAAAAGGTGCTCAAAAAGATTGATCTTACGCCCATTAGACGGTGATCTCCATCCACCTATGTCCGGTGGTTGTTGGTCCAAAGCTCCACTTAAATAGTTTTATGACATATTACTTACCTCCAGATTATGATTGTTACATTATTACACCACTAGGGCAAAAAAAACAATGTCATATGGATCAAGAACTCAATTCTAGTTCGACCCTAAGCTATGACCAAAAGATAAGCAGAACAATATCATACGTCCATTCAATTACTAAGCTTTGGGCCCTCTATTACACTTATTGGTCTTACATTATGCTTTACAATGATCCTTATCCTCGTTGGCCCTATAAATTTAAATAAAGAAATAAATACCACCCTAGCATATGGTATAATTTAGTGTAATGCAAAAAGACTAATAGAAAATCCAAAGCCGTTATGGGTTCCTAAGTTTCTTTGCTTTGATTTTTTGCCTGGTTTCAAGGATTTGAATTGAACCTAGAAGTGGTTCTCGATCAATTGTAAATATGCTCGAAAGGACTGGAATGTCCCAATCCAATGGCTTCTGAAGTTTTTTTATTATTATTGTAAGTGGAATGTCTTAAATTTTTAATCTTTCATTTATATTTCCTCCGTCATATCACCGAATCCATCTCTCATCCAATTGCTTCTGAAGTTAGTTGATAACAATTTCTTAACATTACAGTCACTGTCAATTTGCTTTGGGTTGGAGATATTAGGTTGCATTTATAACTATTTTATAATGAATGTGCAACTTTTAGATTAGATAGAATTATATGCACGTTAGTCTCGAGAACTGTATAATGTCTTGACCTCACATAAAAAAGGGAATCTCCTAAAAACATGTAACCTTTGTTTCTTTTGTCTTTGCTTGCATTTGTGGTTGGAGAGTATGGGAGAATGTTGTGGACAGCAAATTATCGATGTGAAATCATCAAAATCAGAATTGAAAAGGGACAAAGATTGAGGGAAAAGGGAAAAGTCGCATTCAACTAATCACCTTATTTTATGTTTTTAAGTAGTGCGAGTTTGTTTTCTTGTTTGATTGTGCCCACAATAGTTTGTTGATGACCCTCCGACCGAATAATTGGCATCTTTTTTCTTAGATAAGGTCTCTCACGAGCAACCCATGGCACATGTTTGATGTTTATGCAGTTACTTACTAGTTTATTGGAAGTTTATTTCATTTGATGGGAGGAAAGAAAGAAGAAGCTACAAAAATCAGTAGTTATTACTATATTAAAAATGATTGATTCCAAAGTATGATAACTTTTTGAGGAATTGGTTTTAAACCTTTGTTTACAAACAGAAGAGCTTATAAAATATGCATGTTAAGATGCAATTAACAAAAGAATTAGAGGACATCGCCGGTTGCCTCGACCAAGGTCTTGTGTCTATAATATCTGATAGGGTGTTAATTGTTAGCAATTTTATTGTTAATTTCCCCTTTTATCCTTGCCAAATATTGTTTTAATTATTAATATTTACTTATATTTGGTATTGGACCCAATTTCAGGGATTGAAGCAGAAAATTACCAAAAAGGAGGGACTTGTATGGAAAAATGCAGACTTCTAAGGGCTTCAACCTTTGGATCCTTGAATTGGTGGGGACCACAAGCTAGTGCAAGGCATTTAGTCATTTGGGCTTTTCAAAGAAAGCAACGTAGAGAGACTTGGAACAACAAGTACTTTGGAGGATTTGTCCACATATGCGGGGACTACGGATAAGAAGCATGAGTCATTTGGACTCTAGGAAAAGAAGCGTACAAAGCTTGTGAAATGGAATTGGACTTTGAATTTGGTGTGGGGACCACTAGAAATAGCATTAGACTTCCTTTTGGCTTTAAAAAGGGAGAAACGTACGAGAGGTTGGGAACACACGAGTTTTAGGCTTTTAGTTTAGTTTTTAGTTTTCTTTTCTTAGCTCTTTCGCATGGTTGTTCTCCATTAATGGAGGACTAACCTCTTAATTCTAGTCAAGGGGACAACTGAAGACTTGGTTCAACAATTACTGTGAGATCTAATTTATTTTAATTGCTTCCTTAATTTATTAGTATTTATATGTTTCCTACTTTTAATTGCTATAGCTCGTGTGAGTGATTGAATAGATGCGCAATATTTAATTATTCACATAGGCTATTTTGCTAAATAGGGATAATTGAATCCGTAATTGTTCGTTATCTTTATCTCAGTAGCAACTGGCGTAATTGGGTTTATGTCAGGGGAACATACGATCTAACTTAAACAAACCCTCGTAGCGTGTTTGTTAGTTAGGATTGGGTCTTTCTAATTATTAATGCAATCTAGAAATTAAACCCTACGGTCGTACCTAGGGTTGTTTTTGGGTTAGAGAAATAGTTAACGGTCGTACCTTAACTATCGAGAAAGTAAGGAAAGGTTGGTTGTTTATCGCGTGCAGGGCAACTATAACTAATCTATTAATAAATTTGGAATTATCTGTGAATCAATGATCAGTGCCTGAACCATTTCTGAAGTGTACCCTTGGCTAGAGTTTTCCCTTAATTATTTCTTTTAATCAATTATTTCCTGCAGTTAATTTATTTAGTTGGCATTTAATCCAAAACCCCCCATACCTTGGACTCTAGAAGAAACGAATTATCCCCAGTCCCTGTGGATTCGACCCTACTCACCGCTATATACAAAATCTGTATTTTTCTCGAGTAGGTATTTATTATTGTACAGGTTCGGCACCTGTCAATTTTTGGCGCCGTTGCCGGGGACTGGTGTCAGATTAATTTATTTCTTTTTGAGTTCATCTTGTTTTTATTTTATTTTATTTTATTTTTTTATTTATCTCTTATTTTTTTTTTATTATATAGTTTATGGCTTCTAACACTCCATATTTTGGTGATAGTCTGGATTTTGTTTCCGGGGAAGGCGATGAGACTAGTTTTTTTGCTAAGTTTGCATATTCAGAGGCACTAAACTCTATTAGAGAAAGAATGGCTGCTGCAACCTGTAAAATTTGTTATGCCAGGGATCATTCAACTGGTATGTGCCCCGAATATCAAGATAATCTGAGTGTCCCCCTCAATAATTATGGAGATTTTTCACCCTGGTCTCAAACGTGGTATAACCCTAATCCAAACGGGTATGATCAAGGATGGTGGGATAACTCCAGTTATAATTATACAACAGGGCCAATGAATTTTCAGCAGTATGAGTCTCAAGAATCATCATCTATGTCAGGTATGTCTCTTGAAGAAATAGTTGAATCAATAGCTATTAATACATATCAATTCCAACAGGAGACACAAAGGAGAAATGAGATGATGAAGGAGGCAATGAGTAATCTGGAAGATCAAATGTGTCTATTGACATCCAGAATAAATCGATTGGCTTCTCAATTTGAAGAATTGCCCTCAAAAACCATTGTTGATTTTGAAAAAAATGAAAGTGCAATTTGCCTGACTGGTGATGAGGAGCTGCAAGATTTTCAAGAAGAGAGATGTACAGATGCAGTTGAAAAAGAAGCCGAAAAGGAAGAAATGGAACCCCAACCGCAACCCATTCAAGTGAAAGAATCCAGTGAAGAATCATCAAATGTGGTGACACCACTTCCATTCCCTAACCCGCATTTTCTTAACTCTAACTCTATGATTTTTGTTGATGAAATTGATTTTGTTATACCGGAAGTTCTTGAGTCTCATGGCAGGAATGAGTTAAGAGTAGCTATGGTCAAGTATCTTGAACCGTTGAATGCTCTTGATGGAAGAGTGGATGAAGAATTGCGATCAATGCTTGATTATTTGGCGCCATCAACTAGTCCATGGAAGACCGTAGCTCGTGTGCTCAAGGATTACTCCATCTATGAGGGTTACCAGGATCACATTGAAGATGAAGCAGTGAAACGAGCCACAAGATTTTATCCTCCATGAGCAAAACATGATAATGTCTAGCCAAAGACATTAAAGAAAGGCGCTTTTTGAGAGGCAACCCAATTGTTAATTTTATTGTTTTAGAGCTTAATTATTTAATTATGTCGTTTCTCACGTGGGTACTAGTCACTCTTGATGTTTTCTAACTCTGATCAGGATAGGTAATCTTGGCGTGCCCACGCGAGGAGGGCACGCGTTAAAGTGCGTAAGGTAACTCTCGAAGTCAGTGGATGCTCTCTAATCTTGGCGTGCCCACGCGGTGTTTGACGATCCAAAAATGAATTCAAAAAAAAAAAAAATTTTTTTTTTAAATGCATATTGGAAAAAAAAAGAATAAAAAGAATAAAAACATTTTTTTTTCTTCTTCTTTTTCTTCTCCTTCAAAAATTCAAATTTTGAAAATTTTTCTTTTGGTGGGGTCTTTTGACTATAGTTGTTGCTTATATTTGGAGATGCTTGCTTGTTTGAAAATTCAAGTTCTTGTGATTAAGTTATTACTTCAATTCTGATCGGCTGTTGCTAGAACTTTTGGTTGGATTGAGTGTGCGATCAACTGTCCAATTGGCGATAGTTGTCGCGATTTTGGGTAGAATTGTGTCTATTTGCTGAGAGTTGTTGATTTATTAAGACACTAGCACAGCCCCTAGTTGGTTCGACCTGCTGTTTTGATACATTATTGGGAGCTGTGTTCTGGTATTGTGGGTACTTTCTTTTTGCAGTTGTTTACTGCATTGGGATATGAATGTGCCGTGTAAATTTAATTGTTGAAGTCGGTTGCCTCTATTTGCCTTGTTTGGAGGCATTGTGTTTTTTTTTTGTTGTTTTCAATCACTAAGTTCTTGGGAGCACATGTTGCACTTTGGACTGCATTGATTCTGAAATTGACCGGTGGGACATTTGTCGAGTACTTGGGTGGACACATTTTGCATTTAATTGTCCGATTGCGGGAAATATTGCTTACTCACTTGATTATTGCCTACCCTTAGTTACGACTTCTGCGTTACTAGTTTAATACATTTGCTGGAACACCAATTTCTGTTGTTGGTCGGATTGTTAAGTGAGACGCATTGGTGGATATTGCCTTGCTTATTGCCCTTACTGGTGGCTGTAGTTGTTATTGATTTGCAATTGCTGACCCCTCTACTTGTTGGAGCTTCTATCTCTTGTTGATTGATTTGTCTGTTAGTGACCATGGTGAGACCCAAATCTTCTTCTAGGTCTCGGACCCCTCGACCCACATTATTGTTGGAGTGTTTATGTACCATGCAGGTCTTGCTCCTCAGTTCCCGCCCGATCCGCCCCTATTTTGACGACTTCAGGGAAGTTCCGTTGCCCTTCGCCTTGCTATTACTATTTATTTATCACATTGAGGGCAATGTGTCATTTAGGTGTGGGGGGGAGATCAGTTGGGGTGCTAGTATTTTTGTTTTTAGTTTCTAGGGGTTTTTCCTTTATTTTTAGTTAGTTTTTGCCTATCTTTCATTTATTTTATTTTCTTTTTCTTTCTAGTGGTCAGTCCTTAAATGAATACCAAGTTTTGATGCTGGATTGTTGCCTCTAATTATGCTATTGCCAAGTTTATTAATAAAAAGGTATCAAGTTGATGTGGTTGAGTTCATGAATATCTCTCTGGTGAATATCGGTAATTGCTTGACTTTTCCAATTTTTGGTTAACTTTTCTAGGCATAGGGAATGATTGTTGGCATTTTTCATGTGAATTGGTCCAATTATTAATTTTAGTTCTTCATGTTTGGAAATTTGAGGCTGGCTGCTGTTATTTTTTGTGTTATTTTTAGTTATTATGCTATATGGTTGTAAATAAGAGTTGACTGTACTCCGCTAGTGGTTACTACTGAGTAACCGGGGATCTTCACCTAAAGTGTCGATTCTCGCGTCAAAAGGTAGTAATTGCTATGAGTGCGTGGTCCTGTAGCGATTGGAGCTGAGTAACCGGGCTCCTCCATTTATCAAATGTTGGAGTTCGCGTCAAAAGGCTCTAAGGGCTATAGACTAAGTCTTTTGTTACTCAAAAAAAAAAAAAAAAAAAAAAGAAACAAAAAGAAAAAATAATAAAATAAAGATTGTGTTAGTATGTGAATAAGTCAGCTTGCCAGTTTGTGATCTTAATGTCGAGATTTTGGTTAATAGTTGGACCATTTGCTGATAAATGTGAGCAACCATTCCTTTTTCTTAGATTAGTTTGCTTTAAATTGGAGGAGTTGGTGGTTGGGAAGCTAACCGGGGTGATTTTTTCTTGGATCTTAACTTGTGAAGCTTGATATATGTTTTTCTGGGTATCTTGGCAATATGATAGTTAGAGCAATAGCCATAGTCAAATTTTGGTGTTCAATTGCTGTTCTTATACTTGAGGACAAGCAGGATTTAGGTGTGGGGGGAATTGATAGGGTGTTAATTGTTAACAATTTTATTGTTAATTTCCCCTTTTATCCTTGCCAAATATTGTTTTAATTATTAATATTTACTTATATTTGGTATTGGACCCAATTTCAGGGATTGAAGCAGAAAATTACCAAAAAGGAGGGACTTGTATGGAAAAATGCAGACTTCTAAGGGCTTCAACCTTTGGGTCCTTGAATTGGTGGGGACCACAAGCTAGTGCAAGGCATTTAGTCATTTGGGCTTTTCAAAGAAAGCAACGTAGAGAGACTTGGAACAACAAGTACTTTGGAGGATTTGTCCACATGTGCGGGGACCACGGATAAGAAGCATGAGTCATTTGGACTCTAGGAAAAGAAGCGTACAAAGCTTGTGAAATGGAATTGGACTTTGAATTTGGTGTGGGGACCACTAGAGATAGCATTAGACTTCCTTTTGGTTTTAAAAAGGGAGAAACGTACGAGAGGTTGGGAACACACGAGTTTTAGGCTTTTAGTTTAGTTTTTAGTTTTCTTTTCTTAGCTCTTTCGCATGGTTGTTCTCCATTAATGGAGGACTAACCTCTTAATTCTAGTCAAGGGGACAACTGAAGACTTGGTTCAACAATTACTGTGAGATCTAATTTATTTTAATTGCTTCCTTAATTTATTGGTATTTATATGTTTCCTGCTTTTAATTGCTATAGCTCGTGTGAGTGATTGAATAGATGCGCAATATTTAATTATTCACATAGGCTATTTTGCTAAATAGGGATAATTGAATCCGTAATTGTTCGTTATCTTTATCTCAGTAGCAACTGGCGTAATTGGGTTTATGTCAGGGGAACATACGATCTAACTTAAACAAACACTCGTAGCGTGTTTGTTAGTTAGGATTGGGTCTTTCTAATTATTAATGCAATCTAGAAATTAAACCCTACGGTCGTACCTAGGGTTATTTTTGGGTTAGAGAAATAGTTAACGGTCGTACCTTAACTATCGAGAAAGTAAGGAAAGGTTGGTTGTTTATCGCGTGCAGGGCAACTATAACTAATCTATTAATAAATTTGGAATTATCTGTGAATCAATGATCAGTGCCTGAACCATTTCTGAAGTGTACCCTTGGCTAGAGTTTTCCCTTAATTATTTCTTTTAATCAATTATTTCCTGCAGTTAATTTATTTAGTTGGCATTTAATCCAAAACCCCCCGTACCTTGGATTCTAGAAGAAACGAATTATCCCCAGTCCCTGTGGATTCGACCCTACTCACCGCTATATACAAAATCTGTATTTTTCTCGAGTAGGTATTTATTATTGTACAGGTTCGGCACCTGTCAATATCAACAAATGATAGAACCCCGGATGATGCACCAGTTAGCGTGTTAATTGATTCAGATATGAGAACATGGAAACATCAACTGACTGATGAGGTTTTTTTTTGACAGAAGCATACAGATATGAACTTGATAAAGCGTAAAGAATTTGGTAAATCTACTGTGGGCGTTAATAGAGTCTGGCGCGAGTTTTGGATATTAACCCGTGGCAATTTGACGTATCTGAAGTGAAAAGTACTCATTGGAAAATATGTAGACAAAAAATGTAAAAAAAATTTTGGAGAAAAATAGCAATCCAAATGTAAAAAGTTTGCTTATGGAGAATCTGCTGAAATGCTCTTCCTTCTAAGATAAATCGAGGAGTCCCAGTTGATGATCATTGTGTTTCTTGCTTCTCAGTTCATGAGGACCTTGCTGATATCCTTTTTCACATGTCCTGTAGCTCAAAAATGTTGGGAGTTAAGCTCTCTTTTGCCTTTTGGGCTCTCTTTTGGACATACTTGTGGCTTCAGGATATTTTATCAGATGTTCCAGGACCTGAATTTGAACGAAATAGTTAATTTCGCTTCGGATGCTTTGGAACAATTGAAACTCTACCTTCTTTGAAGGCGAGCAAACTTATCCAGCAGCCATCCTAGCTACCTCAAGAAATCGAGTCCTCAAACTGCAAATTCCACCCCCGTTGTGATGTTAACATCATCTTCTTGGAGTCAACCGCTTGCTAACTTCAAGAAGATTAATTTTGATGGGGAGATTTTCCATGACCTAAAGGCTGCTGGAATTGGAGGAGTTGTATGAAACCATGAGGGCAGATTTTTATGTGCCCTGGCCTATCCAAATTGGTTATTGGCTTTACAGACCTGCATGAAACTTTGGCTTTGAAGGAAGCTACTGGCCTGACACAGTCTTTTTTTTTTGGTCCCATTATAGATTATTAGATGGTGTGCAATAATCTTTAAAGGATCTAGATGCTTATAGATTAGAATGAATTGGTAGGATTGGCGATTGTTTTGCTCATTCTCTTTCGAAGTATGCAAAATTTGCTAATTCTCAAATTGTATGGGAGCTTAATTTCCTCCAGCCCCATCTTGAGGCTGATTTATTGAGTTTTCCATTATTGGGGTATCTTAATTAAAAAAATTACAAATATCCCATGATTATCTATTAATATTTTCTGTTACGAATTCCATTCATTATTATGTAACGACTATAATAGTTAAATGGCCATAATGGATATAACGGTTATATAAATTATGAATTAACCGTTATGTAATTAATTTATACTATTATGTTTTATAACCACATCTTAATTACCTAGTTGTAACTCCTACAATGTTCTACCTATAGATAAAGGTTGAAACAAATGTGTTTTGAGACCCCTTTCTACTCTTTTTTTTTTTTTTTTTTAAAAAAAAAATCCCTTTCTACTTCTAACACTTTATATTTATCTCCATCCAACGAGCAATCAAATTAACCAGAAGAACACATTTGCTCGAACTGGGCTTATTTCTGTGTGAGTTTTACCCTTTAGCTATGAGAGTCCAACAATCCGCCCCACGAGCCAGGGAAGGAGATTACTAAAGGGCAAAAACTTGGGGCCTCTCCCACCAAGAGGTGAGAGCCTGTGGGATCAAGAGCACATAGACTTCTCCAGCAAAACATGTCCAGCGGGCTTCATCATTTTTTTTGTATTATCCAGCGGGCTTCAAGTTGGTTATTACGTAACCCAACTACACAAAAAATATCTATATAATATATAATGTCTGAGTAATGACGGTATAAATATCTTTTGTCATCTTTTGAACTTTCAATTTCACTCTTATAAAAATTAACTTTTACCTTTAATTATCATCTAATCATATTTTGCCAATGTAACTACTCATAACCATCCTAAATATTGTAACTATCAAATTACCATACTCATATAAGCCAAAGTTTTTTCATGAAAGTTTTATATAAATTTTTTTATGTAACAGACAAAATTGATACAAAATTGGTTCATTTTAATTGTTCTCTAATTACACACACATTGGGTGTACCTTTGACACTAGTACTGTATAACACGTAAATAGGATTTCAATCTTTTTGGAGTTTGTGATATTCGTAGCAAGCATCTATTGAAGCTAATGAAGTTAAAGGGAGTTCCTTCAAAAACAAAAGAAAAAGGGAAGTTAGAGCTAGTATTTGATGAATCATCCAACTCACTATTTCCTAAAATTCTAGAGTCATGGGCAATATCGATCTTTGATAGGACTGATAGACAAATCAAGTTATTTTATATTCAAATTGTGTTTAGTTCAATAACAATTCGGTTGAATTTGATTCACTAACTAATCAAGTCAAAGATGAACAATATTTTGTATTCGATAAATATAAAAATTTAGCTTGAATTTGGTATGATAGGCATAAAATTAAAATTTGTTTGTAAAAATTTCAAGTTACTCGAGCTCAATTCGATAAAAGTTTCTCTAAGTTTGGCTCGTTACATAATCAAACCAAGGCCCCATTTGGTAAGTGAGTTTTTTGAATATTTGTCTAAAATTTTACTGTAACTTACTATAGAAGTTTTTTAAAAATTTTTTGAAGTGTATAAATTTTTAAATATTTTGAAGTGTATAGTTTAAAAACTTTGAGAAGTTTTTTGAGTTTAAACTTGGCAAAAAAATTGCCTGCCAAACAAGGCCTATATTTGGACACAAATTCAGGTTCATTAAATTAATAAAACAGACTTGAACATTAGAGTGTTCAACTTGATAATATTCATTTACACTCCATTATATCTTCCATTCATAGAGCTGAACTTCCTAGCGTTTGGAGGATGATCTCTGAACTATGAGTTCTGAGGTCTTCAGTTTTTTTTTTTTTTTTATTTAAATGAGCTCTTCATATGGTAATTCTTACATCTTTTTGTTAATTGAGCTCATTTAGCTCTCTTTATGGTAGTTCTTGTGATCGCTTTATTTATTGTTTCTAATGGTTCATGTTCGTGGACTGATATCCCTCAAAAATAAGTTTCAAGTTGATTATGAGCCAAAGTTTTGGAATGAACAAGTTACCTGTTAAAAAAAAAAAGACTCAATCTTTTTTCGGCACAAAATAATATAAATAGATAGAATTATGCATTAAGTGTTAAATTTCCAACACCATTACTGCAAATATTTTTACACACAAACCTTCCCTTAAAAAGTAGAAAAAGCACTGAGGAGATAACACAATCTCGTACATGAAGATGCACAACAACCATTGCACGCAATTAATAACAGGAAAAGCTAAAATAAAAAATATACACTAAACATATGATAGTGCAGACTTTATTACATCTTTTCTTTAAAAAAAAATCTATGGTTTTTTTTTCCGGCCTTCTCCTTTGCCATTCGATCAAATAAGGTTCCATCATAAACAGCCCTAACAGTATCCTTGTGCAACAAGCCTTGCTTATCCTTACAAAGAATGTACAAAATCTTCCATTCTGAGTAAGCTGCAATCCTGCCATTGACCCAAAACAAATGTGTATAGACACAGATAAATGGAGATGGGAAAAGAAAAAAGAAATTTAAGTATCCTTTTATCTTTCGATTTTAATCTTGACATACCATCCTTTATAGTCCTTCGGTTCCCTGTTTGCCTTTAGCAGATTCTTCAGTTCATCTGATGTTAAAGCATTTGCATTCGTTTTTGCATGCTTTCTAAAAAGCTCCTCAAACTTTGATGGGACAAAGCTTCATATAGGAAAAGCATATAAAAGTGTAAACATCTTGCAAAATAATGGAGTATGGAATGGAAATCTTGCTAATTTTCACATTTCTCACACATTTGTTACTTGTATTTTTATTCTGACGAAAATCATCATTTCAGTTATGAGATCTGCACTGATAGAAATTTGTGATTTTTCTAAACAGGAGATTTTCAGGAAGGGAATTTTATTGCAAGTGCCCATTGCAACTTAAATATACATATTCACATCTATTAATTACCCAATTTACAGTTAAGGCATCCACCATTTTGGGGTTTGCCTTCGTATTCTTATGTTTATGCCCATTGGGAAAAAAAAAAGGATGATAAATGCATGAAAAGAGGAGAGTAAGCAAAAAGGAAATCTATTAATTACACAACATCACTGGCAAAGAACTTCCAATTTTTCATGTTTAGAGTCTGAAAAAACAGTGATGAATCTTTGGCTGACAAAGGTAGAAAAATAAAATCTATAAAATTGAGAAAAAGCACCTCGTGAAGGGAGCAAAGACAAAGGAAAGCTATTAAATAAAAAAACATCACAAGCGAAGAACTTCCAATTCTCTTTTTTTAGTGTCTGAAAAAAGAATTCTCCAGAATTTCGAAAAAAAAAAACTTGTGGAAATGTGTTTTTGTCCTATTCAGTATGAAATTTCTAATCTGCTGATGCTGATGAATGAAAGTATTTTTTTTAAAAAAAAAATTACTACTTTTTACCCAAAATACAAAACATAAGTTTTCACTTGTTAGAAATTATAACAAAATTTTCATAAAAAGTCATCTTTAAAGTCAAGAATTCATTTGCCTCCATTAAACAACGCGTTTTGTGCAAATGTTGGCAAAACCAATTAAAATTTATGAGGTCATCCATGGTAAAAATTTTGCAAATAATATAAACCCCAAAAAAAAAATCAAATATGACGAACTAAACAAGAAAAGTTCGATATTTTTGCGTGATCTATAGTATCATTAGAAGACGTACGTAGAAGGATTCAGCATTCACTGATTCTTGAAGACGTGATCGAATGAGTCACGCATTCTTTACACTAACTGAACAGAAAACCATACCTTCCTTCCGTGTCGTAGACGCCACTGTCGCTTCCATGCTTTGCTCTTTTGATGTTTTTTATCTCAATTGGGAACTTAGGAGAAAACCCTTTTCCCTGAAATAAACCAATATTGATCAGCAATTTCATTTTCTTGAAAATGCTTGCAAAACTTTACAACACCTTGGGTAGTTAAAAGATTATGGGAATTGAACCACATATCAATTAGACCGACTAAACAAAATTTGAACCATTCAATCATGCATTGGATCATAATGGTGATGGTGAAGATTATGGGAGATCTAACAAAGGAGAAGAACTTCCAGTAGTTGATAAACCATCTTATGTCTTACTTAACTTACAATTTGAAAATTTTCTATTTCAGCTTGCCATTTTATTACTAACTAGTGTTTTTTTTTTTTGATGGATTACTAACTAGTGTTTAATGCACACTTATGTGTGTACAAGTAATTAGAATATATTATGATCAGTTATAGAAATATTTTTTATGAAAATTGATTTTCACCCTGAAAATTATTTTGCAAAGAAATTTTATGATATGGTAATTTTTTTGCATGGTTTTTAGTTATATGATATTCAATTTTAGGTGTGCCCAATTACTAATATATATTTAACTTTTAAACATGAAGGGCTTAAAAATAAGTACATAAGTAATTAATTCACAAATCTAGCTTGTAACCAATAGTTTTATATGTGATTAAAAAGTAGATATTCTTAACAGTGAGTGTACAAAAGAAAACTCAAAAGTTAACAAATGTATGTTTATACCATATAATAGTGCTCCTATTTCATAGATTGTAGTTATTTAGTAGCACAAATTACTGAAATTTTGCATTTTCATATCATAAACATGATCTTCCATGAAGCTCAAGAAGTTGAAGATTGCACCCCTGGTTATGGAAACTATACACATTAACAAATCGTAAAGCTATGAAATATTACCTAGACACTAAACATTTCGAAAGCAATGTGAGCAAACATCATATGTACTAGCTTCTTCAAGTGAAAACTCATCAACCAATCACAAGCCATAACCCCTTTAAATAAAAACTTCTTTCTTTTCCTGTTTCCTTTTTTTTTCTGTTTATCTGTGGACTTAGATGGACAGTAACCATGTAAGATATCTTATCATCTTACTCTGCCTGCTTTGATTGGAGGGTCCTTGTCTTGAATTGTAAAGACGAAAGACATAGTCAATACAGGAGACAAGGGCCCTGTGTCAGTGTGCACTACGGAAAAAGAATATCATCATCCAAACCAGAGGGAAGCCTGTGGCTATAGTTAATCTGCATATTGCTGTTATTTTGTTATTTGATTTTGCAAAATATTACAATGATCAAAGGCAGAAAGGCAAGCATGTGAATTGAATGCATTCGAGCATAGGAAATGAAGTCAAACTAAAGTTTCACAGCACAAATACTAAAAACAGTAAACATGTAAAACATATAATGAAAATAAACAAAAGATTCTCCCTGAATTAATGTGTGTATGTAAGAGAGAAAGAAGGAGAATTACAGGTCTAGTTTTTCTGCTTAAACCGGCGTTGATAAAAACGGAAGCAAAAGTCGACAAGAGAATACCGCATCCAATTGCTCGAAAACCTATATACCAATTATCTCCATTGAATTAGTCAAAAAGCACCAGAAAGTGCAAGAACTTGTCTTGGAAAGAAGAATAACTCCAATGGTATTTCAGGGGGAAAAAAAATACCTTGAAAAGTTTCCCAAGGATAAACTACACCATCTTTGTTGGTATCAAAGAACATAACATGCTTCTGTAGAGCGCTTGGCTCATGTCCTTCTACCCCTACATGCGAAAATATAGTGCCAAAAAACAATTAGAAAGAAGTTGGAAAAGAAAATTTCAAAAAAAAAAAAGGAAAATGGACTTCAAAAAGATGGATGAATTTGAGAAAGAAATCAAACAAATATTTATGTGCATGGTATGGGCATGCCCTCACCAGTTCCATTGGTGATTGAATGATCCTCATAATTTGCAGCCATGGATGTTTCTTGAACGACCAAAAAGGGAAGGAAAAAAAGAGGCTATAGAATCTAGAAGAAGGGTTGTAATGTTTTATACTGTGAAGCAATATAGGGGTTGATGATGAAGGTTTTGGTTAGGAATAAATGAGGGGAAAGGATTTGGAAGAATGGAATGGAGGAAAGTTGAAAGCTTGATGATGATGCTCTCTTGTTTATGGGAATAGATTCGCAATGCTTCATGTCTATATATACGGTTTATGCTACGCTAAGAATCGAGGGTCCCTTTAATTTTAAATGCTTGACATGGTACAAAATTAATTATACAATAAAAAGTCACGTTTTTGTAGGAATATTTTATTATTCTTTTTCAGGCAATTTGTTGCTTAACCTTCAATTAAGGCATGTTAACTATCTATTTTAGGAGAGAGGTAGGAACATTTGTAAATGTAATCGCTTTTGAGGTTGGTTTTCACAATTCTATAAGATTAACTTTATTTAAGAATAAAAAATTTCGGAAGTCCCATCTTTTTGTCAAAGAAATTAGTTCAAACTCTAAAAAGGACCTTATAGTAACAAGCTAAGTATAAATTCAACAAAGACGACTACAAGATTAATGAAGAAGAAAGATAATAAATCGAAATTTCAATTTGTTTGGATAGGAGTTTATTTGGATGATTTATTTGAGAATAATTACTGTAGCACTTTTCGTGATGTGATGTATGTGAGATAAAAAGGTGATTGGGAAGATAAAAAAAATGATTTATTTGAGATAATTACTGTAGTACTTTTTATAGTTTAAGATTTATTAGTTTCATATAAGGTGAACTACATAATTCCCTTCTTATATATACCAATCTAATCTGCTAAATATTTGATTAGGTATTAATTGAGGTTGATACCGCTAATCATTAAGTTGTTTCTTTTTCACGTTAGAGTTCAACAAATGCTTTCCTGTGTTTAAATTTTTTGCTATAGAAAAGAATTTATTCATCCCAATTATTATGAGCTAAAAATATAGGCCATTGTGCTACGGTATACATGATCTATATACATTATAATTTTTTTTTCCTTTCTCCAACTATAATTTCAACAATCTCACAAAAAAGGAAAAAAAAAGTAAAGCAAAAAGAAAAGAAGGGAGAATTCTATCTCTTGACTTGATTTGAACTTTGGGGAGACAAAACTGATACCTGATTCCACATTAACACTTCAATGTCTCCATAAACGCGGAAGCAACACGAATGTGAAAAAGCAAAGCCTTGCCGTAAAGCTTTGAGCAAGGAAAAAGGGCCATAAACTCTCATCTTCATACTCATTAGTCAAGATTGGTTGTTCGAATTTTTATCTTAACAAGTGTTCATTAAACACATGTTAGATAAACTCGTGTACCTTTTATAGATAAAATTGTAACTTGCACATTATGGTGGGATAAAAACCATTCTTGACTGATAGGTCGCAATTTCGTCATTTATTTTATAGTTAATTCTCTCCTATTATCTTACCAAATGTGTGTTAATGGGCGGATTCTGCTCATTTTTGAATATTTATACTGATTGCAGGGAGTTGGAGCAAAATGTGATAAAAATGTGCAAATTTCGCACTACAAATGCTGTTTGGCGTGAAAATTATTGCTGTGCAAATGCAGTACAAAATTATTGCTGTCCCATTTAAGATGTGAAGCCAATGATGATAATTGCGGCCAGGGAAATGACTGAAAAGTGGGCACAACAACCCCCCTTGATGCTATGGCTGCCCAATTATAATGCCATTTGTTCTTTTGCTTTACACAACAGAATTTGATGGAAAAAAAAAAAGCCCTCAAAGCTTAATTAGTTGGGTGGAAATGTGTTTGGACATATACAATCTGCTTTTACGTCACTTTAATATGTGGTATGGATTCCAAAGCTTTATTCATTTCTGTTGCAACAATCCCTACTTTTCGCATTGGATTGCTCTTCTTCATTTCCCGTTCTTGATTTCTTTATATACACACATTCTGGACTTTGTAACATGCAAGTAATCTCACAAAGTTGAGATTTGATTTTCTTTATCTATCACATGTTCTTTTAGGATAGGGATATGGGAATGGTTTAATTACTCTTCCATCTTTATTTCCCTTGAAATTAATTAATAAAAAAACCAAATAAAACTACACAACGCACAAAGGAGTAGACAAGATTCTTGATATTATTTT
Source organism: Coffea arabica (assembly GCF_036785885.1). Lineage (NCBI taxonomy): Eukaryota > Viridiplantae > Streptophyta > Magnoliopsida > Gentianales > Rubiaceae > Coffea > Coffea arabica. Next base: position 53,846,165 of record NC_092331.1, on the reverse strand, counting down.
ATCAAATCATCCGGCCCTTTGCTACAGCTCATCTGGACCATGTTAAACTAAACCAGTACAACCAAAATGTTATCAACTGGAGAAGATATAAGAAGTTTATCAACGTGTAATTTTTTCCTTCTTTCCTCTCCAATGCACCCTGCTTGGGAATTTATCTGAAAAGACTACCCTTCCTATCCCTTACTTTTGTTGTGAATTTGATTAGAGATCTCAAACTTGTCTTTGATTATTTTGTGCTCGAACTCAAACGATGATTAGTCGAGCTCAGCCCTAATCAGATTTCATAATTTTGTACCTGGATGAATCTGATTATTACACCAAGTTTTAGATTCGAAGCTATGAACATGTCATCTTGATGCTAATTAGATTCTGTGGGAGGCAAATAGGGTTGCCAATGAGCAACTTTGTTGAGTATGCAATTCACTCCTAAGCATTTTTCTTCTTTTATAAATGCAAATTCTTGTAGTAGGGGCAAAGCAAATGACAAAACTTGGCCATCAACAGAGGCCCTACGAAGTCAAGCAAAAAGCAGTTAATGCTTGTGAAATTCCAAATACATTTCTTTGAAGTCACTGCAAGGCATATCTTCAGCTGGTTATAATGCCACAACTACTTTAGGGGAATAAATAAGAATAGGGGTGGGGAAATATACTCAAAAGAAAGAATGGGGAGCAAGTGTACCAGCTAGAGAATCCCAATAATCTAGAATTCATAAGAGATCATCAACTGGACATTGAAATCTAATGACATCATACAATAGGATTCATTAAAGAATTCAATTTTCAATCACCAATTTAATATGTCAAGAAGGAAGGACAAAATATTAATCCGATTCGTTAGATAAATGACAACTCATCTGTCATCTGATTGAGTTTATTCAGAAAATTACGACATAAGGGATTAATCATAAAACTGCCACCATGTTCAAGATGGGATAGTTGATAGGATCATGCTTATAGAAGTACAAATATATAGATTGACATGCTTCATGTTGCGGTTGGATACCTAATTCTACTAATATATATACATCATTGTGCTCATTCTAATTAGAGAATACAACACCTCAGCACTAGCCCCTTTTGTTCCACTCTTCCTTCTTCATTGCCTGAAAAATGAACATTCTCTCAGCTAAGTTATACGTATCAGGACATAAAAAAGAACACTATAATATAATCTTCTCGAGCAGCAAAAACAAAAGTGACTTCACCGCACGAAATTAGAGAATTTGTAACATAAAGTATGGCAAGAGCATAATTACTCTAAGAGGCATTTAATGTTTTTGTAACAAGGCCTAAAATGATAGAATGAAGTTGATCGACCGACATAAAGAGATGAGAAATTAATGGGAGGAAAAACCTTCAGGAGGCTGAGCCAGTTTTCGATTCTGAGGGGACATCATTTCTTTCTTTAATTGAATTAGTATATCCTCCATTGTGTACTCCCTTTTCCAATCAGCAAGCATGGGAAACAGACTTGGTTCAACCTGATAATTACATCAACCATAAGGTCAATCCTGGCATGTGATTACAAAGCAAAGAAACAGACTTGACCTCAAGAATAAGACCTACCACCCCACTTTCCTGATTAACACAGTTCATGTTTATCCGGGTCTGGAACCTCACACTAGGTGGCTCATCTGGATACTCCTTCCCACAGAATAACTTCAACTGGTAGATACGCCCTTCATGTACAGACTGGCAACAGGCACATCATGTCAGTAAAAACACATTCTCTTCCCTTTCATATGCTAGAGGTCGTCATGCATCCTTTCTTAGAAAGGGACAGAGAGGATGTACAAAGTGCGAATGGAAGGAGAAAGAGCAACAGTATGGATTGAAAATCCCATGTTGGGAGGAAATAATAACTAGACCCAAAGTCCTTTTGCATGGAAAGACAAATTGCTGATTTCGTTCACTTTTCCAAAAAAAAAAAAAAGCCACACTAATATGCCCACATTGATTGTGTTTAGAATTAATTATTTACATGAAATGGCTAAAGTAAACTCAAAAGCAGTACCATGTAGTTCATAGCCTTAGCACTACAAGCATCTCTATTTTTTCCCGTGTTTTTCTAGATACGTGCATGTGCAAATAAGAAAGAGAGAGTGACAAGAAGGAGAGAGCGAGAGGAACAGATTGGAAAGAAGGAAGAAAAACACAAGCCTAGACATAACTGACAAAAGTCCTAGTCCTACCAAGAACTAAACTTCTCATAATATACCCAACAAAGGGTCCTCTCCAGAAGGAAGGATTATCCTTGTCGCATACTTTATCTTGACATGTAACACTCCAGGCTCTAGGATGGGAGTTTCTATTAGTTTCTTGTCAGCAAAAAGAAACTTTTAAAGACCTAATCTGTTAATAATGTTCTAAAACACTGGAAAACAAAGAATTTCCTTCTTTACTAGGACAAACTGGATAACAAAATTTTGTAGAGTAATAAATTTTTTTTCAAATAACAAGCAACATCCTATTCCTACTTCTTTGTCAATTATGTCCTTGTTTTTATCAAAGAAACAAATCCAGCAACTAATGATTTATTTGTTGTGTGTGTGTGTGTGTATAGACACACACACATACAGTTCAGTAGATTTTATTTATCAATAACCAAACAGGAAAGATCAAAATTAGAAACACGAGAGTTACAGGTTGAGATAATAGGTTCAACTCTTTTAGCATCAAGGAAATTGAGATACGAAAATCATCAAATGTAATTACATTAACTTTTATGCGTAAACTTTTCATGCTTAAACTGACCCAAGCTCATATTTGTAGGAAAACATAAGCCTACGCTTTTTAGACAATTAATATCTTACCTCACACGAGATACCAGAGTTTCTTTTCAAACCAAGTAATTACATAATTATAGCTGAATTGCATGATGTAACATGTAAAAGATCCTCTGTGTTTCAAGTAAACAGTTCTGAGTGATTATGCTAAAAAGGCAAATATCGTATGGAATCCAACAGACAGACGAGCTGTTAAGACTATGCCAACAAGAAAAGTGACACAAAAGAATAAAGCTTGGTCATTTAGAATTATAGTCTACTGATTTACAAGAACAGAATTATGTCTACTATGGAGAAAAATCAGCAAGATGTACCCATATATGCTAGATTGAATTAAAAAATATCTAAGATTCTTTAATCATTCACAACATAACATTTATGCAGTAGCATACTCTTTGAGTTCAAAATAAGATGTTCAATAACTTCATCTCATCAGGAAAACATGGTTATTTTGCTAGTAAGCCGATTATTTCCCAGCCTAAATATTTAATTCATCCGGCTTCTATATTTATCTCTTTAAATGAACACATTCTACATGAATTGTACCTTTTTCTCTTCCATTTCATTGTTGAGACATAAGAATCTTCTTCTCAGTCTAAGGCTTAAATCTTCAAAGTTATTGAAGTTATACATCTAAAAGCTAACCTAATTCATGTATATCTTCTTATTCTCATTTGCAATACAAGTTCAATTTCAATTTCACTTGTCAAAAGAAACTTAGTTCTATCATTTCACTGAAAAAAAGAGACTAAACATATATTTAGATCCTCCAATGTGATCCAGAAATGACTACTGCTATCGAAAAAGAAGCCAACAACAACAAAGCAATAATACAAGGAGATGAAATTCCAAGTAATTGACTTATTGTAAATGCATCCATAGTATATAAACATTTCAGAAAAATGCACAAAGTCAACCACATGAGAGGTAAAAGGAAAACCCACATTAGGAGGACCAATGATAGTTCCAGTCCATGACTGCATGTACACATCATCAGCGTCGTCCATTCCATAGCTGACATTTCCATCTCCTATTCCCTTTTCACCTCTCTCTAGCTCTTCTAATAATCTAAAGTTTCTCGGGACTGGAAATTAAAGCAAATTCAGTTTAGATATCCATGATAAATTTGAGCAATATATAGAAAACCAAACCCTGCATAAACTTGCTAAAATAAATTTCGCAAATAGTGAGAGCAATATGTTTCAGGTGAATTTTGATCTATATAAGCATATAGTAGCACAGAAATACAAGGAGACATCGGCCTTGTTCTCATTTGCTGTAGATTTTACAAAATCTGATTATGAAAAGTAATTATAGAGAATAATTAGAACTAGGAAAAGCTACTCTTTGGTTGAATATAGATTTTTGCTTTTTCGGTTATTAAAAAATCTATAATCTGAATACAAAAGCTAATGAGGACATCCTAAAAACTGATTATCCAAAATCAAAGTCTATAATCAGCTAAAATAATCAACCAAGAACAAGCCCATCTTCATATGCAAAGAAGGCGCAAGCAAATCATTTTCACTGCAAAAGGCAGCTTCCATTTTTCCAGCATTTGTCAGAGAGCTGTTCAGACATTTTAACTTATTCTACATCAAAAGTCCAATAAGGAAAGGCACTGTCTCAATCCTTTTCCTGTTAGAGGAGAGAGAAAATTTTCTAGTCTAACGGTATACAAGTGATACTCAAAGCTTAACAGTTTTTTCTCTTAAATGGAAAAGAATTATGATCTTTCTAGTTTAACAGCTTATAAATGAACTTTGCAGGTTAACAGTCTCGTCTGTTAAAATGCAATTGAATCATGACATTATATGAACTACCCACCGAGAACAATAAAGTTTTAAGCGTGAGAATCAAGATAAGATTACTCAGTAATATACAAGTCCATTTAAATACAAATAATGGGAAACAAAATGTCAAAGTGTCAGATATCCATAAGTAAAAAAGGCATACTAAAGGTGATCCAACACTTGTGCTAAGAAGATACAAACACAGTTAAACAACTTTATCCTGACAACTTCACTTTTCTCACAACTTTTGATAGGAAGAGTTCCAATCCAAATATAAGAGTTTATTGTCACCTGCGTGTCATAATGTAAAGAAGTCAACAACACAAGGACATGCAAATTCAGAAGAAAGACCAGGCGGTTTGCAGGAAGTAAAAGGATGTAAACCAAGGTTGAAACCAAAACACAGGAAAAGAAGGAGGAGGATGAGTATTAGTATCTAACAAAATTACTAAGATTACTTATCCAAAGTAGAACACTCCCATAAATCCCATTGTATCATCAAAATTAACACCTCTCACATTAATATTAACTGAATCTCTACAACCAACCTAACTATTACACTAAAACGTTAAAAGAGGATAGTGTGGTATCTCAGCTCTCTTACTTATATCCAAAGTATTATGCCATGGTTTTTTCCCATTAAATATCTGACATAAACATAGGTAATAAAATCCCAAAAGATAAGAATAACTTCAAGTCTATTCCACTTTAATTACACGAAAGCCTTGTTTTTGAAGTTAACAACATCTGCCAACCTTGAAGCTGAGAGAAATTTCAAAATGTTTACTGGTTAAACAACATATACTCCATCAAAACGTACAACATACTTATTATCGCATCCTTCCATCATAACATTTCTTCCACTTTGACAATGCCAAGAAATTTGCACAATTAGTGATAATCTTATGGATACTAGAAAATAGTTAATCTGAAGTGCATAGGTTTTCCATACAATTCACACCTAAGTTCCAGGGTGGAACTATTTTCTCACTAGCACATACAATTGTATGAGAGCAAAATCGACTATCAGGTGGAGTTAGAGAAATAACTCTTCTCAAGCTGAGACCTATCTTAACTACAAGACATACAAGTTTAAGCAATTTCCAAGATTTTAAACAATCTAGAGATAATTTTAAGAACACAGTTATAACATAGCACTTTCACTTGAAACAAATTGTATCACATTTGTTCTAGTACCTCCTGTCCATCCATAAATCACCAACCTAAGTGTAAGTACTTTCATAACACAATAACCTTCAAAAGCTATAGCTACCTAAATCCATTATGAGCTCTGACATGTCAATCTTGACCCCCAATCAAATGCACCCCCAGGCCATAACCCAAAAACAAAAAAACAATAATTGAACAAAAAATGTGCTTAATTTAGCTTACCTCCCAGTCTAGTAGTAGTTATAGTTGAAATTATTGCAATGCAGAAAATAGGGAAACCAAAAGGTGGGACAAAATACGTGCCAACACAAGTACACAACCACAAAACTGATTTCATTTTGTCCAAGTTACCCTAACAAGGAAAAGATTGTCCTTTTTTGCTTTCACTCTTACCATTTCTCACCACATCTAGTTTGTATCCTCATTCTTTAATGCTAAAGTTCAAATAATTGTCAACCGTTTCTGTTCAATAGAAAGTCATTCATAACTTAGAAATCCAAAAATCTAGAGCATACTTGAACTACTAACGATATAAATCAACCAATTCGAAAGTGATTGGAGAATCATTTTCCTGTCTTACATAAGCGACAAAATGAAACCTTGAACAAGGACTTCGATAGGTAAAGACTTCAACTTTAACACTAATTCCAGCAAATCAAATGAATCAATTCCCCAAACTCAAAAATAGGCAAAACCACAAAAAAAAAGATCTTAACATCAGGAACCCGAAGTGCAAGGACATTAACACAAAATGCAGAAGTTAGAATACAACATCAGAGTACCTCAAAAAAAAATACCAAGAATTACCAAAAATCTACACTTTTCCACAAGCCCAGAAGACAAATTTTCAACTTTATCAAGAAATAAAGGAGTAAATTACAAAAACATTGAGGGTTTTGAAGCTCACCAACAACTTTCGATGATCCTTCTGGCCCCATTTCTTGCTGCATTGAGAAGGCAAAACCAGGTGGGTTCTTAAGACCCAGAGCAAAATTTTCTAGATTTGACCAAAGATGCAGGGGTTAACCCCTGCAGAGAAGGGAGGAAATTAATATTAGGTGGTGGGTTTGGAAAGTGGGGGAGGTTTGTACTTTGGAGAGAGAGATGAGGGAGGCTGGGCAAAGGAAGATATTTGGAAAGTGATAATGACTGAATTTAATGTTGTTGTTGTTTGTTTAAAAGGGATCATCACGAGAAGTCGTGAGGTACAGTAGTGTGTTTTGCAACAGTTCAGCTCCTAATATTTTACTTTTCGCATTTTATCCCCCCGACTGCTACTAGTCAAAGCAAATATGTAGCAATGGTTCTGACAGTTATCATCAAAAGGACAATAACATCCCTAAGAACTAATGGACAAACATAAATATGCAGAGGTACAGGTTGAATATAGCACATAAGCATTTAGTAAGATGCTGATGATTAATACCAAAAGAACAATGATATCCCTAAAAAATAATGAACAAAGATAAATGCACATAGGTTCAAGCCGAATATAGCACACATTTATCTACCTTTGCTTAAGTTTGGAGTCTATTCATTTGAAATAATTACGTACATGATGATTCTAAATTTAAAAAATTCATATTTTAAATTATTTTTCTAAAAAGTATAAAAAATAATTAGTTTATCGTAAAAGTCAAACCTTATAATTTGAATATCCAAGAAATCTATTTCCAAAGCTTTTCAGTGTCCAAAATCTTTTCAATTGTGCTATTTTACCACATCCATAGGTTTCTTGGATTGGTTCTTCTATATGATATGATGAACAACATCTAAAGTAAGAGCAAGAGAATGGGTTTGAAGAAACTTGGGACATTTTTTCTGTTTTGGTTACAAATGTTGCAGATGAAGGAGAGAAAATTTTTGATGTGATGAATGTTCAAAAAATATTAGAAAACTTATGGGGATCGTTTCTTTATAAAACATGAAGAGTGCCATTTACATCAAAAATTTTAACTATTAAAATGGGTGTTATTTTCATCAATTTGAATGGCTCTGTTTTGATTCAAGAGTTTTTCAAAAATTAGTTTTTCAACTACTATTAAAATTTTTTAAAAAGTATTCTAAAAGATACTCTAAAAAGTAGTCTAAATTTTTTTTAATGTTTAAAAGATATCCTAAAATATATTCTAAAAACTCTTCTATTCTTAAATATCTCAAAATATTTTCTAAAAATATCCTTAAATATACTATAAAAACTCTGCTACAGTAAAATTTTTCAAAAACACCCCTAAAAATAGCTAATCCAAATGGAGAATGTTTTAATGATCCACTGAGATGGATTGATGGATTGATGGAGGGGATAAAATAAGAAAAATAAAATGCTAGAGGTAAAATACAAAATATACCAAACCTCAAGGGGACTTCTTATGATTAACCCTTTGTTTAAAAGTGAGCTAAGTCAAGTAATGGAAACGTGAATGAGTCATAAAATGCTTAACTCTACATCGGCCCTGTTTGCCAAATGAATTTTTTGAATATTTATCTAAAACTTTATTGTATCTTACAGTAGAAGTTGTAAGAAATTTTTTGAGATAGAAAACTTTTTTTTCTTTTCTTTTTTCTTTCTTTCTCTTTCTCTTTCTTTTTCTTTCTTTCTTTTTTCTTTTCTTTCCTCTCTTTTTCTTATCCCTTCCCCTCTCCCCTCTCCCCCCAACTGGAAGTTGCAGCAGCAAAAACTTTTTTTTTTTTTTTTTTTTTTGCTTTCTTCTCTTTTTCTTTCTCTTCTCCCTCTCCCTCTCCCTCTCCTCCTTTCTCCTCCCCTCCCTACTACCACCTCTCTTCCCCCCCTCCCCCTCCCCCTCCCCCCAGTTAAGCGAGACCGAGGTAAGGGAAGGGGGGCAGAGAGGTGGCGGGGAAGAGTGGAGGGAAGGGAAAGAGGAGAGGAGAGGGGAGAGGGAGAAGAGGAAAAAAAAAAAAGCTTCTCTCTATCGGTGTCAGCGTCGGAAGAGCTGCTGGCCAGTGGTGGTTGGCAGGGGAGGTGGTGGTGGGTTGAAGTGGAAGAGAAAGAAGAAGAAAAAAATAAGGGAATTTTTTTTTTGTGTTTTTGGGTATTTTAAATTGTGTAGTTTAAAATTTTTAAGAAATTTTTTAAAATTATTGTAGATAAAGTTATTATAAAACTGGTAGGAAACAAACTTGAACAAAAACTCATTTGCCAAACAAGCCCAAATGTCGTCTTCAATTCTTCATAAGAGTTTATCTTTGTATGTAACCATGTGTAACTAGGGGTGGGCAAAAAATCCGATACGATCCGAAACCCGACGAACCCGATCCGATCCGAAAAATAGGATATCCAATCCGATTTTTCTTAGCGGGGCAGATGCGGATCGGGTACCCATAAAAACGGATACGGATACGAATCAGTAAAATAAAAACCCGCGAGTACCCGACCCGTAGGGTATATTATATAAATATTAAAAAAATAAGGGTTCATCATATAATTTTTATAATTTTTAATCCTAAGTGTAAGTAAAGTGGTTCACAACCTCATATTCTAATCTCATATGATCCGCCTTTCCTCATCTTGTCTTAAAAAAACGAATATTCTTGGTGAAACCTGAACTAAAATAAACAAAACAAAGAAAAATTAGTGAAACTCTATCATAAAAATTGTTTATCCTTTTCATCCTTTTTCATTTTTATTCTACTTCCATCGATCTTTCTTGCAAATTTTTCATCAATTCAATCAAAAATTTGTGTTTGGAGCTCCAATTTTCTATTAGCTAGATAATTAAAACATTTGTGTCTTTCATTTATTTATTTGTTTTATTGCAATTGTGTCTCTTAAATTTGTCTCCTTTATTTTAGTGCAAGAAATTTATTTTTCTTTTTCATCACCTTTAATGCAATAAGGTCTATTCCAAAGATGTAAGAAAGTTGGTGAAAATTTTTCAAGATTATTTTGATTATACTTCAAAAATTATTAGCGTTGTTCAATTCTTTTCCGGACTTGATTCCACAATCGACTCATTTTGGATGCAGTCTTGTACCATAACATCCTTAAGGAAGTTGGAAAAGTTGCCAAATACTTATTATCCTTGTGTTTGTTATGTTATAAAAGGATGAAATGCGTGGGAATGGTGATGTACTCAAAATTATCATAAAATTTCATTTTATCTATTAGATATTATAATTCTAATATGTACTAAATTTATGATATCGGTTTGATTATTGGATGAAATGTGTGAGAATGATGACATATGAATTTTGATTATAATATCTCTACCAATGTTAATTAGAAAGCATTGATATTAAGTGAAAAATATTTTTGATTGGAATTTTTTTTTAGGGGCGGGTACCCTATGACCCGCCCCTTTTTTTCGAATACCCGAATAGTGGGTACCTGAAAATATTAGGAGAGGGTTAGGGTCGCAAAATGGCTGATCCGATATTTTAAGATCGGGTCAGCCAAAACGTATTAGGGACGGGTACTCGACCCGTGCCCACCCCTATGTGTAACCGAAAAAAGAGTTTATCTTTGTCATGTCAAAAATTTTGATCATATGCCACATGGTTGCCAAACAAGCCCAAATGTCGGCTTCAATTCTTCATAGAGTTTATCTTTGTATGTAACCATATGTAACCGAAAAAAGAGTTTATCTTTGTCATGTCAAAAATTTTGATCATATGCCACATGGAAATATAGAGAGAAAACAATACACGTGTCATTAATAAATTTAGAATAGCTCATGTAAACTTTTTTCACTTTATTTGGATTGTAATTTTTTTAAAAAAAAAATTTATATGTTTTGTGAACACATTTTTCAGTCACCATTTTTACTTTATGTATATTAAATTACTACAATATATTTTTCTATAAAAACTTCAGAAAATAGCAATTCAAACTGGCATAATAATGAAACACATAGAGAAGATTTATTACACTAAAAAATAGAGGGTGTGTTTGGATTAGGAAGATTTGAAATAAAAAAAAATTTACTTCACAAATTTCAATCACCCTTTTATCTCACATACATCATAACACAAAAAGTGTTACAGTAATTATCTCAAATGCATCATCCAAATAAATTCCTATTCAAACAAACTCAGAGATATTTGCAGATTATCTTTTTCTTTACTTATTTGCACAGTTTGGGATGACGGGGAATAACACAAGAAAATAAATATCCCATTCGAATGCTTTTGCTTTGCTTCTTGGTTTTCCTTCCCATCCATCAATAGTATAGAAATTCAAGATTGTAGCATTTGATATGACACCTTAGCTTTCCATTGTGAGGTTATCTGTCAAATTCTTTCCTAATAGGCCAATAGTTCACGATTTGAATTAGAACAATAGTCATAGCAAAATTTGGCAGGTGTTGCATTTAGACCACAAGATTAATGTAACATTAGTAAAGAAGAGGTTCCTTGCTGAATGCTTGATATACAGCAAACTAACTACTGCTAAGGGGAAAAGGGATAAGGATATTGATGTTCAAACAAGAAGCATAAAGAAGACAAGTTTCAATAACAAACATATTGTTTATCTGATACCAATATTAATGTTTGTTACTATTCCATCCATGGTCATAAGATCAAGTTGGAACTTGGAAATAGGGGGAAAAAAGAATGAAAGTATGAAAGTAATGCTATAAAGCCAATTGTGGAGTGTAGATGCAAGCAAGTTACATAAGATTAGACTAGCAATGGTTAAATAAACCTCCTAAAGGACTTAACTAGGAGTATAATCGAATCACTGTCGATCCCAATTAATGTACTGCTTAAACTCGACTCGAGATAAAGAAAAACTTTAGAATGGACTAGATTAGAACCACATTGGTTATCTATTGCCAATATAAATCTTAATGCTTGAAACCAAATTGTGGAGTGTAGATGCAAGCAACTTACATAAGATTGATTAGAAGTGTTGAATAAACCTCCTAAAAGCTAAAGGACCTAAACAAGTGGCTTCTGTTTCTTGTTAGAGGCAGAAAATACAAATGCCACACCTTTGCTGGCAGTACAATTGTGATAAGAGACAAAAGAGTTGTCATTGATAGACAAGAATATTCGTAGAATTTTTTACTCAATTCAACTGCTCCACGCAATTCAACTGCTCCATTCCTTATATTTTTAAAATTTTCTGGTCCACCTCGTCTACAATGTTTCCTCTCTCTTACCATTTTCATTTTCCAAATTACACCTCCTGCAAACAACCCCTTTCTCTCCCCACTCTAATTAGTAATTTCCATATCTAAAGGACCCTCAAACCCCTATCCATACCCGTATCCGAATCTAAACGGCAAAAACCCGCCACCATTTCAAAGTCATGGCAACCACAACCACCAACCCTCCACCACCTCAACCCGACCCGACCACCCAAAGCACCCGTCTCCAAGAAATCAAGCAATTCGATGAATCCAAAATCGGAGTCAAAGGCCTAGTTGACCGCGGCCTACCCGCCATTCCCTCCTTCTTCATCCATCCCAAGCCAGCCGAACTAAACCCGAAAGACCCGAATAACAGACCCGGCACGAAGCCCACCATCCCCGTCATAGACTTCTCCTCTTCCAGGTCGACGATCGTTGACGAAATCCGGCGAGCATCTTCTACACTGGGGTTCTTCCAAATCATCAACCACTCCGTCCCAGTTGCCTCAATCAAGAAAATCTTGGGTTCAATTCAAGAGTTTTACGAGCTGCCGGAAGATGCAAAAATGGAGTATTACACCAGGGATATGTCACGTGGGGCGGCTTATTCCACAAATTTCGATCTCTACCAATCAAAGGCCGCCAGCTGGAGGGACACCTTCCAGATGGGCTTGGCGCCAAACCCGCCGAAATGGGAGAACGTGCCGTTCAGCTGCCGGGAGACAGTGGCGGGATGGGACAAAGAGGTGGTGAAAATATCCAAGGAAGTTTTGGAAATCTTATCTGAAGGGTTGGGACTGGAAAAGAAGGATAAATTGAAGGAATTGTCAGACGGCAGAGTTATGGCTGCCCATTACTACCCGTACTGCCCGCAGGCGGAATTGACGGCTGGGCTGACGTCACATACTGATCCGGGGCTGCTGACCGTGCTGGTGCAGAATGAAGTGCCCGGGTTGCAGGTCAAAGTGGGAGAAGATTGGGTGGACGTGGTGCCTGTAGAGGGCGCAATTGTGTTTAACATTGGGGATAATCTTCAGGTATAAACTTTAAAGTTTAAGCTTGCATTTTTGTGTTTTTTCTTTCTTACATTTTTCGTTTAGGTAGCTATTCTTTTGAAGACAATTTAATTTTTTTGAAGATAATTTAATACACATGAGATGAGATAAAAAGGCAAGTAAAAAAAGTGTTCATAGAATAAAGTAGCTTTATATGTTGTCTGAGAATAAATTATTAAACAAATAAAATAGTTGAAGCATTATATTTGCTCCATGTTCAATTCAACCACTCTAGATTTTTGTTTTTTGTTTTTGGGGCTCCTATTCTGCCTGATTTCTTCGTCTACCTTATGTACAATGCTTCCCCTCCCCTACCATATTTTTTTTTTTTGATAATACCTGCCATTTTTATTCTCCAGACCACTCCTTCTGATCTCTGTGATAACACTCTCAAACCCCTACCTGTACCCTTACTTGAATGTAAAAGGAGAAAAATCCATTGCCATCATTCCTAAACGCTCAAAACCCGAATGGAAACCACAGCTGCCAACCCTCCTCCTCAATCTGACATGACTAACCGAAACACCCGTCTTCAAGAAATCAAACAATTTGATGAGTCTAAAATCGGAGTCAAAGGCCTTGTTGATCGTGGCCTAGAAAGCATCCCTTCCTTCTTCATTCATCCCTACCCACCCAAACCAAACCAGAAACCTTCCCCAACCAGAAAGGCTGATCCAAATTGCACACCTGGCCTAATACCTACCATCCCCGTTATAGATTTCTTCTCACCCCGCTCAACCCTGGTTGACCAAGTCCGCCGAGCCTCTTCTTCACTAGGCTTCTTCCAAATCATCAACCACTCAGTCTCATTGTCATCAATCACCAAAATCTTGAGCTCAATGCAAGATTTTTTTGAGCTGCCAGAAAAGGTAAAAAAGGAGTATTATTCGAGGGATATGTCACGTGGGGCAGCCTACTTGACAAACTTTGATCTCTATCAATCAGAAGCCGCCAGCTGGCGCGACACCTTCCAGATGAACTTATCTCCTAGACCACCAAAATGGGAAAATGTCCCAGTCATGTGCCGGGAGGGGGTGGTGGAGTGGGATAAAGAAGTGGTGAAAATATCTGAGGAAATTATGGGAATTTTGTTTGAAGGTTTGGGATTGGAAAAGAGTAATAATAAGTTGTGGGAGATTTCAGGTGGGAGGGTTATGGCTGCCCATTACTATCCATATTGCACACAGCCGGAACTGACTGATGGGTTGACATCACATACTGACCTGAGGCTGCTGACTATGCTGGTGCAAAATGAGGTGCCGGGGTTGCAGGTCAAAATTGGGGAGGGGTGGGTTGATGTGGAGCCTGTGAAGGGTGCTATTTTGTTCAATATTGGGGATCTTTTCCAGGTATAACTGTATAAGTAAAAGTTAAGTTAGCTATATTTCCTGTTCAAAATTTTATGCATCAGCGAGATTCTTTTAGCCCAAGTACTGATTCACACTGCGAAATCTCAAACCTACATGCTTTGGACTTTGAAGCTTAAGTACCTGTATTATCAAAAGTTCATGTAATACAGCACAATTATCGAACTTTATTATTAAGTGCTAGACTCTCGACCAAAAAGCCCTGCTTATTGAAATCTTAGTTTGTGAAACAAAGTTTGTGGAAACGGTTCTAGGATGAAATATCTCTCTTACATGAGTTAGGGGTGTAATAAAATATTTGCACGAATTATTAGTAGCCGAGTGAAGAAAGTAGGATTGCAATTGATCAATGGAGCAAATATACTGCATATTGCATAGTCTAAGAGCGTGACATGTACACTGGATATTACGAATTAAGTAGATAGTTTGATGATATCCTTGGTTGAGATACACCCAACAAATTTAACAAATCTCTACTTTTCCCATTTTGAGAAGTTATTACCACATGTGAAGCCTTAAATGTTCCTATTTGAATATTTGCATAAGATCTATGGGCAATTTAAAGGTGGAAATATCTGGCATCTTTTTGGAATGCTTGGTATGCTGAGGGAGGAAAAGCAGTGTTCGGTGGGGTATCTTGAACTCTCCACTCACATATTTCACATATTTTTTGAATTGGGGCTGGCAATTTGACCTTTGGGAGCCTCAGTTCAAGATTGAAGTCAACAAAGAAACTAGATGTATGTTATGTTTTAGTCTTCTTTGCGTTCTATTTCTTTAGGTAATGCAATTTTGGCCAATTGTTCAGTTTTGATTTGTGATGCCCCTGCTAAGAAACTTCTTGAATTGATCTGGATCCTCGTTTATCGCACTGATAATAATGCTTTTCTTTTCATGCACGAATATGATCTGGAAATGATGCGTTTCGTGCTTTACGAATGACTTGGGAAGGATTTGTTTCACTTTTTCTCTTCATTTTTAACTCTGGACTCGAGTTTTAGGGAACCACATTGTGAAAGCCTGCACACATTTTTCTGTTTGTCTTCTGTTTTGCAGATAATGTCGAATGATCAATACAAAAGCGTGGAGCACAGAGTGTTGGCAAACCCTCTCCGAGATGCTCGTGTATCTGTTGCTGTTTTTCTGAAGCCAAGCCATAGTGATCAGCTGTGTGGACCTTTTCCTGAACTTGTATCTGCTGAAAAACCAGCTGTTTACAGGCAGTTCACACTGTCTGATTACATGGGAAGATTTTTCTCCAAGGAGTTGGATGGCAAGACGCTGACAAACTACTACAGAATTTGAAACACAAGAATCAGCTGAACATTAAGAAAATAATCGATTTGTGTACCACATATTCCGAGGAGCAAAATTAAGTAGATTAAGAAAATAATCCATCTGCCATAGGACGGTGTAAATTTCTGTCTTACAAGGAATACATGAATAGAAAGTTGTCCCAGGACTTGGATGAGATACAATTGTCTTTAAGATTCTTGTTTGATTAATGTGATCTCCAATTACAACTACTTGGTGTATGGTCTTGTCACAGGCTATATCTTCAATGATCCCTTTTTCGGAATCAGGTTAATCTACTAATCAACTGTTAAATATCAAACACAGCCAAAGAAATTCCAAGTTCAAGTTACAGATCCAGGTGGTGATTCAAAATGGCTATTTGTAGGTTCTTCAAAGATAATTCCTATAAAGATCTTGCAAAAACTATGTAACCATAAATATCACTCTAGACTTAAATCTGCAGACGTTGACTAAGATAAGTTCATATGTGGAATATCCAGCTGAATCCAAGAAGACTTTAATTAGAATGACGAAATTGAAGTTATACAACATATAAGTAGCAATTACGTTTGTTTAAAGGTTATAGGTTTGTGATTCTCTCATCTCAATTCAGCACAATGTAGGAGATATCCAAGCAATGGGTACCCTACAATTTCCCAAAGCAATGGATACTCCACAATTTCCCAAACCTTCAAAATCCATAAATTTCCTTGCGTTAACACCCTTCTGGTGAATTCTTCCAATGCCATGGTCAGACATGTCGGAATTATTTCTTCTAAAATTATGAAAGAATTAGTATACTTGATGTGGATTGCAATCAGGAAAGCAAGATGGTGAGACGCATAACGAATAATTTTCACCCAAAAAGCCAATTTCATCGCTCTCCAGCCTGCGACATGCTCCCCAGTAGAACTTCTCCTCACCTGATGAAGCCATTGTCTGTTTCACCAGCTTATAAGTGTGAATTTCCATACCAAAACGAAACATTGGAACCTTGATAACCAGCAACAAGTCTCCGTCTGTGGCTTCCACCAGATACAACGAAATATTCCAAAAGGCTCTATAGAAATACTCGGTTTCCAGCTCAACTTTAAAAGTAGCAACAAATTCATCTTGATAGTATTTGTAGTTACTATTGTCAATAACAGTAATTACGGAGGAAATTTTCACGCAGCACATTATAGCATCCCTTTGTGAAAAATTATGTCCTTAACATGACGTACAATAACTTCTTCAGTCCAACAGGAATTTTCTTTTGGTCTTGCAAAAGTAACTTTTTTATTGTAATCTGCAGCAACAACAAAATCAACCCCACTGACATGTTGAACAAGGATCACAAAGACAAAATCAGTTTACGGACCCTACCTCCGAAGATGGGAGATTGCGAACTAATCCCAGGTAAATATATAGTCTTTCTACTAAAGAGATTCAAGCTTGATTGACGAATCCACAACTCCAATAGCTAGCCAGCCATAAGATGAAACTACGATGCGAGATTTAATAGGAATTTGGAGACCACAATTGTAAACTTTACGCTCGCAAGTACATTGTCTGTGAAAAACTAGTTTGTAAAAAACAGTCAAATACAAACGGAGTCTTATTTCTTTCGTGAGCCAAATCAAATTCCAAAGTTCAGAGCAAAGATCCCCAGCTGGTTCAGTCTGTTCATTATCAATCAAAAGATTATGATCTAAAATGCTTGTTTGGACTTGCGCTACATGTTCATCTAACATGTTTAGTTTCCTGCAAATATTATGCAACAGTAAATATTTCGGCAGAGTTAAATCTACAATCAACAAGGGAACGGCATGACACACTATTAATTTGTAATGCTTTCACAAACATATGTCCATAATAAGTAAAATATCCACCAGAGCCTAAGAGAGGTTTAATAGTAAGAATTACGAACTCGAAGATGCAATCTAGAGATAACATTTATAATCATAATTTGCTAGAAAAAGAACGATTAGGGTGTAGATTTCTGATCTGATGTCAATTCAGCTCAATGTTGGAGATATCCACGCAATAGGAATTGCACGATTTTGAGAACCTTCGAGACAGTCAAGTTTCCTTGCCTTCGTATCGTCCCGGTTACACACTCCAATGCCATCATTATCAGACTCATCAGGAAGACAATAGTAATATCTGCCCCTAAAATTCCGAGTGAAAAAGTATACGTAATACAGCTTGTAACAGGGAAAACAAGATGCTGAGATGCATAAGGAATAATTATGGCAAAAAAAAAAAGGGATCATCATTATGAACTTTCTCCCAGCAAAGCTTTTCTTCGTCTGATGAAGCCATGGTTTCTTTCACCAGCTTGTAAGTGGTGAATCCCACATGAGAATATTCATTGGTCAAGTAAGGAACTGTCACTAAGAAATAATAAAATCTCCATTTGAAGCTTCTGCTAGATAGGGCTGACGAAAACTACTTATCACAATGACATGATTCTGGTATGGCAGTTCAAGTTCAACTTTTGTAACAAATTGATCATCATGATTGTATTTGAACCTTCTGTAGTCAACGACAATGAGCCCTTGTTCATCTACTACATACAACATTCCTTCTGTGAAACATAATGTCCAGAACAAAGCCAACTGTATAAACTCCTTTAGTCCAAGACTTTTCGTCCGGTATTAAGAAAGCAAAATTTTGTTTCATACAAAAACCATAAATTGCAGCAACACAAAAATCAGCCGCCGGCCATGTTGAACAAGGATCACAAGACAAAATCAATTTACGTTTTACGAACCTCATCCGCACCAGAATCAAGCCTAGGCAGATTTATAGTCTTTCGAGTGAAGGGATTCATAAGGTTTGATGACATGGCCGCCTCTTCAACAGCCAACCAGCCATAAGACGAACCTAACAATCGAGATCTATGAGGGATTTGGAATTGGCAATTGTAAAACTTATGCTCCGAAATACTGTGTAGTTTGGTGGTGCTGATACAGCAGTTGTAGGCCTTTTCTGGAGTGGAAATGAAGAGCAGAGGAGGCTGCCTATTGATATTGGCAATCCGGACTTGTTTGTGATCAAGTGCAACGGAATTCCAGGACTTGCAAACTGCCCCGAATCGGATGTAATCAGAAAGGTGAATTAGCTTATCCAAGATTACACCAAGGAGTTCTTTTGGAAGATAACAACTCCAGTCTACTGCTACTACTGAGTCTTCTTTTAGTTTTTCCATGTAAGCCATAGATTACAAGGAAAAAAGAATATGAAACTAAAGGAAACTCTAATACTGCATGTGCTAAGGAAGAGTAGCAGAAGTTGAACGACAGAAAAAGGAAAGGACCATCCGATCCGATATATATAAGAGAAATTTTTTTTTTGGCAAAATAGATCTATTTCATTAATCGGAGTAAAAAGTAGAAAGGGATATTACTTAGTATTTTTGAGATTACTTAGTATTTTTTTAAAAGTATCACTTACTTTCCTTACTTTTGCTATTTGTATGAAAAAATCTTTAAAAATCCTAAACTATCCTTTTACTTCTTTTGCTAAACAAAAATACTCCTAAGCCACTTCCTTTACTCCACTAAAAACCACCATCTAAATCTTAAGTACTATTACCATGTTACAAAGCCATAGCTCTTAAAAATGAAATTTTGAAAAACAAAAGAAAGATACTGGTAAAGAATACATTAGCACCAATTCAACTTTATATGATCAAAATTAATTCTTTTTTACCTTTTCTCAACCTATGACCCAAGCCTTTGAGTTGTAATAAATCACTATAAAAATAAAATCAAATAACCAAAGAAATCTACCGTGCGCTACCACGATTACTAAAAGGAAAAAGATAAACAAAATTCAATTTATGATAATTTATCCAACAAAAAATCGAACAGTCATCCAAAAAATAGACAAGATAAAATATTGGAGAAAAGAGAAAGAGAAGAAAGTGGCTTTTCTTTTTTTTTTTCTTTAATTTTTTGAACTCTTTTTATTTGATATATGGGTTATATATAAAGTAAGGGTTAATATAGTCATTTTATAATTACTAAAGGAGGTAAGTGATATTTTTAAAATCTCAAGAATGGTAAATGCTATTAAGAGAAACCTCAGGAAAGGTTTTTGATATTATCCCAAATAAAAAATTGGTATAATTAGAGACTAATGCTTAGTAGACTCCGTTTGGATTAGCTGTTTTTGGAGGTGTTTTTGAAAAATTTTGCTATAGCAGAGTTTTTAGATTATATTTTAGGATATTTTCAGAAAATATTTTGGGATATTTAAGAGTAGAAGAATTTCTAGAATATATTTTGAAATATTTGTTAAAATTTTAAAAAAATTTAAACTAATTTTTAGATTACCTTTTAGAGTACTTTATAAAAACTTTTATTGTATTTGAAAATCTAGTTTTTGAAAAATACTCCCATCCAATGTTATGTACTAGCTAAACAAAGCTAGATCAGCTATACCAACTAATAAAACTTGTATTTAAGGTCAAAACCTTACTCGAAAGCATAGTTGTTAAATTCTAAATCCCGTCGTTACAATCCTACAATTCTACTATATAAATTTATAAATTCATTTCTGAATCCTATCAGGGCCAATAGGGTTTGTGCAATTATGGTACATTTTGTGGATTTAAGTCCATATTATGGAAGCCACTTGCAAATTGTTGGTCATTACTCGCTAGGCAAGAAACTTGAGCATTTTAGATACTCTGGCAATTTTCTTATTGCAAGCGACTACTCAGAACAATGCGATATAGCTATAAGACAAGTGAAAATTAGGGGTTCATTCAACCAAGTTGCTTGCAAGCTATTGGCTAATAACAAAAAGATTTACTTGCAAGCTTTTATAATTAGTAGCTCCGTCAAATTCTCAAATTCTCAGCTCAGGTCGACATTGTCTGAGTCTAAGTTCAGCCCAAGCTGCACGATTAGCTGAGCATGACTCTTTACACTGTTCTTCTGCTATATGCATTTCGAATTCAGCACCAAGTGTAAAACTGTAACTGCTGATCCAAGTTACTGAGATGGAAAAAAGTTAACAGGTATAATGTTCTTTTTCTTGTGCATGCTCACAGGTCGCTATGTTTCTTTTCTTAAGGCATTTATCAATGCCACATGAAGTTTCTTGCACTCCACATACATCCAATGAAGATTGATCCAACCCAATCATGTTAGATTGTCCCATTTTTGTGAGTAATGAGACATCAGCTAATAGAGTGCAAGGTAATAATACACCTTCAACCATCTCTACATAAAGGATCATGCATATAGGCATTTGTTGATTGCGTGCTCTAGATTCACTTTCTTATATAGACTAGATCACTCAAACCAACAGTAGGAAATGTCTAGGCCAAGTGTACGTTGCAGTTGTCAGTTATGTCTTTGGTTGATCCCTGTCCGCGCATATGATTTCAGACTGAAATCTCTTTCACTTTCCAGTACAAAGTCTTCATTGTTTTGCTCAGTTGTCTCTTCTGCGTCCAAACCACTCAGCCATCTCTTCATCGTCATCCAACTGAAGCAACTCTCTACTGTCCCGGGTGATGGAAGATTTGAAAACACCAGCATTTTCCTTTGCCTTTGCAGCACTTCTGCTCTGCTCAGCCATTTCCTTTCTCCATCTCTCTTGCTTCTGAACATTCTGGGACAAGTCACTCTTACCACACACCAAAGGAAAGTCAACAAATCCTGGAGCCTCATCTAGTGAGTTTGATCTATGTTGGCCTTCAGTTTCAACAAATTTTATTACATCACTTTCTTCATCTCCACATTGCTTCTCTTGCCCAAAATAAGGGCGTGTACGACGATATGGCATATGGTCACTGGCAGATGGAGATGGTAAGGATGAAGAATTTGACGCTTTCGGTCTTTTATGATCGCATTTTAAGCATACCATATTTCTTCTAAAATTTATGTAGTTACACCTGGAAAGTAACGAAATCCAATTATAAGAACAACAGTAAATCAAAATTATAAAACTTCATTAAACTATCTGGAAAAAAATTACTTACGATTCACATTCCCACTCCCCAGGAATGAGTTGTCGACCTGATGGCTTCTCTTTACATTGTAAACACCTTGTATTTTTTGCAAAATTCAAAAAATTGCACCTGTAAAAATATTGAGCCACATAAGAAGGAGAAAGTACAAAGAAAAGCATATGGTTAAACAAAGTATAAAGTACTTTGACCAGAAGCAGGCTTGTAAAATAGTTCCTTACTTCTCACATATCCAGTCTCCTTTCTTTAGTGGAAGATGATCTTCGTCCTCGCCAAGTTTCTGTAGTCTTTCTTGGAATAATCCCTCACAACGCAAGCACTTAACATTTCTAGAAAAGTTTAGGAAGTTGCATCTGAGAAGAGAAGAAAGGAATTTTGCGCATCATTTATCAAGTGCAGAAGATGCTGGACTATGTTTTTAATAAGATACTATTTGGTAGGGACTTACTTGGGGCATTTCCAATCGCCAGGTTTCATTATTACATTAACTTGATCTTGCCCCTGGTGAGCTGAGATTCCTTGAGTAGATGAAATCCATCCAGAAGTTGAAGCTGTAGACTGCTCAGTATCAGTTTCCTCAGAGCTGAACTCTGTGATTTCTTTCAGCAATTTTCTGACCGACTCCTTGACCTTCTTGTTTAGGCAAGGCTCATTCTCTACAGTACCAATTATAGCATCGAGTCCGTATGTCAACAAGAAGCGCATGACGTCGACAGTCCTGCCCCCTTCATCCTCACGTGCCTTTACAAAAGCCCTCTCACAATTTCCCCTCAAAACACAGGAGCTGCAAACCTACAAAGCTGTCCACATTAGACAGGTGAATGCATGCAACTTCATGCAACAGGCTGATTTTATCACGGAAACGCAGGAGGCTGATTTTATTTTGAGTGCATACATTTCCTTCATCAGTTCCCACATGTGCTCTTAGTCGCTTTCCTGAGTTCACAACTTTTCTGTCCAAGGTAGGACATCCAGATCCAGCAACAATCTGAATATCTTTCTGGGACAAAAACCTGGTACAAATTGCATAGTCATAAACATATGGAATGAAACTTGCTTTGTGGAACATAAAACATACCCTCATGTCCTTGCACAACGAAGTAAAAGCTTTTAGCTTTTATTTTGCATGCTGGTATGATCCTTTAATTAGTGCGCAGATGATGTAAGATCTTAAGCAGCCACTAACTTTAGATGAACTAACATGACTGCGTACAATTTTTCAAAGGGTTTACATAAAAAATGGTACTGGTTTCATACTAGAAGAGATTTTTGCAGACAATTCATTATATCATGCTAACCCATGTTTGAATTATCAATGGCATGATGACTCTAATAACATGAAGTCTTCAACTAATTCTAGCCCCACCCAGACCCTTGACCTTGCCTGTATAACTACCAATGAAATTTTGATGAGTTTGATGGCTAAGCTAAGTTTCTGCTTGCCATGACGAATGCCATAAGTTCAGCTCTAGTATGTTGAAAGGTCACAATCAGGTTAAAAAAGTAGCACTTTCCCTTAAGTGTGCTAAATCTTTATGTCCATCACAATAACAAAGTGTTTATTCTCTTTAAATAATACCAAACTTTCACCTTGAGAAAAACATTAAAGTGATCAGGAAAATTTTGAGGACAGCACTTAACAAGATTCAAAGAGCAAGAAATTCTGCTATTAAGATGATGCATACAAGTGATGCAAAAGTTGCATCAAATACAGGCCAAAGACTTTTAGTGGTTTAAAGAGATATGTCCAAGGATGAAATACTACTCTGTTTTTGCAGGCTTATAACCTGGATCTTGGTGTGAACTAAACTCACTAGTCTTAACCACCGGAATTCCATTTTAAATTGTTATGTATAAAAGAAAGAAAAAGTATTGCATGTTTTTGTACAAATCCACAGTATATTTAATCAACCTTCCTTCCATTAGAAGAAATTTAAGGCGATAAAATATTGCACATAATTTACGACATGATACGTAAGAATTAGACATTCGCAGAGCATAATAAGCATATAACTAGCCAAACCATTTAGGTTCCAAACAGATGATCCATATAGTTACAAAAACAAACAATCACCCCAAATAACCACAATAAAATTCACTGAACCATCAGTGCCAATAATACTTTCCAGAAAACAACACAAAGATTCAATTAAGCATTTCATCAAACACCAAGGCTACCTTATAAGATCAAACCGGTCGCGAGCATAATTCAAGCAAGCAGTCCTAATCTGATTTAAAAACTTCGAGCCCATTTCATTTCTACCAAAAGGGTGTCCAATTTGATCAAAATATCCACCTTTCAGCAACTTATCCATCAGCTCCACCCATTCAGGCCAGGGATGAGATATTTGAACCCTACTATTAAAAGGGGCCTTTTTTTCTTCATTTTCTACTAGAGTTTTTTGTGGGTTTGGAGGGTTTGGACAGGAGGGTTTTAAGGGTTTAATGTCTTGAGCTGCTTCATTTAGGATGAAATCAATTGCTGGGTTGGAAAGTGGGGTGTATTTTGAGGTGGTTTTGCTGTGAACATGGGAAATGGGAATGTAAAGTTTGGGATTTTGGAGATGGATTTTACTTCTCAAGAATTTCAACATTTATGCAACTAGTTGATTACTATTGATTAGTAAGTTATATTTACAGAGCAAAGATTTATAGATTTCCCTGCATTTTGGCTCGAAAATTAAAGAAAAGAAAAAGTGTTTGCGGTTGACAGGATGTTTTTTCCCATGTTTGATTGTTTTCAGCCTAAGTCACCCTAACAATTAGCTTTAGCGATTTTACACATATGCCCATAGAAAGAAAAAGAAAAAAAAAAGTTTAGAACCTTTAACTTCCTCTCACCCCTTGTCATTCCTAGTTAAACCTTAACTATCTTTATATATTCCATTGAAAAAATTTTCACAATAAAATATGTTTATTTGGTTTGATAATTTTTTGCAATACAATGTTTGAATGCTCAATCAAACATTAATAAGTGAGGAGATGTTACAGTACTTAGATCATGTGAGTCATAAATGAAATCACGTCATTTTCTTTGAAGTGGTATGAAATCATATGTCATGTGAATATTATATTTTTAAGATTGAAATCCACAAGAAAATGATAGAAATAAGAGTCTTTGACTCTTATTACAACATCTCAACTATGTAAAATTTAAATAATCATCATTATTGAATGATGTGACAGTCAGTTTACTAAAGATAAATTGAAGCGATGATATCCCTTTTAACAATAAAATTTTCCAAATAGGTGATGAGTTACAAATAGATAGGGATTAGTACTTGGACTTGTGCAAAGTATTGAGCTACACAGGCAATCAATCAAAATATTAGATATGGTATGAAAGTAGTTATTCAGGCAATATCATAGAATTATTCATGGATGTTTGGGAAACTAAAACACCAATCAAATGATAGCTCTGCCTTTGGCATTCTTGAGGGCCAATGAAACCTTTAACTAAAAGTCTA
Source organism: Coffea arabica (assembly GCF_036785885.1). Lineage (NCBI taxonomy): Eukaryota > Viridiplantae > Streptophyta > Magnoliopsida > Gentianales > Rubiaceae > Coffea > Coffea arabica. Next base: position 53,821,169 of record NC_092331.1, on the reverse strand, counting down.
AAACAAACTATTGCTCTACCTTTAGCATTTTTAAGGGCCAAGAAATTACGCTTTCAGTTCACGTACCAATACCGCAATTGATAACAATCTTTTTTAAAAGAAGGATCCAACTAAGAGGTGATGCTGCATGGAGAAGAAGAGAAGGGAATATGAAGCCACTGGATAAAAACTGAACAGAACATGTAGTATTGTTCAAGGGAAATAAAGAATGCAATGCAATTCGACTAACAATACGTAGGATACAATGAAAATCCTATTAGGACGCATCAATGGAGTTGACTTTCTGTTTCTTGTTCCTTTTAGCTCAAACTAGTGCAAAATTCATTCTCAAATTTAAAGCAGTCTGCCAGAAAACTTTTATACTAAGTTACAGATATATGATAATTGTTGTGCCATATCCCATAAATAATATGTACAAAATAGCGATGAAAAGTCAATGATTTAATGTAGTAACAGACCTAGCAAGATACAACTTTCATGAACCGTGTGCTGGAGAACGAGAACAATGTCCACATATTCACGCTAGGAATAATTGCTTCAATTGCATGCAATTCGGCTGCAGTAGACGCCTATATATATATTGTTTCCCAATCTTGCAACTCAAAAACATTTCTGTTCTGATTTTGCATTTCCAAGAGGAGAGATTGCATGGAGAATAAGATGAAAGCCAGTGCTTTCTTTCTACTTGTGTGTGTAATTCTGGGAAGTTTTGGAATTTGCAAAGCTGGCGGCCAAAAAAAGGAGGTCGGTGAAAAACTCTGTCAAAATCTTGGAATTGTTGGACAACATGGAATTGGCAATGAAGATCATGCCAAGGGCCTAAAGATGGATTACTATGAAGAAAGCTGCCCTCAAGTTGAATGCATCGTGAAGAACATCACATGGAGCAAAGTTGCTAATAACTCCACCTTGGCTGCAAAGTTACTAAGAATTCACTACCATGATTGCTTCGTTAGGGTGTGAATTAAATGTCTACATTTTCTATTTTTCTACCTTCTTTTTTTTTTTTTAATTCATGACCTAACTTTGAACTTTTGATATCTCTTTCAAAAGTTATTAATTTTTTATTTCCACCGTTTTTTGTTGTTTTATGACTTAACTTTCATGTTTTGATCTCTCTTTCAACTTACCTAGTCTTATCTTCGCAAGCCAAATTAATCCAAACCTTAGAAATTTCAATGTCAAGCATTTTTACACTCTAAATCTATATTGTGTCACTCAACTACTCAATCATTTTTTGGAAAACATTCATCATGCAGCAGAGTTCTATTCGTAATTTTCGGAATTTTCCCGGTAGGTTTTCCCCCCTCCCTATTCCTTCGAGTTATTTCATGAATTCGGTAACCTTTTTTGTTCGAGAAAATCATATAAAGTTGGATGTATTTATTCAATTATCTTGATTATTGGAACCAAATATATCTCATGCAATATTAATTCCACTCGCAGGGCTGTGATGCATCACTTCTTCTTGATTCGACCAGTAATAATACAGCTGAAAAAGAGGCAAGCCCAAACCGGGCTCTAACTGGATACGAGGTTATCGATGAGATAAAATCTAAACTTGAAAAAGAATGCCCCAATACAGTATCATGTGCTGACATTGTTGCTTTGGTTGCTCGAGATGCAGTGTCATATCAAGTAAGATTACATTACTTACATCCTTCTAACCTCAATTAGCTAACATAATCTTTCAAGATCAGATTCAATAGTCAGTACTATATCCTACTAACCTCAATTAACTAAGGCAATTGTTTGAACTGTGACTTAAGATGCAAATCACTTTTCTTTACCTAAGAGTAGGTTCTATTCACTAATTATGTGTTAAAAATCGACACATTCGTCATGCATTATGCACAAGGCTATTTGCTCCAAACCTGAAAATCACTTTTTTACCTTACATGTATTATATTATTACAATATATTTTTCTACAAAAATTCTAAGAACTTGCAATCCAAACGGGAAGGAAAGAGATTTACGGATGGACATTAAAAAATTTACAGTTTCAGCGGCCAATTTGGAAGGTTCCCACGGAAGGAAAGATGGAAGGGTGTCACTTGCCTCTGAAGTATTGCCAAGCTTACCCTCACCATTTGCAGACTTCCCAACTCTGCTTCAAAATTTTGAAAATCATAGTTTAGACATCAATGATCTTGTCACCCTATCAGGTATTTTTTTTTTTCTCCTTTTTTGCAATGTAACCAATAATCAATGAGATCTTCCACTTTCCCGTGGAATATATTCAATTTTTTTATTCTTGTATCAATTTATCATTGCATTATTCTTCCCAAAATATCTGGGTTGTGAATTTATATTAATATTACCCTTGTTTCCTTTAATTTTAAGATTGAAGAGTTGTGACACAAGCCGTTGACTGATTTCAATTTCAGGGGCACATACCCTTGGAAGAACTCACTGCACTTTGATTGCAAAAAGGCTCTACAACTTCACAGGGAAAGGTGACACAGATCCCTCTCTAGATTCAGATTATGCTGAAACTTTGAAGACCATCTGCCCTGTTCCAATTAATCCAGCAACTACCCTGGAGATGGATCCTGGAAGCTCATTGTCTTTTGACAGCCATTATTTTGTGGCTTTGAACCAAAACAAGACTCTTTTCTTATCAGATTCAGCCTTATTGACCAATCCTCAAGCAGCTGCTCTAGCAAAGGATCTCCAGAATTTTGATGACTTCCTTGAGCACTTTAAGGTATCTATCAATAAAATGGGTGCCATTGGAGTTCTTACAGATGGAAAGGGTGGTGAAATCAGGAAGAACTGCAGAGTTATCAATCCTTAAATCTTCTTGGTTTTGAAGACTATATCAATTAATCTTGGTTATTATTTCTTATTCTATGAAATATCAATCACAATTTAATTGCTTCTTCTTGGAAAAACCAAAACATGCCATGTATATCAATGTATGAACATATTTAAAGAATGGTAATATCAATATGGTGTGGCCGCACTTGAAATTATTAATGCTAGTAGTGAGAAACGAAAGCCTGCTTGTAATTAACAAATAATTCATTTCTTATCCCTTTAAACCACTACTACTACCATTTTTTGATATATATATATATATATATCAAACCCTAAACCTCTTACTTACATTCTCTCCCTGTACTTACCAACCCATCCCTCTCCCTTTTAAACCACTACTACGTTAAACTCTTCTTCCGTTAAAAAAAAAAAAAAGAAAAAGAAAGAAAATTTATCTTTGTGTTGTTTTAGTTAATCAAGTTAGAGAATTCCTATCAAGCATGGGACATTTTCCCAAAAAAAATAAAAAAACAAAGTTTGAGACTCTAAATATGTCCTTCATAGTATGTATATGTGATATATGTTGAATTATTAGAGTCATATAAGTTGAAACTAAATATGTGGACTTAATTGACAAAACATTTTCAAACAAAGAGATACTACACGATTCAAATAATGGGCCTGTCTGTGGGTCGAAACACTAATAAATGGGCCAGACATTAGAAACCATGCAAGCCCAGCTCTCAGCATCGGAGACCCTCCCAAAATATTGGAATAATGTAAGATTTGCAATAAATATTCGAGGGGCCCTATTTTGTGTCCTCAAAGTCAAGTGAAGATAAAAGGGGGTTTTGATGTCACCTCCTTCTTCTTTCTTTTTTGTTTATGTTCCCTAAAAGTGAAATTTTCAATATACATTTCAGCTTGAGTGATAGTTTTAGATATGGATGCAAATGAGAGTTTGGAGACTGAAGGAGGGAGCCCTCAAATGCTCAAATTTGATTTAATTTCTGCTATATTAAATTCTTTTCGTGATAAGAATAAGCATTTGTCAAGTCAAAAGTACGAGTCAAACTTAAATAATTCGTGCTATATATTTTTCTTTTCATTAAAATTTTAACGCGATAATATCGAGCTAAATACGAAAAGTGATAAACCCTATTGCCTTAAGTAGATTGTCGTAGTTGATAAACTAATCTTATAGGAGCTCTTATTGAGCATCTTGTGGCATTATATTAAGCTCAAAAAATTTATCTATGCTCACTACTTCTTATATTCTAGACTAGAGACTAGAATCTAAATATTTGTTGGGTGTATCGGTCTGGTTTCATACTATATCTTGGTTGATAGTGTCTCAATATATCAAGTTTTTATGGAGTCAAGTTCGATTTAAAAATAAAAAAAAAGTTTAATTTGCTATGCTCATACTTCATATATTATGACCTATTAAAAAAATTAAATTCTTGTTCAATTCTGATTGACATCATTTGTAACAAATCAATTTCATATGCCTCATATCCAACCACGTTCAATTCCATTCTCAAGAAACCTTTTTTCATGTTTGAACCCTAATTGTAAGACTGGTTTACTAGTAAACAGAGAACTGAGGGAATGGTTTAGTAGATTTTTTTCTAGCAACTCTGCCAGGCACTATCATGGCCAAGTCTTCGTCTTTATTGAAAGGCAAAAGAGATCCCACACCGGACTGCAGCCAAACTTTGTTTTAAGTTGTCCTTTCAACTTCTAGCTACTATAATACTACCAATAGTCATTCCTTACAGTTATATTTGCATTTTCCTATACCAGTATTTATATATGGGATAATTTCAGAAACCTCCCCTGAGGTTTCTGACAATTTCACTGAGCTCCCATGAGATATGAAAAATTATGCATACCTCCCTTATTATTTAAAATGATAATTTTACCCTTAAATATTTTAATGAAATTCTCTTATTTAGTACGCTTATACTTAGAACGAGTTTTAAAATTATTTTTTCATTTTTTTTCTTCTTATTCCTTTTTTAAAAATTTTTCATTAATAAAACTGTAGAACTACCACTATTGCCTCTAGGTTTCTATTATAACTAAATAGCGAACTAGTGATTTTTTTTTGACGAGTTAATTTTATATGTAATCAAATGTTTTTGCTGATCTTTTTTTTCTATTTTTTGGCATTAAAATTAACAATAAATCAAAAAGAAATGGCCCAAAAGTATTACTAAATTATGATAATCCCATTAGTCCAAAAATTTATAAACTCTAAATAAATTATTTCAACATTTTCTTATCTATCTTATAAATCTAAATCCATAATAAACTACCATTAAAAATATCATATCATAGCAATAAAATTATTATTATAGTTGTTTATCAAATAGATATGGACATGAAAATTTTGGTACCTTTTCCTTATAATTATACTAAATAATCTTATAATTGTATAAGAAAATAAATTAAAACTCATTCCATAAGAGCATTTTTGGATATTCATTTAAAAAATTGTCTAAGTCAATATTATTTTAAGATTTTGTTCCTAAAACTATCAAATCAAGGGAGGTAAGTGTAATTTTTCAAAGCTTATGGGGGTTCAGTGAAATTGTCAGAAACCTTAGGGGAGGTTTCTGAAATTATCCCTTTATATATGTTGTGTCACATTAACTTGGTTCAACAGAACAAGTCAAAAAGTATCTTTTCTCCCTCCTTCAGTCTTTCTCTACCTATTGATATAATCTCCTTGCTTTTAGCAAATAGGTCTAAGATTCTCATGCTCTGCTCCTCTTTGATCTAATATCAGCCTTAAGTATTGGTTCACCTCGAAGAAAAGCAATAGATGCTTCTCATCCGCACGTCTGATACATTACTACCTGTGTTATAGGGAAATCTCAACTAAAATATTAGATTAGCAATGATGAGGGGTAATCTACTCTTTAATTTAACAAGAGTACTCATCATTAACATTAATACCTAATCCCTATTTAAATGTGAATTTGTCTAAAGTAAATCATATATATATTGACAGTATATACACTATCACAGTTGGATGCACGACATATATACAAAATTTGGGTTTCAAATTCAAATTTGGATTACGTGTCATGCATCCAATAATAAATGTGTATATTCTGTCAGTGCATAGAAAATTAATCCATTTTTCTATCCTTGTTGTCACAACTAACAAAAATGAAGTTTCTTGAACGTTACCGTGTAAAAGAGGTCGATGCTAAGTCATTAATTACTACAAAATTATGTTAGACCACAACACAAAGTTGTATGCTTTTCAAGCTTTATATATACCCTTACTTTTCTTCAGATGAGGCCAGTGAATTTCCCAGAAGGATCCTTTGTCTATTTTAACAACCTTTCTCTGTATGACCTAACCTTTATAAATGCGCTTTCACCAAAGGTTTCATGTTTAAGGCATGAATCTTATCTCGTTGCAGAGATCAACTTTCATGTCTCAGTCTTGCGTAGAATTTTGGATGTACAAGAACCAATTATTTGCATGTGGATTACAAGTGCTTGTATATTATGCAGATACGTACACACAAGGACTGGCTAGCTTTGGTTGTTCCTTTATTCCAAGTTCAGTCGATTTCCCATACTTGGAATCATTTGCCATTATGGCAATCTTTCTTGGAAATTGCTTGTAATATGGTTGATGCATGACATCAGAGGAGCACATGATCATCAGAATATTTTCCTCTCTTGGAGGGGGAGCGTGTTAGAAGAATACCGTAACTGTAATGCTGAATTTTAACCTTAGTAAGCTGATACCTAATATCTAGAAGAATACCTTGATCAGATATGAAAAATGAAGAAAAAGGGAAGGCATTAATTAGTGTATTTGGAGTGAAAACAGATTTTGAATGGCTTTGTACTAATTTGGAGGGGTTATTGAAGACAACGACTAACATTTTGCTGTACATGGAAGGTGGGCAAGAACGAATAGGTCTTCGTATAAATTGAGGAGACTGATGGTCCATATCCATATTGGAAGATCAAAATGCTGCAAATTAAGTTGCGGATGTGCACGATCTCTCACATGGGGTGGGGGGACCGGGCAAAAGATTTGCTAAATTTTCATGTTGTTAGTCCTTTTTTCCAGTTATGTGTACAGCTGTTGCACGAACATATGCTTGACCACAACCATTGCTACCCCTTTTCAGTTTTCACTTGACCAGATGACATTCAAGACAGCCACGGATTTAAGGGGGGGCTGGTGGGGGCTTAAGCCCCCCCCCCCAAGCCGCCGGAAAACCCCCTATATATAGGGGATTCCGGCGGCCAGCCCAGCCCATTGAGGCTTGTCAATTAGCTAGTCTGTTAAAAGTTTGCGATGAACCCCGTAGGAGAGCTTTTCAGTTCTCAGCTGTCGTTTAGGATTTGCCATGATCAGATATGCATCAAGCAGCTAGCTTATCACGATTTTCTTTGGCTGAAGAGTTAGGTTGGTTGGCTAGTCACTGGAATTCTATTAGCTTTGCTGGTTGTTTTAATTAAGAGGTTAGACTTTGCTGCATTTATGTATTAAGTATGGAAATCAAGAAATGCAGCAGTTTTTATGGCATGTCCCTGTCTCTTCTACTGGAATCATGGGTGCCATTATTGAGGATGTTCAAAATGGCGTGGGGAACTGCTCCAAGAACTCTGGAGATAAACTGGAGGCATTTATGGAAATGGACTATGGAATATACCTCTTGGTTGTTTAGTCTAAGTAGATTGATTGATGTGTGAATAGATAGTGTTTCTTTTAATGTGTAAGGAAGATGTTTATCCTCTGCGTACAAGCTTCTCGTGCTGATTTGTTAATAAAATTTTTCAATATTTTGCTGCCCAAAAGAAAAAAAACACACATTTCACTCGAAAAGAAGTACAAAAAAGTGTTACAAGTCCCCAAAAACAAAAAAAAAAAACACCCTGCAACACATTGGCAGAGCTAGGACCCCTTGGACATGGGGACAATTGTCAACTAAAAAATCTAGAATAGAGTTAAGATTTATCTTTATTGTATAAGTCGTTGTATACCCCTTATATTTACCATGATCCTTGCTTCTGATTTAAGTTAAAAAAGATCGAAACATTTTTTTTTACTTGGGCTACAAGGTGGTGTTTAGGTTTAGTTTAGAACAAAACAATAATTTCTTGAAAAGTAACTATTGCAGAATTCTTACATGGGGGAGAAATTTTTATAAATATTTAGAAGAAGATGCTTGTAAGCGTAAATTCTGTAAATTTTTCGAGTGCCAATGGGGATGACTCTGTTGGTTTTTGGGGCATAAACTAAGAAACAACACCTTAGTGTTGCAAAAAAAAACTTATAAAAAACTTGTATTAAAGATGGAAAATGAGCTTATGTTACTCATTCATTAACTCACTATTTATAGTGATTATATTAAACAAATTAACAAAATATTCAATTAACAATTATTTTAAAAATCTCAACAAAATATAATCTTCTTCTACTAGCAAATCTTAACTAAAATATTTGTTAACAAACCAACATGATCTTTGGTTAATAAATATCCTTATTTTTCTAATAACTAAATTATTTTGATATCAAAGTCAATTTTCAGGTTGTTGATTTAATTATACAAGAGATGAATAATCGTTTCTCGGAAGTTAGCACGGAATTGCTTAGTTGCATAGCATGTCTTGATTCAAAAAGTTCTTTCTCTCAATTCGATGTGCAGAAACTACTCCGTCTTGCTGATTTATATTCTGAAGACTTCTCAAGTAACGATTATTTATATCTTGAGTCTCAACTTCGAAATTATATTTATAATGTGCAACGCGATCCTCAATTTTCAGAAGTTGGAGATTTGGGAAGTCTTGCTCAACAAATGGTTAAAACTGGTAAAAATACAGTTTTTCCATTGGTTTATCGTCTGATCCAGTTGGCATTAGTTCTACCAGTTGCGACTGCTTCTGTTGAAAGAGTATTTTCTGCAATGAATATTGTCAAGACTGATTTGCGCAACAAAATGGGAGACGAGTGGATGAATGACTGTCTGGTTGTATACATCGAGAAGGATATTTTTGCAACAATTGAAAATGAGCAAATATTGCAGCGTTTTCAACGGATGAAGACTCGCAGAATGCAATTGCCTCCTCTTCGTTATTCGAGTGCAACAACTACCAATACTTCAAGTGTTAATCAATAACAAATTTTTGGGTATGTATAATTATATGTTTTTATTATTTTTATAATTATTGATTCTAAATTTTACTTATTAAATATATTTATTTCGTCACAAAAAAATTTTTTTAATACACTTCAGCCCCCCCAAAAATAAATTTCTGGTTCCGCCCCTGATTCAAGAAATGTGCTGGCTACCGAAGTAAGAGATTTTGAATTAGGCAGAATTCAGGTTTTCATTGGATTCAACTTCAGAACCAATTACATAAAGCATATAACTTTCCATTTGCAAGGAAAAGACGAAGTTTGATAAGGAAAAACTTTACAGGTTAACAGAAAATAAGTGGGAGACCCCAAAATTACAAAAAAAAAACCCCTGAATTCTAGCTTAGAGAACTGAGTAGAACGTCTTGTTCCTCTTCAATATTTGCTTGTATAGCAGGGACAAATCTTTGCTCCACGGGAGTAGCTAAGGCTATTTCTTGCTCATCTGCAGGGCGAGCTGGAGAAAGCTCATCTGGTGATGGAAGCCTATTTATTAATCTATCTAAAGCTTCCTTCATCCACCATTGCTTGCATGCATCTCGTGCTTCTACCACAGTCATCTGCATAAAGAGTTAGCATCTAAGAATTTTCAAAGTTCAAGAGAAAATTCAGCAGAAATGAACTTCTTCTGGTCATATCTGTCACATAAGCATGTTCTAGCTAGCATACATAAGAGAAGATCAGGAGTTGAGTGTTAAGAGTTAACATTTAGCTTTAAAGTCAAATCTAAAAATATTTTTGCAAAGTTTACAGACCTAACTCTAGTTGCACCATGGATTACCGCAGTTGAGATGCACATATCATAAGCAAAACAAAATCAGGCTGTAGCAGTTGCTTTACTTTTGAAATTCGTCTAGTCTTTACAAAATTTTCCCACAGTTAACATTGTGAAATATGCCGTACACGGCTATTCTTAGGATTTAATTTCTTTCAAAAAATTTAAGAAATCAATCTGTTAAATTATGTAAAATGAAAATTTAATGATCGTTAGATATATGGATGTGCAACATACCCATGCTCTTTTCCTGACATTTTTTTCAGGCCATGGATCAAGTTCTTCTGTTACAAGCAAAGGGAACATGTAACCTTCATGGTAGATTTCTTGGCTTTTGCTCTTGAATCTCCATATACCTAGTTCATCCTGCAATTTACAGCATCCGATCAGATCAAACATCTTATTCAAGAAAACCTGTACTGACAATTTTTATCTAGAACTTTTTGTTAGTACAAAAATCTTAACATTTTTTTGCTAGTTCAAAGATAACTAAACATGGACAAGCTGTATGAAATCCTCATCCAAAATCTTGCTCACCTCAACATTGCCAAGAACTCCAGCTTCTTCAAGTGTTTCACGACGACCAGCTTCTTTAATAGATTCACCAAATTCCCAACCTCCCTGGTTTGCAAAATTGTTAAGCATCATTCATTTATCAATGCATCAATTAGTACCAAATGATCAATCAAGAAATGTTGTTATGCAACCAATTACCTTCGGGAACATAACCTCTTGACTTTTTGGTGAACTGACAAGAAGGACTTCCACTTCGTTATTGGTCTTCTCACTTCCTTCCGACTTAAATCTATACGGGATACACCTGAATAATACAGAAACCAATGAGCCAAGTTTAAAACATGAAAATCAAAAACCTATTGATGATCCAAAACAAAACCAAGTAGTTGGATTCTAGGACATAATCCCAGAACCAAATTAAGTTAACAAAAGAGAAACAAATGTCTAGATAAATTTTAGTATGTATTGTTCCCTTTTGTTTAGTTTGGTAGTCCAAAAGTTAAAAAGTTCTGAAGGATCAGAAAGATGTTGCAAAACCATACCCTACAACAAGACGACAACCTTGATCATTGTATCTCTGTAAGTGCCTTCCCTTTCCAGGAATCGGAAAAACCATCTGCCTCTATGGCTACCACCACGAAACCTTGGATGGAATTTGAAGATGGGGCCGAATGACTTTGTCCTGATCACATGGATTGTATAGCCACGGAACTCCCAAAAAAAAAATGTGAGCAGCTGTATTTTGTAGTTCTGTTCTGTATATATGCTATTGTAGTTTGCAGTGAAATGAGCTGAACATAAAAGCATGATGAGGGTGCTTGGTGTTCAAATTTTGTGTCATTTTTTTATTTTTCAATTTTACCCTATAAAAAGTAAAGATTTATTAAAAATAAATGCTTAATTTAATAACTTCTCATAACTTCCATACCTATAACTTCTATTTATTTTTTGAGTAATTTTTTTTATACACTTTAAGTGCACAACTTTTTTTACACTAGCAGGTTTCAATTATGCCACCTAACATGAATTTAAATTTGAAATTCAAATCATACACATGTGGTATACATCTTTTGTTGTTAGTGTAAAAAAATAACTATACTGTCAGTACATAAATAATTAATTCTTTTTTTATTTGTTTATAAAATAAACTCATGACTCGTTTTTTTTTTGTTAAATAATAATAACTTCTATTGATTTTAATAAAAATAACTTAATTTTTTTCTTCTTAATTTGCACACCCTATTTTCCCACTAGTATTTATAATACTTGCCCCACATGCTTTGTTGATTAAGATAACTCCAAACAGCTCCGCTAAAATTTCTAGAAATGTTACTTACTTTGCACCCTTGAGGTTTGAAAGTCTCGCATACCTCCACTGCAGTATGATGGGACCGGTAGTCCCCATCAAAAGTAGCAAATCGACAACATGACCGTCGCAATCAAAATAATTGGTTTATGCAAAGAAAAAACAAAAAATGAAGATAAAAAGAATTATTTTTGCAGAAAGAAAAAAGAAAAAGGAAAAAACTGAATTGAAAACCACCAATTTACTATCACAAGATTGTACCATATTTGGCGCCATCAACAGTAGAAGTTAGAATTTGCACCACCAATGCCTCAAAAATTTTGTGAACACTGCAGAGTCTGGTCATTTTTGTATGGCGAAGGGCGATTTCAATTATTTTGATACTTTTTTCCCCTTTGTGTTGTACAATTGCCTTCTTGTCGTTTGCCATTTGCCTCATCGCCTTCATGCTCTTGGAAGAAATAGCATCTAACACAACTAAAATACAGCTTATATGGCTTCATTTCTCTTTCGAAAGTTCTTTCTATCACTTTGCATTTTGCATCCAAAATATCAATTGTTCATGCTGAATGACGTTGTTTTGATTCATAAGATGGCCTCGAATGCTTGAACTTGCCATATTCAGCTACGTTACTTTACCTTAGTTTGCTCTTACTTTGCTTCGTTTGCTACAACTTTTTGGCCTTCTATTGCTACCTTTCTTAGTGTCATGTTGCAAAAGAAGCCATTGCGATAAT